>NC_077230.1:421877002-422200152 GCF_027887165.1 Monodelphis domestica
CTGGCTGCTGGAGAAACTCTGTGTTCTTGGTGTTTGATCAGGCCAAAATTAGCACAAGTAGTAAAGAATCAATCCATGCTCTGTTACATCTCAGTCTCAGAGGCTGCAATGAGTGTACCATCATCTGCAAATACATCAAGATAAGCTCCAAATGGATACCAGACTCAAATAGAAAAGGTCGTATCATAAATGAATTGGAGGAGGCAGAAAGAAATTGTCTTTCAGATCTAAGAAGGGAGAAAGGGTTTAGGATTAGGCAAAGCTAGAGAGGCTCACACAAGGTAAAATGCACAATTTTGATTATATAAAATTTAAAGTTTTTACACAAATTGAATATGGTGCTAAGAAATTATTGGAATGTTTTTTAATCCCTTAGAACCCTTAGAATCACTACTAGGTGTCAGTTTCAAGGCAGAAGAGCTAAGGGCTAGGCTATGGGGTTAAGTGACTTGCCCAGGGTCACCCAGCTAGGAAGTGTCTGCGGCCAGATTTGAAACCTGGCCAGTATACCATGTGAGGAAATGGAATCACTTCCATTTGAATTGACTTAGAAATATTCTAAAGATCCTGGTGAGATAAGGAATCCAACCCTGAGATCCTTTCTCAAGGAGACCTGCCAGGCATTCAGATTCTACTGCAGAGAATGCAACTCTGATGGGCTGGCCATGTTGAATGCTCCACATTTGCCCAAGACTATCTTTCAGAGAATTTACACAAGGCGAGCACTCCCACAGAGGCCATAAGAAGCAATTTAAGGACATTTTCAAGGTCTCTGTATCTATTGTGAGACATGGGAGCAAATGGCACAGGAACATTCAGCAAGACATGCCTATGGTGCTATGTTCTATGAGCAAAGATGGCGCTATGTTCTATGAGCAAAGCAGAATTTCGAGAGCTTGAAACAAATGTGAGATACACAAATTTAGAGACATCTCCATTCCAAATGTTTATAGGAAAAAACCCAATGAAGAAAAGAGCTCCTTAAAAAACAGAATTGATCTACTGGAAAAAGAGGTCAAAAAAATACAACAAAGAAAAAGAGTTCCATGAAAAGTAGAATGGATCAAATGGAAAAGGAGGATGAAAAGGTCATGGAAGAAATTCATTCCAAATGTTTCCAGGAGTTCTTGGTGCCTGACCTGGGGTAGAGCCTTCCATGCTCCTCCTATTGGTCTGATCAGCCCAAGTTGGATACACTGAACATTGACCTTGAGAGAGTGGTGTCATTTGGGTCCTCTTGGTATGTCCAAGGTTCAAGGTATGTGGTGTGAGATACTGGTCTAAATCTAACTTCTATCAAACTACTGTCTGATTTTCCCAGAAGTTTTTTCCAAATACTAAATCCTTCCACTAGCCACTAGTCACTGGTTTCTTCTTGTTTATCACACATAGGCTACTGTGTTGGCTTTTGAATGATGGATATCTAATTTGTTCCACTGATCAACCTCTCTGTTTTTTTTTATCTTATACTAAATGGTCTGAATGACTATATCATTTGATGTCTGGTTCTGAGAGCTATGTGATTATTTTCTAACTATGCATATCCTTTTTATAAAAATTATTTTTATTGCTATCTTTTGCTTTTACATTACCTAAAATTTCCCCTATATTCATCCTCCTCCCTTTCCCAGAGATCCATCCAATATAATAAGGAATTTAAAAGAGAATATCTAGAAGAGGAAAATAAATCAGCAGAATTGGTCAACACATGGGGGAGGGGAATCTGAAAATGGCCATGGTCCTCCTAACTCTTCAGTGGAATGGAGGAAGTCGTCTTCTCATATCTCTTCTTGGGGGTCAAGCTTCTTCTTTGTAATCTTGTTACTATTCCTTTTCTGTTTTCAGGTCGCTGTTTCCATTTCTATTGTTGTAGTCATTCTGTATATGTTTTTTTCTGGCTTATTCTAACTTCATTTTGCATCAGTTCATGCAAATCTTTTATGCCTCTCCGTATTCCTCACATTTGTCATTTCTTACAGCATAGTGATGTTCCACTGCTTTCTCTGTATATATCTTTATGTCTATCACTATTTGCATGCTATTTCCTTGTTAGAATGTAGGCTCCTTGAGAGTAAGGATGATTTTGATAGCTGATTGTTAGCAGACTTATTGTACTAGTAGTACTAAATGAGCCGCTGAATTCTGTTCTGGTCATTCTGTAATGCATGCCAATTCTTTCACGCTTATACTGGTGAGAGTAGATTGCCTGTTCTGTACCCAACTCATTTATACATGGATTTTACTTTCTCCATTTCACAGGGGACCTCAAAGAAGAGCCAAAAGCAGAATCATCCCCCAAGTATCAGAGACAGGGATGATGAACCAATGAATGGGAGCATGAGGACTGTGTTGCTGCTGTTCAGTACTCTCAGACATGTCTGACACTTCATGACCCCATCTGGAGGATTTTTGGCCAAGATACTGGAGGGGATTGACATTTCTTTCTCCGCCTCTTTTTATAGATGATGAAACTGAGTCAAGCAGGTATAGTGACTTGTCCAGGGTCATGTGGTAAGTTTTTGAAGTTGGATTTGATCTCACGAAGATGAGTCATCCTGGCTCCATGTCCAGCCACTTAGCTGTCCCTGAGAGAAGGCTTGCTTCTCCTAATTAGGGTTCAGTTTCCCCCAGAGTGGAATAAAATAAAGGCCAGCTATTTATGCAGGTTGTCCGCTCTGGGGTTGCTTCTAACCTCCGTACCAGAAAGGAATTTCAGAGTTCTAGATCATGGATGGCAATTAGATGGTCAGATGAAGGTCTTTCCATCTCTGGAGTGGCTGACCTGGACCAAAAAAGACAAGACCCAGGAAATTAGTACTCTGATGAACTGGGACACCATTGCACTGACATCTCCTGGAAGCCCCCAACTATGGTGATGACTGGGAAACTCGACATGAGGATGGGTGGCAAAATGGTGAGCTGAACTCCCAGGAAAGGAGGGAGAAAAACCTACCGGTCAGAGGTGCCTGGGGCAAGGATTTGGACATAATAGAAAGGACTCTGAAGACATCTAGTCCAAGCGAGCTCTTTTACAGTTGAGGAAAGGAATGCCCAAATGCATAGAAACAGCTTGTCTATGCACAGCCAAGTGGTACCATGGATAGAGCACCAGACCTGGAGTTGGGAAGACCTGGGTTCAAATCTGACCTCAGACACGTCCTAGCTGTGTCATCTTGGGCAAGTCACTTAACCTGGTTCTCCTGGCCTTACCCTTCTGACTTAGAATTGTTTCTAGGACAGAAGGTTAGGGTTGTTGCTGTTTTTTCCCGGCTTGCCTAAAGTGGCCATCATCTTCCCTGCCATAACAGCCTCTGCTTTAGGGCTTCTTCTGGCTCTGCCATCCTGGGTTCGAGAGGCTCTTCGAGCTTTGCATGCCAAGACGATGTCCACTCCCAGCATCCTCTCTTCTGCCAAAGAGCCCCCTCCCCAGCTCTGACGTCCTAGGCTTCTCTCAGAGTTGCGGGCATGAATCTCCGGCTCCCGTGCCCTGGCCCGAGGGGGTCCTGGCTCCTGCCTGCAGATGCCGCTGTGCTCTCACGAGCCGGGAGAATGGCTGCTTTGGAGGGCAGCTGCCCGGCTGGGGTTCGGAGACAGCGGGTGGGGCCCTGGGAGACAGACGGGCCTTCCCACCCCTCCTCCACGCCCTCCCCCCCAGCTCCCTTCCCTCCTTCCCCATGAGAGAGGAGGTGCCGCCTCCCTGGGGCACAGGCAGACCCTATAAGGCCAGGGGAGAGGGGTGGAGTGTGGAGGGGACACCAGGGTCCATGCAGAGGGGAGGGGAGGAGCAGACCCACCTGTCTCCTGGAGGAGGGGGCGCCAGTCTGGGGCGTGGAGGGGAGGGGTCGCCCCAACACCCACCAAGCCCACCCCCAGCTTTATGAAGGACAGCAAACTGGGGGCCCAGAGCTCTCGGGCTCTTGGGGTGGGCAGAGGAAAGGCGGGGTGCTCTGCCTCCACAGAGGCCCGGGGCCTGGCCAAGTGGGGACGGGCAGGAGAGGAGACTGGAGGCTGCCTGCCTGCAAGCCTGGGGGCTCCTTCCAGCCAGAGCCCCCCAGAGGGCAGTCAGCTGTCGGGAGGGGGCCGCGGGTCCAAGGGAGCCGGCTGCTGTCCTTGTAAGGCCCAGGCAGCAGCTGGTTATAATTAGACGCCCCCCACCCGGCTCCCCCTCCTTCCCTGGGCCACACCTGCCCCTGGCAGCCACCCAGCCTCTCCCACCCCCCCGCCCCGACCCCTGCCGAAGGCCTGGCCTCTCCGCCTCTGGGCACCTCTAAAAATACCCTCCCAGGACGGGCGCTGCCATGGTGCCTTACTCAGGGCAGGGATCCCTGAGGGACACGCCTGGGTGTGAAGAGGAATCTCCTGCTCTGGCCCAGCAGGGAGCACCCCTTCTAATCCTGGGGTCCCCTCCCTTTCTCCTCCCACCTGGGCCCCAGGACCCTCTCTGGGGCTGGGGAGGGGGGCAGGGAGAGCCAGTCCGGGGCCAAGAAATGGAGGAGGAGGTCACTGGCTGACCGTGAGGTCAGAGGCTGGGGAATAGCTCCAGAGGCCAAAGAAGGGATGAGAACTGAGGGAGGCGTCTAAGGCGGAGCCCTGGGGAGGAAGTAAAGGGTTAAAAGTGTGACCCTGGGCCAGTCACTTCACCCTGTTTGCCTCCGTTTCCTCATCTGTAAAA
Source organism: Monodelphis domestica (assembly GCF_027887165.1). Taxonomy (NCBI): domain Eukaryota; kingdom Metazoa; phylum Chordata; class Mammalia; order Didelphimorphia; family Didelphidae; genus Monodelphis; species Monodelphis domestica. Next base: position 421,881,675 of record NC_077230.1, read on the forward strand.
TGAGCCGGACAAGGAAAACGGCAAGCTCTCTGTGTGACCTTGGGTCAGTCATTTCACCCTGCTTGCCTCAGTTTCCTTATCTGTAAAATGGAAATGGCCAACCACTCCAGTATTTTGGCCAAGAGAACTCCAAATGGGGTCATGAAGAGTCAGACGTGACTGAAAAAGGAATGAATGACCCCAAAGGGTTAAAGAGAAGGCTGGGGGTGCTAGGGTGCGGGGCCCCAGGGGCCAAGGAGGGGGCTGTGGGGCCCAGGGCTGTGTAGGACCGGAGAGTTGGAGCCTGGGCCAAGGAGGGGGAAGGGCCCAGGCCCGGGACCAGGAACGTGTCCTCCCTTCTCCCCCGTGTTCCCAGCCCCGAGCCAGCTGTTCTATCCAGTGCAACTCAGCACTTGTTGTTGGGGGGGGGCGAGCTGGGCTCCCCTCAGCCACCCATACAAGGTATCTTGCGGGGCCCAGGCTGCGAGGCGCTCCTGGAGCCTAGGGCCAGTCGTGCTCTCTTGCCCGGGCACGGTGCCCAGTGGGCAGCTCAGCCTCCCTCCCCCCTCCAGGGGGCTGGCCTGGCCCCTCCAGCTCCCCTATATAAGGCCGGGGCTGCCCTGCCAGACCCCTGGGTCACCCACCAGTTGTAGGGGACACAGAGCGAGTCCAGCCCAGCCCAGCCCAGCCCAGCCTAGGTATGGTCCCATGGGTGCTGAGGGGGGCGGTAGGGAAGGGGCGGAAGGTGTCTCCCCCTTTCTCCTGCATGGGGCGGCCAGGTGACCCTCGATCTCCTTGTAGGTCTGTCTGCTCAGTCTGTCCGTCTTGTGTGTGAGGCTTTGAGGCCTGGGGGTGACTGTGACTGCCGGGGTGCTCCTGGCTCCTCCTGGGTGTGCATGACCGTCTCCCTGTGCCTCGGTGTCTGTGTGACTCTGTGTGTGTCTGCTCCTATAGCCACGAATCTGAGCCTCAGTTTCCCCTCCTTGACAAACTAGCCGGGATGGTCCCTTCCAGCTCTAACCCTGTCATTCCAGGACTCCCCTTGTCTCCCTGTGTGCCCCCTCCATCCGCCTGTGCAGAATGGCTTTCTGGGGGTCTCTGGCGGGGGTCAGTGTGGCTGAGACACGCTGCTGGGGCGTGTGTCTCCCTGGGCCAATGTCTGTGTGTGTCGGGCTGTCTCCTCCCCCGGGTGAGCCGGGGGGGGGGCGCCCTCCCTGTGTCCCATCTTGGGGACCTGCTGTTGGCTGCTTTTGTCTGCCAGTCAGGGCTGGCCTGGTGTCCTCTGCTCTTGTCCTCCTTCCTCCCCTCCTGGCTCCAGAGCAGCTGATTCGGCGCAAACAGAGCCCCCGGAATGTGGGGGGGGGAGAATGGCCACAGCTGTGGGGGGTGGAGTCCATAGGCTAAAAATATCCCCCCGGGGATGGCAACTCCAGCTGCCCCCCCAACTCCCGTAATCCCCTGTCTGCTCTGGCCCTCGTCTTCCTCCTCCGTCCATTCTGCCCTAATTTAGGATCACAGCAGCCCTTAGAGCTGGAAGGAATCTCAGAAAGAAGTTAGTCCAACCCTGCCATTTTACAGATAGGAAAACTGAGATCTGGTCCCCAGATGGACCCCCATCTAAATGTTTGCCCCTCTTCTAAGTCTTTCCACAATTCCACTCAACCCCTCAAAGTCTTCTGGCTCCTTCCCATTCCTCTGCTCCTGCTCCTGCTCCTAGCACCTTACTTCCCTCAGCTGAGTCAGGAGCTCTGGGTTCAAGTTTTAGCTGCTTCACTAACAGAGTGCTGAGGCACTCCACCCTTCTCTGGACTCAGTATCCCCATCTGTACATTGAGTGAGGCAGAGTGGTCAAAATCCATCCACTTCATACATTCTATCGTCTGGGATCTTTCCATTCTAAGAGTCAAAGGTCTAAGAGTATAAGAGTCAATTGAAACTAATATTTTATTGAATCTAGGGTTCTAAGGTCCTTCTGAGTTCAAGATCCCATTGGATCCAAGGTTCTATAGTTCTACCTCACCTAAGATTCTTGGGGTCTAATATTTTTAGGTTCTACCAAGATTAAAATTCTCTAGAGTCTAAAGCAATAAGGTTCTTCTTGCCAAGTCAGTAATTTTGGGGAGTCCAAGGTTCTAAGGTTCTGCTGAGACCAAGATTCTTTGGAGTCTAAGGTACCAAGTTTCCACCTCATTCAAGATTCTCTGGGGTCCAAGATTCTAAGGTACTACCACAGTTAAAATTCTCTGGAGTCCAAAGTTCTAAGGTTCTTCTTTCTAAGTCTGAAATTTTGGGGGTCCAAGGTTCTATCTCATCCAAGATTCTTTGGGTCCTTTAGGGGTCTAAGGTACCACAATGATTAAAGTTCTCTGGAGTCCAAAGTTCTAAGGTTCTTCTTTCCAAGTCTGAAATTTTGGGGGGTCCAAGGTTCTATCTCATCCAAGATTCTTTGGGTTCTTTAGGGGTCTAAGGTACTACAATGGTTAAAATTCTCTGGAGTCCAAAGTTCTAAGGTTCTTCTTTCCAAGTCTGAAATTCTTTGGGGTCTAAGATTTTTGGGGGGGTCCAAGCTCTAAGATACTACCAAGTTTAAAGTTATTTGGAGTCCAAAGTCTTAAGATTCTTTCGAGTCTGAGATTTTGGGGGATCTGAGTTTTTGGTATCCAAGATTCCAAGGTTCTGCCTCATCTACGATTCTTTGGTGTCCAAGGTTCTAAGGTTCTACCAAGGCAAAATTATTTGGAGTCCAAAGTTCTAAAGTTCTGCTGAGGCGACGGTTCTTTGGGGGTCTAAGAGAGTTTTGTGACATTAAACACAGCTACAGATTTAATACTTGAAGAATAAAGTGTGAATGTCATCTCCAGAGAATGAAATGAAAAATGGGGACATAATTTATAGAGACGCGTCTGTCTGCAGGGGGGCTGGAGGGCCGGAGACCTTGGAAAGAAATTCTATTGATTAAAAAGACAAGAAGGTAGCTTTGTGGCAGCATCCCTGCCCTTCCCTGATCTCTGGAGCCTCCATGGAGGACCCCAGTGACCCCCGATCTCACCCCACAGGCCCTGCCCTGCCGTCACCATGCCTTTTGGAAACACCCACAACAAGTACAAGCTGAACTTCAAGCCGGAGGAGGAGTACCCGGACCTGAGCAAGCACAACAACCACATGGCCAAGGTGTTGACTCCTGACCTGTACAAGAAGCTCCGGGACAAGGAGACGCCCTCCGGCTTCACTCTGGACGATGTTATCCAGACCGGCGTGGACAACCCAGGTGAGAGTCCCAGCACCGACGGGAGAACCCCATAACTCCTGCCAGCCTAGATACCCCGAGGACCCCCGAGATGGCTGGAAACACCCAGCAGCCTCCCCCTACACTCCCAGACATCCCCACATACATGCCTAGAGCCCAATTCATACCCCAAGACCCCCAGGACACTGTCCTGGACCCCCAGAAGAGCCATAAATACCACGCGGTGTCCCCCCAACTTCTAGAACCACTCTAGACCTCTTCCCAAGACCCCACAGACACAGCTGGGATCTAACTCCGGTCTTGACTCAGAGACACCTCTGAGGTCTCAGCGGATGACCCTGGGACCCCAAAAATGACTACAGACACTACGCAGCACCCCTGTCCAATCTCCAAATTACCACAGACATCACCAGGATCCCCGACACACACACACAACCAACCACAAATAGCCTGAGGCCCCTGCAGACACCCCAAGATCCCCGTGAACCACCCTACAGTTCCTAGAGATGCAACAAGCACTCCCAGAAACCCCACAGACATCCCCAGCGCCCCATAGCCACTCTTGATGCCTTCATGAGCCACTGGAAAGCGAGCCAGAGTTGGAGTTGGAGGATGTGGGTGCCTTACTCTCTGTGTGGCCTCACCTCACCTGTGGAAGGAAGGAGTGGGACTAGGTGCCCTTCTGAGCTCCTTTCCTTCTCTAGGTCTGATCTACAATCCCTCCCTTCTTTTTAAATTTGGAATCAGGAAGACCCGGGTTCAATTCCTGCCTCAGAGAGTTTCTGTGGGACCCTGTGCCTATCTCTTCTTTTTATTTACTTTTATTTTTTTAAACCCCTACCTTCTGTCTGAATCAGTTCCAAGACACAAGAGCAGTGAGGGCTGGCATTTGGGATTCAGTGACTTGTCCAGGTTCACACGGGAAGGAAGTGTCTGAGGCCACCTTTGAACCCAGGACCTTCTGTCTCTAGCTCTGGCTCTCTCTCCACTGAGCCACCCAGTATGTGTTTCTTAACGTCTTTGGCCCCAGATTCTTTAGCTTTACAGTGAGAGGGCTCAACCCAATGGCCTTCCTGGCCCCTTTGGGTTCTGACGTCACTAAACCAATCACAGATACCCCGATACTCCTACAGAAAACCCTATGACCCCAGTGGACACCCAGAGACCTCCATAAACAGCCCTGAAGTCCCTGTAGATACTTCCAGGACACCCAGAAACACTCTTGGAAACCTAGCAGCTTCCTTGGACACCTTGGAGCTCCCTAGAAGCACCCTCAGGACTCCAGGGGTCAAGCCCAACCCCCGAGACCTTTAGAGAGCCTTAGGATCCAGAATAGACTTCCACTGATGCCTCTGGGATTCCCCCCCAATGGACACCCCAAGACCCCCCCCAAGACCCCCTCCATACATTTAGGGCCTCTTCTAGACACCCCAGCCCTCCTCTCCACCACCTCCCCAGTGTTCCTGGTGCCACAGAGAACTCTGGGTTCAGAGACATCCCCGAGACGCAAATAGATACATTTGGGATACCCCAAGATAGCCATCGACACTCTTAAACACTCTCAGAACCCACAAAGACGTCTGGATCCAGGACCCTCATCGACATCCCAGGGAAACGGAATCCTCTGGAAGCCACACGGATATTCCAACGCCCATGGACCCCCTGGCAGACTCATAGATGGAGCCCACTCTGGGATCCTCCTAGGGACTCACAGGGATAGCTAAGGATTCTAGTGGACAACCTCACCCCCAGAGACTCACTAAGGACCCCTCGGACATCCCTTCCCTCCAAGGATGGAATGGTGGAAAAGGGAGTCTCTGGAGTCCAAGGACCTGGGTTTGAATTACGTTTCTGAGGTTTACTACTTGGGTGATTTGGGGCAAAACACCTTACTTCCCTGGGCCTCGGTTTCCCCATCTGTAAAGTGGAGCTGTTGAACTAGACAACCTCTGAGATTGCTTCCAGATCTAAGGTTATCATTTTATAATCTTCATAGAGGGGCAGCTGGGTGGCTCAATGGGTAGAGTGCCAGGTTTGGAGCCAGGAAGACCTCAGATTTGGCCTCAGATACTTCTAGCTGTGTGACCTTGGGCAAGTCATTTAATTCCAATTGCTTAGCCCTTGCCCTTCTGTCTTAAAGTTGTTACAGGGACAGAAAGTAAGAGTTTATCTACTTCCCCCCAATAGACACTCCCAAGTATCCTGTATATATGAGCTCCTACTAATATCCCAAAGATGTCCGGGACTTCTACTGGCAGAGCCGATGGAAGACTCCTTATAGATAAGAGTTGGTCAAACATAGATAATCCCAGAATCCCTCAGATCTAGACCCCGGTGGGATACCTGGACAGCCTCCCCTCCAGCCCACAAGACAAACAGCCCCATGAGGGAGGACCCTGGGATTGACCGGCCGTCTGACGTTGGGCAAGTCCCTTCCCCTCTCTGGCTGTTGGCATCGTCCTCAGTTGGCAACCGCTCTGCACTCACATAAACACTCTCAAGAGCCTCCGGCAGCCTTAATGTTCCATGACTTGGCTTGAGACTGGCTGTGACTCTGTCCAGCTCTGCCCCTGCCCTCAGCGCCTCCACCGGATGAAAACAATTTGTTCCAAAGGTGGGGAAGGCAGCAAAAGCGGGCACCTTGGAGTGCCTGGGCATGGCGGGACGGGGAGGACGCCAGCGTCCTCCCCTGCCTCCCGGGCCATCCCCAGGCTTCTTGACTGTTGTCCTGTCATTGGGCTTGGATGGCCCTGGAAGAGACAGCGAGGCTGGTGACTTTGGGCACCTTTGCTGCACTGAAATCCAAGTCAACCCAGGAGTCAAGGCATCCCCCACCAGAGGCGCCATTGGTGCTCTTCAAAGACAAAGGACAAAAGACAACGATGCCCAACGTCTGCTCACATTCTGAAGCTCTGCTTGGGGGAATCCCAGAATGCTGTGGAGAATCCCAAATCCCTTTCTGTCCTCCCCCCGAAAATGTTAAATATGGTATCAGGAAATCAGGCGTTGGGCAACCAAGTGTGTGAGAGACCCTGAGCCAGGTGCTTGCTGGTCTCTTTCAGCTCTGACACTGCTCTGAAGCCTTTCCCCGGGAACATTCGAGGTCTTTAGGTCTCTACCAGCACCGCCATTCCCTGTTCTAAGGTTCTTCTTGCCCATTCTAAGGGCCCCCCAGCGCGGACGACCGGCTCCTCGAAGGTTCCCTCCGTTGCTGGCGTCCTCTGTCTAAAGATGGCTCCGCGCTGACGCTCCGTCTTCCCCGGATGCTTCTCTCGGGGGCATCCTGTGTTCTGGGTCTCCGGTTCTGGGTTCTCTGCCTCTGACTCTCCTTCCATCCCTCGCACAGGCCACCCCTTCATCATGACCGTGGGCTGCGTGGCCGGCGATGAAGAGTCCTACGACGTCTTCAAGGATCTGTTTGACCCCATCATCCAGGATCGGCACGGGGGCTACAAGCCCACCGACAAGCACAAGACCGACCTCAACCACGAGAACCTCAAGGTGGAACCCCTGTGGGGGGAAGAGAAGGAAAGAGCAGGCGGGGAGGGAACGGGGGCCGAAGGCAGTGGGGAAAGTGGAGGAGCCCCGAGGAAGGGAGAGGGAGGGAAATGAGGGCAAGATGGCGGGACGTGGCCACAGACGGGGAGGGATGAGGGGCTATGAAAGCGTGAGGAAGGAGCAGTCAGATGTGGGGGTCTCCCCTAGGGCCCAGGATGCACAGAGGGGAGCTAGGACACGTATGGAGGTCCTCTGCCCAGAGGTACCTTTTGGGGGGCACAGTGGGGGGAGGTACCAGCCCCTCCCTGAGCCAGCCTCCCTCGCCATGCTGTCCCCCAGGGTGGAGATGACCTGGACCCCAACTACGTCCTGAGCAGCCGCGTCAGAACAGGCCGAAGCATCAAGGGTTACACCCTGCCCCCACACTGCTCCCGGGGCGAGCGTAGGGCTGTGGAAGCCCTGTCTGTCAATGGTGAGGCCCCCTTTGCCCCCACAGACTTCCCTCTCCCCATCCCCAGCCCAGGGAATGCCTGGTCTGTCTGTCCCTGCCGAAGCAACCCGTCTCCATCCCTTCCCACCCCTTTCCTCGCCTTTGACCCACCTCCAGCACACGTTGCCCCTTCCCAGGAGGCCGAGGTGCTGACTCTGCTGTCTTTTCCTCCCCCTCCTCGGACCCTCAGCCCTCAACAGCCTGACCGGGGAGTTCAAGGGCAAATACTACCCCCTGAAGAGCATGACCGAGCAGGAGCAGCAGCAGCTGATCGATGACCATTTCCTCTTTGACAAGCCCGTCTCCCCCCTGCTGCTGGCCTCTGGCATGGCCCGGGACTGGCCTGACGCCCGTGGCATCTGGTGAGCATCCCCTGGGCCCAAACCTAGCCCCTCCGCTTCTGCCACGAGTCGCCCTCCACAGAGCTTGACCAGAGTGGACCCCGGGCTCTGGACACGATCCCTTGCACCCTTCCTGGGCCTCCTTCCTCACCTCCACCTATGAGGGGCTCTCGAAGTGCAGAGATGCGGCTCTCTTCAGGCCCCCTCTCCAAGGATAGTTCCGGCAAATTCAAGTACATCCCTCGTCCCCTCACAAAGCATCATGGCCCAGAATTCTCCCAGTCAATTAGGAGCCCATCTCCTTAAACATACACACCCCAGCACTTGCGGGGCACCCTCGGAGCCCCCACCCCAGGCTTCGGTGAGAGTGGGCAGTGGGGCTAGCCACCCTCTGTAAGGGCTAAGAGTCTGTCATTCCTAGGATTTTCACATTCGGAAATCCCAAGATTTTAAATTTCAGAAAATTCGAATTCCAACATGGCGGCACAGGAAAGGGCTTTTGATTTAGAATCAAACTCCTTGGCCTCAGATTCTGGCTCTGCCACTGGTTAACTATGGCCCTTCCCACTCTTGGACTAGGCTTCTTTGTTCCCCAAATGATGGGCTGGACAAGATGACTTCCAAGGTTTCTTCCAGCTCAGTCTACAAATATAAAATTCTAAAATGTGGGGATTATTGCATTGAGTAGAGCTAAGGGGCTCAAAGACTCATCTTCCTGAGTTCAAATCTGACCTCAGACACTTACTAGCTGGGTGACCCTGGGCAAGTCACTTCACTCTGTTGGCCTCAGTTTTCTCATCTGTCAAATGAGTTGGAGAAGGACATGACAAATCAGTCCAATATCTTTACTGAGAAAATCCCAGATGAGGTCATAGAGTTGGGCACAACTGAAACTTGACTGAGCCACAAATCAAATCCTGGATCCTAGTGATTCCAAGATCCTGGGACTTGAAAATCATGTCCTCCTAGAATGTTGGGGTTCCTTCGTTCTGGGAATTTAGACACTTAAGGCCCTTCAGGACTCAGGGGAAGAGAGGGAAAGGCGACGTGAAAGTTCTAAGATTCTGGGATTCTGCCATTGGCTGGCCTGAGCATTCTGGGATTCTCTCCAGAGTGTAGAGATCCCCTTTTGTCCCTCCCCATGCTGGGGGGCATGTACAGGGAGGAGTTGGGGCTAGGGAATTTGGGGAGCCCCAGAATCCTCTGATCTGCTTTCTTTCCCCCCTCAGGCACAATGACAACAAGAGCTTCTTGGTGTGGGTGAATGAGGAGGACCATCTGAGGGTCATCTCCATGGAGAAGGGGGGCAACATGAAGGAGGTCTTCCGTCGCTTCTGTGTGGGGCTGCAGAAGGTGGGCTGTGACCCCTGCCCCTTGGCCCCCCACGTCCCCCTCCTTGTGGCAGCCCAAGGCTAGGAGTCCGGAAACCTGGGCTCAGATCTTGGTACCAGCCCAGACCAGGTCCTGTTACCTTAGTAACAAGGGCCAAGTCCTGAGTCCTCTCTCAGTTTCTCCGAGTCTTCGTCTGTAGTATGAGACGTTTGGGCCAGCTGGTCCCTAAGGTCCCTTCCAGGACTACATCTGTGATCCAAAGATTGGCCCTCCTGGTTCTGACATTCTGTGTTCTATGGTCCCTTCAAGTTCTGATAGGCGGCGCAGTGGATAGTGCAATGGGTTTGGACTCAACAGGAAGATGAATCTTCCCGAGTTCAAATCTGATCTCAGACATTCACTAGCTGGGTGGCCCTAGGCAAGTCATTTCCATCCTCTTTACCTCAGTTTCCCCATATGTCAAATGAACTGAAGAAGGAAATGGCAAACCCTTCCAGTCTCTCTGCCAAGAAAACCCCAAATGGGACCACAAAGAGGCAACTGAACATCAACAAAAACCGTCTGTGTATATAACGTCTCTGTATGTGTATGTACATAGACAGATAATGTCTCCTCCCCCTGAGACCGTCCGCTTCTTGAGGGCAGGAGCTAATTTTGCCTCTCTTTGTATCTACAGCATGTAACACAGTCTCGGGCACAGAGTGAGTGCTTAAGAAATATTTGTTGCCTTATAAATATAGTCAGAAAATCAGTATAAGGCAATGGAGGGGGGTGGATACTAGCCACCAAGAGCATCAGCGACCCAAGAATGCCCTCAAATCAACCATGATGTGGCAGGGTGGGGAGGAGAGCCCAATGCCAGCCCCTGGGGAGGAGCCAAGGATGCCAGCTGGTGGGGGGTTTCAGAAGAGGGAGGCAAAGACCAAAGAATACAGTGAGGGCACCGCTTGGGAAGGCTGGGAAAGCCTCACCAGGTGGGTGCCTCAAGGGGGGGACAGCAAGCCTTCTGGCATCCTCTGAGCTTGTCATTGCTCCCATCAACTCCTTTGGTCATCAGCACGGAAGTGGACAAATGTTAGGAGGTTGCTAAGCCTTTAAAGACCACCGTTATATAATTTGTGTCTCATTTTGGGTGCCCCACCTCAGGACTCAGAGATGCAGCACTGAAAGGGACCTTAGAGATCCTCTAGTCCAACCCTCCCATTTTACAGATTGAGGAACTGAGGTCCAGAGAAATGCATTCCAAGCCTCACAGATACCAGGCACTGGGTCATCGATTGAGGGCTCAGAGGGACATGAGAAGCCCTCTTGTCCAACTCCATTTTACAAATGAGGAAACTGAGATCCAGAGAAGTTTCTCCCTGACTAGACCTCTTGTGATACTAGCCCTAGAACCCTGACTTTGAACTTCTCTTCCCTAGCCTGACTTCTTTAATCAGAGTCCCTTTGGGGGAAGTAATGATAGGGTAGAGTCATGGAGCCCCTTCTCTCTGGGCAGATGGGCACTTATCTGAATTTTTTTCTTTCAGTGTTTCCTGAGGCTCTGAGGAAAGGAGAGCTTTGCTCAGTCACAGAACTAAAATGTGGCAGAGGCAGGATTTGAATTCCAGGCTTTCTGAATCCCAAAGACCCCACTGTCTTTCATGATGTCCACTTATCCCTTTGTAAAATAAGAATGACTATCCCTGCATTACCCACCTCATAGGGACATTTTGGGGACAGGGCTGTATAAACTTCAAGGAGTTAAAAAAACAGGAGGTTTTATGATTCCCAGGAGACAGCCAGGATGGGGATAGAAAGCTTTGATCTTAGAGCCAGGAAGAGCTGAGTTCAAATCTAGCCTCGGATTCAGACTTTGTCTGTTCCCTATATTAAGGAAACCCCAGGCCCCCCACTCTTATGATGGCTATATCCCATCTCCTCTTCCCTCCTCAGATTGAAGAGATCTTCAAGAAGGCTGGCCACCCTTTCATGTGGAATGAACACCTTGGTTATGTCCTCACCTGCCCCTCCAACCTTGGTACTGGCCTGCGTGGTGGTGTGCACGTCAAGCTGGCAAACCTCAGCAAGCACCCCAAGTTTGAAGAGATCCTCACTCGCCTGCGTCTGCAGAAGCGGGGTACAGGTGGGTACTGGCTCCTCCACAAGACATGGTCCATCTCTGGTAGTAGGCATCATCCTGGCCATTATTGAGTATCTTTCTGGCACCTCTATGAGCTTTTGGTATCTCCATGGGTATCACCACTGGGAACCTATGGAGTTTGGCCATCCCAATAAAATGGGTTATCTCCATGGGCACTGGACCACTTCACATGCATTGTATAGCCCTATGGATATTGGTTATGTCCATAGATATTGAGTGTCTTGTACAACTCTATAACGCTATCTCTCTCCATGGGTGTTGGCTATCTCCATGGTCACTGGGCATCTTCACGTGTGTTGTATAGCCCTATGGATGATGGCTATCTCCTTGGATATTGAGTGTCTTATACAACTCTATAACGCTATCTCTCTCCGTGGGCGTTGGCTTTCTCCATGGTCATTGGGCATCTTCACGTGTGTTGTATAGCCCTATGGATGATGGCTATCTCCTTGGATATTGAGTGTCCTGTACAACTCTATAATGCTGTCTCTCTCCGTGGGTGTTGGCTATCTCCATGGTCATTGGGCATCTTCACGTGTGTTGTATAGCCCTATGGATGATGGCTATCTCCTTGGATATTGAGTGTCCTGTACAACTCTATAATGCTGTCTCTCTCCATGGGTGTTGGATATTTCCATGGGCATTGGGCATCTTCACGTGTGTTGTATAGCCCTATGGATGATGGCTATCTCCTTGGATATTGAGTGCCCTGTACAACTCTATAATGCTGTCTCTCTCCGTGGGCGTTGGCTATCTCCATGGGCTTTGGACATCTTCACGTGTGTTGTATAGCCCTATGGATGATGGCTATCTCCTTGGATATTGAGTGTCCTGTACAACTCTATAATGCTGTCTCTCTCCATGGGTGTTGGCTATCTCCATGGGCATTGGGCATCTTCACGTGTGTTGTATAGCCCTATGGATGATGGCTATCTCCTTGGATATTGAGTGCCCTGTACAACTCTATAATGCTGTCTCTCTCCATGGGTGTTGGATATTTCCATGGGCATTGGGTACCACCATGAATATTATATGTGACTATTATATGTTAGGGTCACTAGATGATGCAGTGAATAAAGGGGTTGGGAATATAGTCAGAAAGACCCGAATTCAAATCTAGATTCGGATTTACTAGCTGTGTGATGTATTGGGGAAGTCACTTAATTTCTTTGCCTCAGTTTCCTTAACTCTAAAATAGGGATCGTGATAGCACTTCCTTCCCAGGGATGTTGTAAGGATCAAATGGCTTAATATTTGTAAAGTGCTTTGGACAGTGCCTGGAACATAGTAGGTGCTAAATAAATGCTACATGAGGATGATGATGATGATACTGTGTTATCTGGTATCTAGAGAGATGAACTGCCATCCATGAGTGTTGGGCATTTATCCATGCCCCTGGTCCTTGACCTTTCACTCCAAATGCATCTGGGTCTTGCTCTGAACCATTCCCTCATCTTTTCCCTTCTACCTTTCCTATAGGTGGTGTAGACACAGCAGCTGTGGGCTCAGTGTTCGATGTGTCCAACGCAGACCGACTGGGCTCCTCAGAGGTGGAGCAGGTGCAACTGGTAGTGGATGGTGTGAAGCTCATGGTGGAGATGGAGAAGAAGCTGGAGAAGGGCCAGTCCATCGATGACATGATCCCTGCTCAGAAATAGAGACCTCCACCTTACTGACCTCCTACATGTACACAGCACCTGGGGGCCTGCCCCTCCCTTCCTTATCTCTGGAGCTCCAACTACCATGTAGAGTTCCAGCCAATGGGAGTTTGGTACCCTGCCTGGAGTTTCAGCTAATAGAAGGCCCACCACCTGTATCTGGAGATCCAATCACCACCTGGAGCTCTGCCCAGTGGGGCCTCCTTGCTCCCTTTGGGAGTTCTCCCCTTCCCCTTCCACTCCCAGCAATAAAATCTATGGTGGCCCCCGAGTTCAGAGTCTGGTGCTTCTTGGGAAGGGGTCAGGGCATATCATAAAGCATTAGAATTGATGGCTGGGGAAGAATGAGAGGAAGCAGACTCCTTTTGTCCCAAGGAAGAAACAAGTTGGCATTTCCTCCAAGATGTCCTTCACTCATTCCAATAATAACCACAAAGCCCGAAATCTAAGGATTAGAAAGCACTTCAGGGCCATCTAGACCCACGTAGAACCAATTAAGAATCTCTCAATGATCTCAGAACTAGCTACCCAGTGGCCAGCCAGTCTTTGCTAGAAGACCTCTAGAAAAGGGAAACACTCAGTGTCATGACTAGAAATGTCTCTTCACAGGCAAGCAATGCAATAGAATGTGGGCCAAGGGATGTCGAAAGCATCATCAGATAGGGGGAGTTATGGACACTGCCCAGTGGTGGGAAAGAGACCCCAGGAAGCCATCTTCTATGGAGGATGGCCCTGGAGCATCAAAATATGGCTCCTAGGTGGGCTACTCACCACCAGACCCCTCCACACCTCTGGAAGGGGACCATGGACAGCTTCCGGTTCTTTAGGATGGATTTTTACTGCTATCTTTTGTTATCACATCACCTAGGCTTCCCTCTACCTTCCAGAGAGCAATCCTTTATAACTAAGAATTTTTTAAAGGAAAAAAAATTCCTTAAAACTAATCAATACCGGGGGCAGCTGGGTAGCTCAGTGAATTGAGAGCTAGCCCTAGAGACGGGAGGTCCTAGGTTCAAATCTGGCCTCAGACACTTCCCAGTTGTGTGACCCTGGGCAAGTCATTTGACCCCCATTGCCTACCCTTACCACTCTTCTGCCTTGGAGCCAATACACAGTATTGACTCCAAGACGGAAGGTAAGGGTTTAAAAAAAAAAAAAACTAATCAATACCTTTAAAAAAATCGGACCTATACACTGTTCCAATGAGCACCCCTACCCCCCCTATAAAGGAGTGGGAGAAGGTATCTTCTCCTATCTCTTCCTCTGGGTCCAAGTTTGACCTTTTGTCACATTGCATGATTCATTTTTGGCTGTTGTTTTTTTTTTTCTTTCCACTTACGTATGTTGTGGCAGTCATTATATCTATTATGTTTTTGGCTCTGCCCAACACACTCTGCAAAGATTCGTGTAAATATTCCCATGCTTCCCTGAATATACCAAATTCATCATTTCTTACATCACTCAGACCTAATTGCATTCACATGTCACAATTTATTTAGCCATTTCCTAGTAAGCTGGCATCTACTTTGTCTCCAATTCTTTGCTATCACAAAAAGTGCCACTATAAAAATGTTGTTATATATGGGAACTTTCTTCTTGTCAGTGGTCTCTTAGAAGCATAAGCTTAGTAATGAAATCTCTGGGTCAAAGAGTATGGACATTTTACTCACTTTATTTGCATAATTTCAAATTCCAAATGGTTTTCTCTGCTTCACAGCTCCACCAACAATGCACCAGTGTGTCGATCTTTCCATAACCCTTCCAACACCTACTATTTCCATCTTTTGTCATCTCTATAAAATTTTAGAGTGTCAAGTGAAACTACTGGGTTGTTTTGATTTGTATTTCTCTTATTATTAGTGGATCAAAGCATTCTTTTATAATGGTTTTCAGTTCTTTTAAGAACTATTTCTTCATAACTTTTACCACTTATCTTTCAAGAAATAGCCTTTGTTTTTATATACACACGTATGTATGTACATACATATATACATACAAATTTTTATTAAATATATATAACATTGTGAGATTTATACACATACCCATATAAAACAAACCCTTATCAGAGAAATTTGATGCAACCCCCTCCCCATTTGATGCTTTCTTTCTTAACATTAGTTTTGTTTGTGGTGTAAGAAGACTGAAAAGGTAAGGGAGGGCCAAGTTATGAAGGGCTTTAAATGCTAAACAAAGATTTTATATTTTATTCTAGAGGTGATGGGGAGCCACTGGAGTTCACTGAGTGAGAGAAGAGGGAGAGGCGCTATGGCCAGAGCTGCTCTTCAGGAAAAGCACTTTGACAGCTAAATGGAAAATGGACTGGAGAGGGGAGGCAGGGAGACCCTTTATCAGGATATTGCAATAATCCAAGAATGATCCAAGTGAGTGAGGTGGTGGCAATGTCAGATTGGATATGAGGGTGAGAAATAGGGGGAAATTTGAGATGACACCTGGGTTGTGAGTCTGAAGGACTTGAAAGATGGTACTCACTTGGACAGCAATAGGGAATTTTGGAAGGAAGAACATTTGGTGGAAAGATAAATCAGTTCAGGGGCAACTAGGTGACTCAGTGGAAAGATAGAGGGCCAGGCCTAGAAACAGGAGGTTCTGAGTTCAAATCTAGACTTACATACTACCTAGCCATGTGACCCTGGGCAAGTCACTTAACCCAAATTACCTAGTCCTTACCACTCTTCTGCCTTGAACCAATACACAATATTGATTGTAAGAAGGAAAGTAAGGGTGTTTCATTTAAAAACAAAGATCTTAAGTTCCGTTTTGGAAATGCTGAATTTAAAAAGTCTACAGGACATTAAGCTCAAGATGTCCAATAAGCAGTCAGAGAAGCTGGAGGTCAGCAGAGAAGTTGGGGCTAGATAAGCAGATATGAGAACCAAATTCCTTAAGAAATTGATTCCCTGAAAATTATAATAGACCAAATAGTAGCTAATAACTCCATTAGACAATAAGATACATTAAAAGAAAGCAAAAAGGCTAAAAAAAGAGAAAACACAATGTATCTCACAGCAAAAATAACTGACCTGAAAAACAGATCAAAGCAATATAATGTAAGAATCTTTGAATTACTTGAAAGCCCCAACCAAAAAAAAAAAGACTTAGATATCATATTCCAAGAAATAATAAACAAAAACTTCCCAGATCTCTTGGAACCAGAGAGTAAAATGGAATTAGAAAGACTCTACTGATTACCTCCTGAAGGAAATCCAAAAATGAAATTCCAAGGAATGTAATAGCCAAAATCCAGAAAAAAAATACTGCAGAAAGAAAGAATTCAAATATCAAGGAGCAACAGTTAGGATTTAGTAACCACCACTTAAAAGAAACAGAGAGCTTGGAATACAATTTTCCAGAAGACAACCAATATAGATTTACAACTAAGAATAATCTACCAAGAAAAACTGAGAATGATTCTGTGGGGGGTGGAGGCTGGGAAATGCATTTTTTTTATTTTTTTTTAAAACTCTTACCTTCCGTCTTGGAGTCAATACTGTGTATTGGCTCCAAGGCAGAAGAGTGGTAAGGGCTAGGCAATGGGGGTCAAGTGACTTGCCCAGGGTCACACAGCTAGGAATTGTCTGAGGCCAGATTTGAACCTAGGACCTCCCATCTCTAGGACTGGCTCTTAATCCACTGAGCTACCCAGCTGCCCCCTGGGAAATGCATTTTTAAGGAAACAGAGAACTTCTAAGAATTCCTGATGAAAATACCAGAACTACAGAAATGTCCTCATAGGAGTAAAGAGAAACATAAAAAGATAAACATGAATAGAAAATCATAAGGCTTTTAAAAAGAATAAACTTCTTACATTTTTTCATATTTTATCTTTCCAATTAAAAGTAAAAACAATTTTCAACAATTGCTTTTAAAATTTTTGATTTCCAAATTCTGTCTCTCTCTTTCCTCTCTCTCCCTTAAGAAGATAAATTATATAGGTGCAGTCACACAAAATACATTTCCATTAGTCATGTTGTGGAAAAAAACACAGACAAAAAATAAAAACAAAAACAAAAGCAACTCAATAAAAAAGTAAAAAGTATGGAGCAGCTAGGTGGCACAGTGGAGAGATTGCTAGACCTGGAGTCAGGAAGATCTGAGTTCAAGTCTGATCTCAGACACTTATTAGCTATGTGACTGTGGACAAGTCCCATCACCCTGTTAACCTCAGTTTCTTCGTTTGTCAAATGAGCTGGAGAAGGAAATGGAAAACCACTCCTATATCTTTGCCAAGAAAACTTCAAATGAGGTCACAAAGAGTGAGACCTGAACAAGATTAAGGGAGGAATGAGTCCTAGGAAAAAATCAACTATAAGGAATTATAAAAAACATTTATAGTAGCTCTTTATTTTTAGTGGCAAAGAATTAGAAAGTGAGGTTTGCCCATTAATTGGGGAATGACTGAACAAGTATTTAAATGTAATGGAAATACCATTGTGCTATAAGAAATAATAAAGGGAATGGATGGTGCCAGAAAAACTGGAAAGGTTTATATGGACTGATGCAGAATGAAGTGAACAGAACCAGGAGAATAGGTTATACAACAGTTTGGTATAGGACAAACATCTTTAAAAAATTAGGGACTCTGATTAGTATAATAATCAAGGGGGCAGCTGGGAAGCTCAGTAGATTGAGAGCCAGGCCCAGAGATGGGAGGTCCTGGGTTCAAATCTGGCCTCAAAAACTTCCCAGTTGTGTGACCCTGGGCAAGTCACTTAACCCCCATTGCCTAGCTCTTACTGCTCTTCTGCCTTGGAGCCAATACACAGTATTGATTCCAAGACAGAAGGTATGGATTAAAAAAAAAATCAATCATGATCCCAGATGTCACATGATGAAACAGGCTTTCTCCTTCCTGGTAGAGAGATGAAGGGTCCTGAGTGCAAAAAGGAATATTTTTTTGGATGTGGCCAATGCAGAATTATTATTTTTTTTTTTTGCTTAACTATCTATTATACTATAAAACTATAAGGTTTGTTTTCTTTCTTTTGAGAGCTGGGTAAGAAGGAAAGAAGGTGGATTTTTGCTGATCAAAAAAAATTAATAAGCAAAATCCAAGAAACATTCCAAACCTTAGGAAGAGTCAGTAGTTTGCTTGGATAGCTAGATTCTACATGAATTGAGCAGCAAAGGCCATGAGCGCTAGGTGTGTTCCTACTTTTGTTCCTAGCCCCTCATCTGCCTAAGAAGCCAGAAGGAGTTGGGATTGATTATCAAAGTCAAGGGAGGATTATCAGAGGGGAGGCTTTCACCTGAGCCTTGGGGGTCACTTTCCTAGCTGAAAAAGCACAATACCGACTCCCCACTAAAGAGAGTATTCTAAGACTCCATCTGAGAGGAACACAGCTGCAAAGTGGCTTGTCCAGTCTAGCCCAGAAGCAACTGAGTCTGGGAGGAGGGAGCTCAGCAACCAAGTCATCTATCTACATGACCTAGCCCAGGAGGGGTTGACCCGTCCCGCAAAAGCACCATACCTAGGAGGAGCGAGTCTGGCTGAGGCCACTCAGGGGAGACATTATGGCCTCGGAGAAGCCAACCCAGCTTGTCCATCACTAATTCCACCACCCAAAGCAAATTTCCTGCGAGCTGGGGATGGGCAGACATCAAGATTTGTATCAGAGTTGCGAGTAGCCTTGGTCACAGGCCTTCCCAACCCCTGCCCTGTAGTATTATTATACTTTAAATTCATGTTCATCCTTTTCTCTAGAAGAGAAGGAAATATGCATTTATTGAGCACCAACTACGTGTCTGGCATTATGGGAAGCACTTTTCAAATATTATCTCATTTGATTCTCACAACAACCCTAGGAGGAAGGCATTTTTGTGATCCTCATTTTATAAATGAGGAAACTGAGGCAGACAGAAGTTTGGTGATTTGCCAAAGATCAAACAGCTAGTAAGTATCTGAGGCTAGACTTGAATTCAGGTCTTGCTGCCTTCAGTATTCTATTGCACCCCCAGCAGACTAAGATAGATAGATAGATAGATAGATAGATAGATAGATAGATAGATAGATAGATAGATGGATGGATGGATAGATGGATGGATGGATAGATAGATAGATAGATAGATAGATAGATAGATAGATAGATAGATAGATAGATAGATAGATAGATAGATAGATGGATGGATAGATGGATAGATAGATAGATAGATAGATAGATAGATAGATAGATAGATAGATAGATAGATAGATAGATAGATAGAGGTGCTCCTAATTTAGGGAGAATTGCTGCTCTTGCTTTGCCATTAGAGTAAATGCCTTTGGAGGGAGTGAGAGAAAAGTGGGGAGGAGACAGACAGACAGACAGAGATAGAGAGACAGAGAAAGAAAAAGACAGAGGGAGACAGAGACAAAGAGAGAGAGAGACAGAGACAGAGACAGAGAGAGACAGAGGGAGAGACAGAGACAGAGAGAGAGAGAGAGAGAGAGAGAGAGAGAGAGAGAGAGAGAGAGAGAGAGAGAGAGAGAGAGAGGGAGGGAGAGGGAGAGGGAGAGGGAGAGAGACAGAGGGACAGAGACAGACAGAGACAGAGACAGAGATAGAGACAGAGACAGAGACAGAGAGAGGGAGAGACAGAGACAGAGAGACAGAGAGAGACAGAGACAGAGAGAGGGAGACAGAGACAGAGACAGAGAGACAGAGACAGAGGGAGGGGGAAAGAAGGAGAAAGGAAAGCAAAGTTTCATGATTAGGGAAACAGCTGAGTATGAGGATGTGTGTGTGTGTGTGTGCAGCCCTCAGACTTAGTACATGCACTTTGTTCTTGGGAACTTGGTTTTGAACCCTGCCAGCCTTCCACGAGAGACCCGATCTGTCCCTCCTCTGCTGAGAATTAATTGGGAGCTGACTAGAATTCCCCGGAGATATTTGGAGGCAGCGGTAGTTAGGCAGCGGGCGCTGAGACCTCACTGCCGGATCTACTTCTTTGCCGCTTACTTTCCCTATTCTGTTTTTCTCGCGGTGCCTTTTGCCACGATTCCGATTTCATCAATTATTTCGTGTGCTCTAGCTCCGAGGCATTGGGTGGGGGCTCGGAGCTGAGAATTTGATCAGTCCGCCGATGGGATCACGACCCCGGTTGTAATGGAGAGGGGTGGCCAGTGCCACGTTCTAGAGACCCCGGGTGCTCCGTGTTCCCGAGGGTAGCTCCGGGCTGGCCACCTCTCTGTTTATCTCGGGGGTCCCCGCTCCCTACTAAACATTTTTGCTCGGATCACTCAAGGTCTCGAGATCTTTCTCCCTGAAAGAGAAAAGAAACTGAAATAGGATTTGGACGGCTTAGTTTATCGGCGGAGAGAATATCTGTAAAGCGCTCAGCACAGAACCTGGCACGTAGTAGGTGCTTAACAAATGGTCATTCCCTCCCTCTCTCCATCCGCCCCCCGGGGCAGTCCTGTCCCTTCTTAGATTCGCCTCTAGCCAACCCCGCCTCCTTTTAGTGTCTAGCATTCATTCCCAGCCTCGGTGCATTCTGGGATTGAGCCCGGCTGACAGTCCCTAAAGACAGACCCAACTCTCATGCCTTACCCACGTCTCTTACTAGGCTGAGATGGTCCCTGTGCATCCGTGGCGGTCTCTGCAGGCTAGCCGGCCCTTTTTCCTCCTCATAATCCTTCCTGCTTGCGTCTCTAGCTGAGGTCTTCCCATCCCTTTTGGTCTGAGTTCAGCTTCAAAATATGAGGCCATTAGATCATACATAACTTGCCTGAAGGGCGGCGCAGAGCCTGGGAACCTGGCCGGTTGCAGACATAATAAACGCAGGAAGTTGGCACAAAGTAGAGCGGAGGAGGGCGGGGTCTAATAGCAGCCCCACCTGCCTGATTTGGGTTCACCTTCGCTCTTCCCCTTCTTGAGTCATTTCTGCGCCGGCTTTCTTGGACTGCACCACCAGATGGCGCCATCTTCCAAGAGAGACAACATGGCACAAGGAATTGAGTGTTAAGACTTGAGTTTAGAAAGTTGTGGAATCAAATCCTACCTCGGATACTGATTAGCTGTATGATCTTGGGCAAGTCACTTAACCTCTATTCGCCTCAGTTTCCTCATCTGTCAATTGGGGAAAATAACAGCAACTCTCCTGCGGGATTGTTGTGAAGATCAAATGAGATAATATTTGTTCAGCCCTTAGCACAGTGTCTGGCACATGGTAGATGACATATACATACATACATGTATGTTTTAATTTATTTTTATTTTATATATTATTTCTTATTATATATTTCTTATATGATACTTATAGAATATGTGATGTATATTATATAAACTATTATATTATAAAATAAATATTATACAAAATGCTATATTATGTGATATGCATAAATTATTATAGATACATATGTGTGTGTATATATAATACACACATACACTTATGTCCTTCCCTTCCCTTGCTTCCCCTTCCGGGTCCTGGGAAATTCTGTCTCCCTGCCTACAAGAGGAATTTCACACCTACAATGGACCACAGAGCTCCTTGTGTTCATCAGTCATTCTCTTTCTTTGTTGGGTTACATTATTCCCAGTGCCTAGTCAAAGCCTTCCTTCCTCTTTGTATCTCTTTCCTTCTTTGTCTCCCTTTTCTAGTTCTCATGCCCTCCTTTCAAGGAACATCCTATCTCCTCTGATGACAGTGGTAGTAGAAATGTGTGCCGTCAACCCTTTCATTTTCTCCTCTAGGACAGGATGAAACTGTTCATTGTCCATGCATAGGTGTTGCCTGGTCCTGGAAGAAACCCAAACTTAACATACTGTCTTCAGATCACTGATTGAAGTGAGATGCATGGTCATTGATCTTCCTTTTGGTAGTTTTTCTTGGCTAATCCTTGGGGCCAATTCCTATGTCAAACCATTAATTTGGGACAGAACTCTAGTGAGAACCTTTCACCTCATTCTACTTAAGAAGGATCTCTAGCTCTTTGCCTTTGTCTTTTCTGAATGATAGGCTAGAAGTTTGGGGGCACAGTGATTTAACAGAGATACAAAACACAGAAGACAGAAAAAAATAATTAGGAAATCCTGCTTGAATCTAGTCAGTCACTTCTAGCTGTGTGAGCTTGGGCAAATCACTTAGTTTCTTTGAGTCTCAGTTTCCTCATCTGCAAAATGGGGATAATAATGGCAAACCATGACCCCCAGATTGTGGTAAGGATCAAAGAATATGTGTAATGTGTTTTGCAAAACATAGAGGTCTATGTAAATACTAGTTTTTATTTATTATTAAGATTGATACTAATACTCATGAGATCTATCCAACTTGTTTCACCTTGCTACTAGATCTCTGGATATTTTCCTTGATTTCCCAGTTGGCAGGCTTTCTCTCGGAGAATTTCCTCCCTTCCTCTACCTTTCATCTCCCCACTACTCCCCAACTCCCTGGGTCTCAGAGTTTCCCAGAGACATCTAGTCTGAGCCATCCCTGAGGAGAGCCACCCCCTCTCCATCATCCTACCCAGCATTCTCTGGAAGACCTTCAGTGTTGGCGAGCCTGCTACCCCCTGGCCTTCCCCATTTTGGATGGCGAGTGATGGGGAAGATGAAATATACCTCCCTCGATTCCTCCCTCCTCCTCCCTGACTGCTCCCCTTGCTCTCACTATGTGACCGCTCTATCTCTTCTTTCTTCATTTTTACGATTTTGACATAAAACATTGTTGGTAGACTGATGCAGACTCCTCTTCCTGAGTCTAACAACAATAAGAACCTGATGTAAGCACCCTTCTGGCCCACCTCCATCCTTCTGTTGCCCTCCTGGATCACCCATAACTTTCATTCTTCAGCGGTCATTGTCCTTTAATTCATAGCCATACAATATCACCGGAGATGACAAAGCTGAATTCTTGATTGGAGGGGTGGCATTGTTGTCATTGAATATATTCTGCCCAGCTTCTTCCATGCCATGCAGCTCTTCTTCCTCTCTTCCTCCCTCTCAAGAGGAAGCCAAATTCATTCATTCCTTGTCTGTCCACCATGCCTGGGCCACATGTATGTTCCAGTTGGCTAGTTTATGGACAGCCTGTCAACCCCATGTCAGAATCTAGGCCATATTCTCGATTCCCACAGCTCAAGAGTGGGGACACTTTCATTTACTGTGTTTAGATCCTTGGCGTCTAGCACGGAACCTGACACACTAGTATTCAGTCCTTTCAGTTGGTCCAACTCTTCATGATTCCACGGACCTCTAGCCATGGGTTTTTCTTGGCAAAGATACTGAAGCAGTTTGTCATTTCCTTCTCTAGTGGCAAACCAAGGTTATGTGACTTATCCAAGGTCACACAGCTAGGAAGTTTTGGAGGCTGAATTTGAATTCCGGTCTTTCTGACTCCAAGGCTAGCACTTTATCCACCATGTCACCTAGGTGCCTTGACACATAGTTGTTTAACTGATTTCTTAATTGGTTGCTTTCTCTAGTATATTATATTTGCCAGCAAAATGTAAGACCCTTGAGGGTAAAGGATCTTCCTTCTTTCCTTCCTCCCTCTCTACCTTTTTCTTTCTTTCTTCCCTCTCCTACTTTTTTCTTTCCTCCTCTTTCTTTCCTCCCTCTCTACCTTTTCTCTTTCTTTTTCTTTCCTTCCTCCCTTTCTACTTTTTTGTTTCCTTCTTCCCTTTCTACCTTTTTTCTTTCCTTCTTTCTCTTTCCTTCCTCCCTTTCTACCTTTTCTTTCCTTCTTTCTCTTTCTTTCTCCTTTACATCCTCAGAACTGTAATATACAATAGGTACATAATTAATTCTTGCTAACTGATTGGTGGATTGATACATCTGCTTTTCCTAGTATTAATAGTTATACTTGACCCCTTTTGATCATAGAACCACTTTTGACTTGTGAAGTCATGTTGCAAAAAAAGAATGTGAAAATAATATGCTTAGCAGGACAGCTGGGTAGCTCAGTGGATTGAGAGCAAGACCCAGAGAGATGACAAGTTCTGGGTTCAAATCTGGCCTGCCACTTCCTAGCTGGGTGACCCTGGGTAAGTCACTTGACCCCCATTGCCTAGCCCTTACCATTCTTCTGTCTTGGAACCAATATATAGTATTGAGTCTAAGACAGGAGGTAGGGGGTTAAAAAAAAAAAAGTTGGCTCTGATCTGCTCTCATGCTCGTTATTTCTCTGGAGGTGGATAGAATTGTTCCCCAAGTCCTCTAAGACTCTTGGATCATTGTGTTGCTGAGAACCTGAGAGAACTGCAGTTGAGAGAACCCTGCCCCAACCCACAGAAGCATAAAGGGGCCAGAATTCAAACCCAGATCTTTCCCCTCCAAATCCAGGGCTCACGTGGGGCTCATTTAAGGTGGGATCCCCAGTGGAGGCTGAGAAATCGAAAGGAGGGTTGGGAGAGACAATGGTCCACTGAGGATGGAGACAATAGCTACCTGGGAGCTCAGTGAGGGAGAGGATCATAAATGAAGGGGGCAAAAGGGGATGAATGGAGGTTAATTGAAGGACTCAACAAGAAGGAAGTTAGGTACGCTGACTGGGGAGGGATGGGATCTCCCATAAGAGATGCAGCTAAATGAAGGGGGTGAGGTTCTTAGAGTCCTTGAGGAACCAGATGGGAGTCTTGCTCATTATTCCAGACCTTCCTCAAGAACGTGACCAACTTTACCCAATGATGAGACCTTTGAAACCTGGCCAGAAGCCAGCCTGCCTCCAGAGATGGAAGGAATCTGCTAGGTTGGGGGGAGTAATAAAGGGGTACACAGGCTCCGGGAGATGAAAGTAGGGCTGGTTTGGGGGTCCCTGGGGCTTCAGAGGAGACCAGGCATTACCCTCTCTTAGAGAAATCAATGACTTGCAGTCACCATTATCCCATAGTCCCCAACTGCCCCACTTGAAGGGGGAGGACCCCAAGAGGCCACAATCTTCTCCCCTTGTTTAACAGATGGGGAAAACCGAGGCCTGGGGAGTGGTAGAGACTTGCCTTAAGTCACAAAGCAAAGATGTGGAACAGGAAAGTCAAGCCAGAAATGAAAAGGATGGGGCAGGAAGCCCCTCTCCAGAGGGCCTGCTGGCTGCTCTTCCAAGCTCCTGCCTCAGACTGCCAGAGAAGGGAAGACGCCCCCTGCCTCCCAAGGCGGTCCATTCTACTCAGGGCCAGACAAGTTGGCTCAGCAGCTTTCCCAGACACACCTGACCTCCTTCCCCCGTGACGGCCGTATCGTGTTCGCGTTCTTAGCTGTTGTCTCTCCTCCAGACTAACCTCCCACAGCACAGCTTCCTTTTCCCCCTTCCCAGCTTGGTCATCCTCTGCTCTCAGCAAAAATGAATGAGATGGGGCAGAAGACTGGTTCTGGGGTGGTCCACTAAGACCCTCCAGATCTTACACAGACACAGAGGGGTCTAGCCTTGCTGCCCCCACTCTTCTACTTTTTTTCATCCAAGTCTCTGCTCAATTTTGTCATTGCAGACTCTGGCCAAAGTCCTAGTCTGGGTTCTGTTTGCTTTGGGTTTCTCTCTGCATCTCACTGGCCCGGACGATACCACCAATGTAAGGCTCCACAGGACCCATGATTGGAGAAGACAGATTCCCAACCTCCTCATTTTACAGATGAGGAAACTGAGGCCCGAGGACAAGCAAGGTGATTTGGCTAAGACCACCGAGCAGTGATGGAAAAGGTCCTTCCTTCCTCTAGGCCGAGGGGATTGATGTTGGGAAAAGATAAGCCCAGGCAGGGGGAATCTCCTAATTTTATTGGTAACAGGCGGCAGGGGCCAGGGCTGGGCTGGGGGAACCAGGGGCATAATAACTTAAAAACTGGAGGCAGTTCCCTTGGCGGACAGGGCAAGGAGAGGTTGGGAGGCAGGAGGGAGGACCTATTTACAAGGATTTATACAAAGTGCCAGGGAAAAGAGGGCAAGGGAAGGGGTCTGATTGGGGGGTGGAAGCAGGGGGAGGGAGGACAGAAGGAGAGGGGGGCCCCAGTCCTCCCAGCTCCCCTCCCCCCAAACTTCTCACCCCAGGTAACGGAAGGGGGAGAATTTGAGAACTTCGCCCCATAGAGAGTCCAATCCAAATCAGTTTTGGGCACCTGAGGTGGTTTTAGAAGGAAAGAAAGGGAAAGGAAAACCCTCAGGCTGGGGGGGGGGGGCGTCCATCCCCTATATCCAAGCTCCTCCTGGAACCCTGTACCTGGCCTTCACGGCCAATTTGCCACCCAGCCCAAAGTTCAGTCTCGTGCATGATACATCCTCTTGGTGAATCAGGGGGCAGACAGGAACCCTGTCCCCCCTTTAACCCCCTTTAACCCCTTCCCCACCCCATCCCCCCAGCTTTCCAGCAAAGTCTCTGGCAAGTCATCCTGGAAAGAGTGGGGAATCTAGGTTCTACAAGGTTCCCTCCAATTGCCTCCCCCCCAAAAAAACTGGGGCCGGAGCTAGGAGATACCCTGGAGACCAAGCTAGTCTAACTCTCTCCTTTGTCAGATGAGGGAAACCGAGGCCTCGATTACTTGACCAAGGTCAAGAGAGTAAGAATCAAGAGGGAAAACCTAGGGCTCCTGCCTCCCAGGCCACTGTGCCAGCCAGGTGCCTGACTTACACCAAGGACCTGTCCGGCCGGCCCCCACCTCTTGCTTCCATGCCTCATTCTAGGGCCAGGTGGGGTAGGAGTGGGTCCAGGCTTTGGTGTGGGAGAATGAACAGGGAGGCAGGAAAGCTGGGTTCTAATGCCCCCCAACTATCTGACCTTGTGCAAGTCCCTTCCCCTCCCTGAAACTCAGTTTCCCCCTCTGTAAAATGGGAAAGATTGAACTTGATGGTCTCTAAGGATGATTCTTGCTCTAAAAGACTAGAATAACTATGGTGGCCACCCCCTCCGACATTCCTCCCCCCGCCCCAATCCCAGCATAGTGTCGTCAGTGGAGTGGAAGAAGGACCAGGGGGAGCCGAGCTCTTCAGCGGGGCACTGGGGGGCTCCCCTTCCCCCGGCCCCTTCAAAGTCTCTGATATAGCAGGGCACGGTCAGTCTCAGAGCTCCAGGTCATTGGAGATGCGGGTGACCAGCGTGCGGAAGGCCAGGGCAGTGCCCGCCACCCGTCGGAAGAGGACGCCCCGGAGGCCTGGCCGGGGCAACTGACACACCTCCACCTCGAAGTGGGACAGGGGCTCGGGCCCGCCGGCCCCACCGTGCAGGCAGGCCAGCAGGAAGGGCTGGGGCTGGCGGCAGCGGCATCGGGCGGCCGCAGTGGCCTGGCGAAGGGCTGCCATCAGGGCCTCCGGTGGGCGGGAGCTAGTCAACTTCACACTCCAGGGGAATCGGAGCAGCCGGGGGGTGGCTTCCTCTTGATCCCAAGGTAGATGGCAACTACGGGGGAGACCAAGCAGACAAAGAGAAAGTGAGGGGAAGGTGGGAGAAGTGGGAGGTCATAGAAGGAGAGTGAGGGGAAGGTGGGAGAAGTGGGAGGTCATAGAAGGAGAGTGAAGGGAAGGTGGGAGAAGTGGGAGGTCAGAAGGAGAGTGAGGGGAAGGTGGGAGAAGTGGGAGGTCATAGGAAGAGAGTGAAGGGAAGGTGGGAGAAGTGGGAGGTCATAGAAGGAGAGTGAGGAGAAGGTGGGAGAAGTGGGAGGTCATAGAAGGAGAGTGAGGAGAAGGTGGGAGAAGTGGGAGGTCATAGAAGGAGAGTGAGGAGAAGGTGGGAGAAGTGGGAGGTCATAGAAGGAGAGTGAAGGGAAGGTGGGAGAAGTGGGAGGTCATAGAAGGAGAGTGAGGGGAAGGTGGGAGAAGTGGGAGGTCAGAAGGAGAGTGAGGGGAAGGTGGGAGAAGTGGGAGGTCAGAAGGAGAGTGAGGGGAAGGTGGGAGAAGTGGGAGGTCAGAAGGAGAATGAGGGGAAGGTGGGAGAAGTGGGAGGTCATAGGAAGAGAGAAATGAACAGGTAGAGAAGAAAATGAGGTGATAGAAAAAGGCAAGATGGTAAAGGAGAAACAGTTGCAGGGTCGGATGGAGAAGGACAGAGGTACTTTGGGAGCTCTGTATGCTGATTCTAGGACAGGACCTCGGTGGGAGCCCAGCCTGGGGCCACCACAGAAGAGGCAGGGAAGGAAGGAGATGGGAAGGGGGGTATTTCTAAGGGGGAATAGAGGAGAGACACTTACCCTGTGACCTCAGGTCCCCCGATTCTCTCAGGTTGGTCTGCGACCCTGATGGAGGGAGGGGAGCCCAGTGTCACCTCCAGAATCTCCAACCAGGCTCAGACTTCTGTCCCCGCCTCTAGTCTCCCCCCAGAGGATCCGGGTGTCCACAGCCTCTTTCTGGGCAGGGGACCCTGGATCCTGCCCCCTCCCCCCAGTCTCCTGGCCTGCTCAGCGCCCAGGGTCAAGAGAGCTGGGTCCAGCCTCTCTGCTCGGCCTGCCCTCCCCTCCCCTCCCCTCCCCTCCCACGCCACCCTGGTCAGCTGGGTTAGATCAGTTTCTAGGAGAGCAGAGGCCAAGAGCTGAGAGGGAGAGCTGAGGGAGGCAGGTGAGGAAGAGAGGGGGCAGGGGGAGAAGAAGGGCCAGACACCAGGAAATCAAGCATCTGAGGAATACTGAGACAACCAAGATACAGTGAAGGCCAGGAGAGGAGGCCCCTGGGGCCCTCGATGACTTGGAGCTCCTGCCTAGAGCCCATTCCATTCTGGGAGAGCCCTAAGGATGACCCTGGGCCTCTGGTCCGTGGTTCTGGGCTCTGAGGCCCAAAAAAACAAGACCTGCTCCTCTTGCAAATGGCAGCCCTTCCAAAGTCTGAAGCCAGTGACCCTGGTCCCCCCCCCCCCCCCAGGCTTCTCTTCACCCTTAACAGGTTCAGTTCTTTTCATGGGGGGTGGGGGTGACGGGGAAGCTACTAAGCCCAAGTTCAAATCTGCCCTCCGATGCTAGCTGTGTGACCTTGGGCAAGTCACTGGCCCTGTGCTTCAGTTTCCTCAACTGTAAAATGGGGGTAATAGTATAGCATGTGTCTGGGGTGGTGGTGCGGCTCCAGAGTAAATCTCTCTGCAAACCTTAAAGGAGCCCAGCGGAGTCCCAGCTACTGCTAGTCCCTATAAGGAGCCTCGCTGGCCGGGCTGCCCTCTTTGAGTGTGGGGGAGACGAAAGAAAGGGGGGGGGGCACAGAAAGAGATGAGCTCCCCCCTCCCTCCCCCCCCCCCCCCCCCGAGACGTAGGCACAGACAGGCAGGCAGCAGCAGATAAGGAGAAAAGAGGGCCAGAGACAGGCGCCCGTTAGAGGAAGGCGGAGTGAGCCAGGCCTGGGCCAGGCGGGCACAGACAGGGACGGAGAGCGCAGCAGCCCGGACTTACTGATCTTGGATCCCTGGGGCAGAGAGGCCCCAGACACACAGCGGTTAGAGTTCTGCCGTTTAGAGGGGTCGAGGGTGACCCTGCAGCAGGACGGAGCGAGGAGCAGACGGAGAGAGGAAGAAGAAGAGGAGGGAGAAGTAGTTGTTTTGGCCGGAGGCAGAGGAGAGACAGACAAGCGGAGGTTAGCAGCCCAGGCCCAGGGAGGGTCTGCCCCTCCCCCTCCTCCCCTCCCCCCCGCGCCCCTCCCCCCGGCCCCCAGGGGCGCACCTGCGGGTCAGTTTGGAGGTGAGTTTGCTGAAGAGGTTGGCGGTGGGTCTAGGTCGCCCGGTGGGCAGAGGTGAGGCCTCGTGGGCCAGGGTAGGGGAGGCGGGAGGCCCATTCTGGACCCCGCTCCCACCCCCTGCCCGCCGGTCCCGCACCTGCCCGCCGTGGAAGGTACTGCGGATAGTGGAGCCCCGAGCCAGACGGCTTCGCTCACCCCCTGGGGGTGCCAGACTGTGGCTCGAGGGCGAGGCTGGGGGAACCCGAGGAGTGCCCGAGCTGGAGGAAAGAGATGGCCGTCAGGGCCCTGCCCGGTCCTGGGCAAGGCACTGCTCCCCTGAAGGGCCGGACCCCAAGAGTCCGGCCCCATGGGGCCGAAAGCGCCAGGCCCTGCGGCCTCTGAGAGGCAAGGTCCGGGCTCCCTAAGACCTCTCATATCCCCTCTGCCAAATGGGGTGGGGGGAGGCATTGGACTTAATGGGCAAGGTCTCTGCAGGTCCGGACACTCCCAGTCCTAAGGCCCCTCCCCCGACACGCCCCGCTCTGGCCCCTCCCCCTCTGGCCCCTCTAGCCCCTCCCCTCTGGTAGCCCGCTCTAGCCCCTCCCCCGACACGCCCCCTCTGGCCCCTCCCCTCTGGCACTCCCTGTTCTAGGATCCCTCCCAGCCCCGCCATTCCCTGTCTAAGATCTTTCATCTCCCCCAGCTCTGCTCTCTCGGTTCTGAGACTCATTGGCTGCACACGAGCAGGGCACAGATGGCCCCCTAGCAGCGGCTCCTGGTGGCAGCGGATGATCAGAAAGGCTAAAGGATTTCCCCTGGAAGGAGTCCCAGGCACCGGTCCGCCGGGGATGGCCCATCTCTTACCTGTTCTCCTTTCCATTGGGCAGCAGGGAGGGGCGCTCGGCGCCTGGACGCTCTGTACACACATAAGTGTTCCGACGGGTCATCACACTAGGGGGGAGGTTATTCTGGAGAAGAAATTGGGGAGGGGAACAAGGAGTGAGATGGGAGGACCCCCCTCCACCCTAGCACCCTGGAACCCCAAAGAGCCTGGAGAGAGCATGGTCAGTTCTGAATTCGGACCCGGCCACAATGGCTGGGTGACTCTGGGCCAGTTCCTTCATATCTCTGAGCCCAAGATTCATCCGCAGCAAAGGAAAGGGCTGGGAATCCCTATTTAACAAAGGAGGAAACTGAGGCTTGGAGAAAGTCACCAGCTCATAGTCACACAACTAGGAAGCAATGTAAAAGATGGTTTACCTCAGGGTAGCTGAGTGGATAGAGATAGCCAGGCCTAGAGAGGGGAGGTCCTGAGTTCAAATCTGACCTCAGACACTTCCAAGCTGTGTGACCCTGGGCAAGTCACTTAACCCTCATTGCCTAGCCCTTACCACTCTTTTGCCTTGGAATAAATACACAGGACTGATTCTAAAACAAGGTAAGGGTTGGAAAAAAGTGGTTTACTATCATGATTTATTTGATCCTCAGAGTTAGGCTATAAGGTATGTCCTATGAGTTCTTTTTGGCCCCATTTTATAGATGGGGAAACTGAGGCTTAGACGGGCAAAGAAATCTGTTGCTCAAGGTTAAGTGGCAAAGCTAAAACTCCAACTCAAGGGTTCCACTTCCCAGTCTGGTGCTCAGAGGACAAGAAACAGAGACAGATGGGTAAAGACTGCCCCTGCCCCTTGCTCTGAGCCTTCCCCTGGCCTCCACTCACAGGTGTGCCTGAACTGTCTTTGCGTCTCTCGGGGATCTCCGCTTTGTTGGGATTGTGGGCACTGCTGACCATGGGGCTAGCTGGGGGCAGGCCTCGGCTCCCACCCCCAGCCGTGCTACAGCTGGTCTTGCGGCCCGGTAGCCGCTCCTCCTTCAGCTCGGTCTCTCCCGTACTTGTGGGGCTACGTTTGGGGTGCAGGGGTGCTGGGGATGGGCCACCTGGGGAAGAAGGAGAGAATTAATGAGTCTCCAAGCTGGGGTTCTTCAGAATTTTAGCCTGGAGAGCCTAGTATTAAAAAACATGAGGTGCCAGGAGACCTTTCATCACTAGGGCCAGGGGGAGAATTCTTTTTCCCCCCCAATAAATCAGATTTTATTTTCTTTCCAGATCCTTATTCTCTCCCTCCCTTCCCAGCTGAGAAAGGGAGAAAAACAAACCCCAGTTACAAACATGTAGAGTCAAGCAAACAAATTCCCACATTGGCCGTGTCCCAAAAAACATGTCTCAATCTGTACGAGGGAGGCATCCGCCACCTCTGTCTGGAGGAGGGGAGCACAGTTCCCCTCGAGTCCTCTAGAATTGTGGGTCCTTGGGGTCCTTCTTGTGGTTTGTCTTCATGATATTGCTATTATTGTCCTGGTTCTGCTCACATCATTTTGCATCCGTTCATGTAAGTTTTCCCAGTTTTTTCTGAAACCGTCCCCGTCATCACTCCTCACAGCACAATACCATCCTGTTCCGTAGGGACCTGTAACTTGCTCAGCCATTCCCCGACATGGGCATCCCCTCGGTTTCCAATTCTTTGCCACCACATAAAGAGCTGTTATAAATATTTTTGCACCCATGGATCCTTTCCCTCTTTCTTTGATCACTTAATGTTGCTGATTGGCCTTCTTTCTCAAAGAAGACCAAAATGGCATCCCTGTTTGGGGGTTATGTGTGTCCGACTCTGGCTGACCAGACTCAGGGGGCATTTGGAATGGAGATGGCCCTAAAGTTGCTGATCTCCCATTTCTTTTAAGCCACTGCCAATCAGCTTTGCTTCTAGAACAGAACTTTCTTTTCCTGTGCCCGTGTCCCCCGTGTCTCACAGTTGCCACCAACGTTTCCCTTTAGGGTACCGAACTAGTAGTGATAGCACCAGGGCAAAGGAGATGTACAGTTTGGGCTTGTCTTCACCTTTGTAGCATCTTCCAGGTATGCTCCCTTTTTTCCCCTGACACCACCACCCACTTGGTGCCTAGACCGCTACGATTGCTACTAGTGGGTCTGCCTGCCTCAAGTCTCTCCTCACTCCAGTCCACCCTCCACTCAGCCCTGAAGTGATTTTCCTAAATCGCAGTCTGATGATGTTAACCTGCCCCCTTCAATAAAATTCAGTGGCTCCCTATTGCCTCCAGGATCAAATACAAAACACTGTGGCATTCAAAGCCCTTCCTAACCTAGTTTGCCCACCTTTCAAGTCTTCTTTGGTCTTACTCCCTGCCACACATTTCAGTGCAGTGACCCTGGCCTCTTTGTTGTTCCTCTCTATCTCTCAACTCTGGTTATTTTTACTAGCTATCCCCCATGTCTAGAATGCTTCAAGTTCCAGCTAAAATCACATCTTCTAGGGCAGCCAAGCAGTTCAGTAGATTGAGAGCCAGACCTGGAGATGGGAGGACCTGGGTTCAAATCTGGATGCAGACACTTCCTACCTGTGTGACCCTGGGCAAGTCACTTAACGCCAATTACCCAGCCTTTACTGCATTTCTCTCTTGGAATCAATAAGTGGTATTGATTCTAAGATGAAAGGTAAGAGGTTTGTTTGGGTTTTGTTTTTTTTTTAATCCTACCTCCCACAGGAAGCCTTTCCCAACCCTTCATAATTCTAGTCTCTCCTCTATTCATCTTGTATATAACTTATTTATATATAATTGTTTACATGTTGTCTTCCTCATTAGACTGGAAGCTCCTTGAGGATAGGTACTATCTTTTGCCTCTGTATCCATAGTGCTTAGCACAGTAGCCTGGTAATATCATAGTGGATATTAATAAATGTCTATTGATTGACTCAGCCTAGTCCCAAATTGCTTTCTAGAATATCTGGACCAGTTCACAACCCCATCAATAATGCATTAATGAGGGGAGGGAAAGAGCACGAATCATGTAACCCTGGAAAAGTATCCTAAATGAATAAATAAATTTTAAAAAATTAAAATTAAAAATAGTGCATTAATATATGGGATTTCCCAACAGCCCTGTCAGCATTGATCATTTTCCCTTTTTGTCAGCTTTGCCCAATTTAATGGGTATGAGGTAGACACTCAGAGTTATTTAGTTTGCATTTCTCTAATTATTAGAGATCCAGAGCAATTTTTTAATATGGTCACTGATATCTTGGATCTCTTCCTTAGAAAACTTCCTATTCATACTGTTTAACCATTTATCATTTAGGGAATGGATCTTATTCTTATAAATTTGAACCAATTCTCTAAATATCTTAGAAATGGAACCTACTATAAAGATACTCCCTTCCCTCCCATTTGCTGCCTTCTTTTCTAATTTTAGTTTAATTGGTTTTATATGGGCAAAACCTTTTAAAGCAAATAACTATTTAATCCAATAATCACAATTGTCTTTTTGACATCCTTTGGATTTCTCCATCTCTTGTCTATTCATGAACGCTTTCCCTTTCCATAGATTCGATGGACAATGCTCCATGTTCCACTAATTCACATATTATATCACTATGTGTAAATCAGGTACTCATCTATAGATCTTAGTATGTGGTGTAAGATGCTGGCCTATACCCAGTTTCTGCCAGGCTGCTTTCCAGTTTTTGTCAAATAGTGAGTTCTTGCCCCAATAGCTATGATTTCTAGGTATATCAAAAAGTAAGTTACTATGTTCATTTGCTTTGAAACATTGTATATCTAATCTGTTTCCCCTGATAAACCTCTCTTTTCATTACCCATTACCAACTTAAAAAAAAAACATTACCTTGTGTCTTAGAATCAATACTGCTTATTGGTTCCAAGGCAAAAGAGCAGCACGGTTAGGCAGTGGGGGATTAAGTGACTTGCCCAGGGTCATATGGCTAAGAAGTGTCTGAAGCCAAATTTGAACCCAGAACCTGCTGTCTCTGAGCCTGGTGATTATTATACCCACTGAGCCGCCTAACTGTGCCCCAAGTTGTTTTTTACAATTATGCCTTTATCTTATAGTTTGAGATCTGGTACTATTAGACCCAAGGGGAGAATTCTTAGCCGATAAGATCATTTTGATTATATGGTATTAAAAAGATTTTGCAAGAAAAATCAATGAATATGAAGACTATGAAGAAAAGCTGTCAATTGGGGGAAAGCCTCTGCATCAAATGTCTCTGCTTAGGGCCAGATGTGATATCTAATGTAACTAAAATATAAATGGCCAAAACTATTCCCTATTGATAGTGATCAAATAATATAAAGGGTTTTCAAAATAATACTGATAATAGCTAATATTTACATAGCACTTACTGGTGGCATGCTAATTTCTTTGCAGTTCTTATCTCAAAAGAAACAATCTATCCACAACCTTATGAAAGAATGTCCCAGATCACCAGCAACATGAGAACTGAATATCAGAACAACTTTGAGATTTCACCTCATACGCAACAAATTGGCAAAAATGACAAATGATGGGAAAAGGCCATTGTTGGAGCAGCTGTGGAAAACCAGGCACATCAATGCCATGTAGGCAGAGCTGCAAATTAGTCCAAACATCATGGTAAACAAACTGGAATTATACTAAGAAAGTGGCTAAAATGTCCATACCTTCCGACCTAGAGATCCCCGTGCTAGGCACATCTTCCAAAGGAGGTCAATGATCAAAAAGAAAAGACCCCGTATACACCAAAATATCGATAGCAGCACTTTTTGTGGCAGCAAAGAAAGGCAAACAAAGTAGATGCCCATCCATTGGGCGGGTGGCTAAAGAAGCTGTTGAACAAAATGTCATGGAATAGTAGTACCAGTACCAATGTGATGACTATAGAGAAGCCTGGAAAGATTTAAATAAACTGATGCAGAGTGAGGAGAGCCAGGAAAACAACACACAGTAATATTACAATAATATGAGTGGAAAGGACAGAGAAAAAATAATCCCCCAAGCCCTGAAACTGAATGCTGTATAATTATGAATATAATGATCGGTCTTAGTCTCAGAGAAGGAAGAAACTACACCTCCTTCTTTACAGAGGTGGTGATGAGTGCAAAGCATTGTATATAAAGCATTTGGCACGGGTGGTAGGCTGTCTAGTTTTGCTTTGGTGTCTTTTTTTTCCCTTCTTGCTTTTCTATTTTGCTACTAGGGATGGCTCTCTAGGTGGGGATATAAATGGAAATGAGGGTGACTTAAAAATGAAAGATATCAATACTTAAAAAAAATTTTTTAAAGAAGAATCCTAGACTGGAAGGTACTTTAGGAGTCATTTGATTCTTTTTATAAAGGGGGAAACTGAGGCCTTCCCCAAGGTTATTCAGTTAGCTGTGGGAAGAACCAGGAAAACTTAGGGCTTGATGATGCTGGGCCCTGGGCTCCTGACCCATTGGGGCCATTCCTGCCTATGAGTATGAGTCTGCCTCATGGCCCAAGATGGGAAGGATTGGGGCAGGAGTGGCAGGGGGAAGGTCACTCACAGAAATCGCTGTGCCGGCGCTGCCGGTGATAGGTAGATGAAGAACTCCTCTGACTTTTGTTCTGGCTGGAGCTGGAGCTTTTGCTGGGGCCATTGGCTGCCTCACTAGGTGCTCGAACTCGAGCCAGGGCCAGCCCAGGGGCGCCCCTATCCCCACCCTCCTGAGGGGGGAAGGGAGAAGAGTCTCAGTCAAATTCTGCCTCCCCACTTTCCTTGTGAGCCTCAATCTAGTGCCTGCCAGACCCAATAGATTGTAGTCTCCTCAGGCAGGACCTCTTTCATGTGGGTCCTTGTATCCCCAGCATTTAACAGTGCCTGGCGCACAGTAGGTATTTAATAAATGCTGGCAAATCAAAAAGGAACTGACCTTAAGTCTCCCTCCCGGGAGAATCCCTTCCCCCTGTATAATCAGCTCCCCATCCTTTGGCATTCCCATCTCCAGGCTATCAGCTGCTGGAGCCCCTGGGATCCCCACAGACCTCATTCTTCCTGCCCAGCAGGAGGTAGGTGGCTGTGACCTCATTGTATTTCTGGCTCGTCAAGGCCTCTTTGATCTCTTCCCGAGTGTAGCCCATGCTCACCATCACCTCTGGGGAAAGAGGGAGAAGGCGTCAATTTGGGTCTCCAGTGTCTCTGCCCAGCGGTAAGCCTCCCCTCCCCCAGGATGGAAAGAACCCAGGAAGGGCAGCAAGAGGGCTCGGGTTCTAGTGTGAGGTCTGCCCCCAAGCCACCCTGACACCTCTAACCCATGTTTTTCTTCCCCTCTGACACTCTCTGTTCCAAGAGCCCTCCTAGTCCTGA
Source organism: Monodelphis domestica (assembly GCF_027887165.1). Lineage (NCBI taxonomy): Eukaryota > Metazoa > Chordata > Mammalia > Didelphimorphia > Didelphidae > Monodelphis > Monodelphis domestica. The sequence goes on from NC_077230.1 coordinate 421,918,089, forward strand.
CGTTCTCCCTTCTAAAGACCCACCTAGTTCTCACACTCCCTGTTCTAAGTATCCCCCCAGCTCTGACATTCCCAGTCTTGAGGCCCTCCAGGCTCTGATATTTTCAGTTCTAAGGCATTCTGGGTGCTAGGGCCCCCTCCTGGCTCTGACATTCCCAGTCCTGAGGCCCTCCAGGCTCTGATATTTTCAGTTCTAAGGCATTCTGGGTTCTAGGGACAAGGAAGGATCCCACGAGCCAAGAGTCTAAAGGTTCTGTGCCCAAGGCTCTGGCCTCCCCTCACCAATGCGTTTGGGGTCTCCAAAGTCCTCCTCAGGCTCCGTGTAGGGCTTTAGCTCTTCTCCCTCATAGCCGATGTTGATCCATTTGTCCTTCATGATTTGCTACGGGAGCAGGAAAATGGACAAGAGGGAAGGGATTGCTGGGTGAACTGGGAGAGGAACTGGGGAAAGCCAAGTCCTGTATCGCCTCTTTCCCTGCCACAAATGGGCACCTTCCTCCATTCAGATGTTCCCTGCCTGCCTCAGGGCTCCCGGTCTCTCTCCCTCCTCCCTCCTCCGCACTGTCTGGGTCCCCCAGCACCCTGTAATCATCCCCACAGCTCGTTAGCTAATTACTGTCATCCCGAGGAAGCTGCCAATCGGGGTGAGGCGGGAAGTTCTGGGGTTCACGCCACCCTACTAATAGAGGCAGGATTTGGGGAGGGAAATGTGGATTTGGGGTACCCAAGGTGGGAGGGGATAAAAGAAGGAAGGAGGGACCTGGGAGGTGGGAGGGATTGTGGGATACAGGCCAATGTGGGGAACTGCAGGGTGGACCCCAAGCCCTCACCTCAAGGGTACACCGCTTGGCCGGGTTCAGTACCAGAAACCTGCGAAGGATACTTTCACAGTCTGTGGACATATAGAAGGGGACCCGGTACTTGCCCCTCAAGACCCGCTCCCGGAGCTCCTGTGAAAGGCAGAGGCAGAGAGGTTAGCAGCTCTGCATGGGGGGGGAGGGGGGGACCCCCTCTCCCTCCCCCACACTCCCGGGGCCTCGCCCAGCACCTGCCTTAAGGTTATGGCCATCGAAGGGCAGGGAGCCGCTGACCAGTGTGTAGAGAATGACCCCCAGGCTCCAGATGTCCACCTCGGGTCCATCATACTTCTTGCCCTGGAAGAGCTCCGGGGCTGCGTATGGGGGGCTTCCGCAGAAGGTGTCCAACTTGGAGCCCAGCGTAAACTCGTTACTGAAGCCGAAGTCGGCGATTTTGATGTTGGCCTCTGCGTCCAGAAGCAGGTTCTCAGCCTGCAGGAAGGGGAGGCCAGGGGGCCCGGGTCAGTCATCAGAGAAGGTGAGAGCTGAGAAAGGCCTTAGAACAGGGAATGTCAGAGGAAGGAGGGCCCTTAGAACAGGGGATGTCAGAGCTGGAAGGGAACTTAGAACAGGGGATGTCAGAGCTGGGAGGGAACTTAGAACAGGGAATGTCATGATCTGGGAGGGAACTTGGAACAGGGAATGTCAGAGGAAGGAGGGCCCTTAGAACAGGGGATGTCAGAGCTGGAAGGGAACTTAGAACAGGGAATGTCAAGATCTGGGAGGGAACTTGGAACAGGGAATGTCAGAGGAAGGAGGATCCTTAGAACAAGGAATGTCAGAACTGGGAGGGAACTTAGAACAGGGAATGTCAGAGGAAGGAGGGCCCTTAGAACAGGGGATGTCAGAGCTGGAAGGGAACTTAGAACAGGGAATGTCATGATCTGGGAGGGAACTTGGAACAGGGAATGTCAGAGGAAGGAGGGCCCTTAGAACAGGGGATGTCAGAGCTGGAAGGGAACTTAGAACAGGGAATGTCAAGATCTGGGAGGGAACTTGGAACAGGGAATGTCAGAGGAAGGAGGATCCTTAGAACAAGGAATGTCAGAACTGGGAGGGAACTTAGAACAGGGAATGTCAAGAGCTGGGAGGGAACTTGGAACAGGGAATGTCAGAGGAAGGAGGGCCCTTAGAACAGGGAATGTCAGAGCTGGAAGGGTCTCTGGTGAGCACCTGCTCTAAACCTTCATTGGAACAAGGATTTATCCAAGATCATTCAGTCATTTTTAAAATTCACTCTCAGAGCTAGAAACTAAGCTCCACACTAGACCCTTAGCCAGGTCCTTGGGCTTCTAAGCCTGGCTCCATCTCTGGCTCACTGTGTGACCTTGGACCAGTCCCTTCCCTTCTCTCTCTGGCCCCCTGGTGTGCCACGCAGAAGTGGAAGGAACAGGTGGCAGTTCCTTGAGATCTCGGGATCTTCCACCAGGGGGCGCGTTCTCCTCTCATTAGAGGAAGAAATCAGAGAGAAGGGACTGGTCCAAGGACACAAAGTTGATAAATGTTGCCAAGTGGCCAACAAGAGGGAGTGGGTGGGGAAGGAGGTTCCAGGGAACACATTCACTGTATCTTGGACTTTGGGCAACTTTGTAGCCTTCCCTTGGGTTCCTGTGAATCCCCAGGAACAAAGTGTAACTGGGGCCAGAGGGGGCCCTGTGGGTTGGGAGCCTTCTCTCCCACCTCTGGCTCTGACACTTCTGTCCCTGTAGCCTTGGGCTGTGGAGCCCAGGCCTTCCTCCCCCTCCTCCTCCACCTCAGCCAGGGCTTGGGGCCCCTCTTGCCCCCCTCTGCTCCGCCCCAGCCCCTAAGCAGAGGTCCGCAGACCCTGAATCCTCCTAGGCCTCCTCTTGTTCTTCTCCTGCCTCTCTTGCCGCCCCTCCTCTCTCCTCTTTTCTCTGCTCTGCCTCTTTGATTGGACAATTATTAAACACCTACTGCATACCAAGCACTAATGCAGACCCCCAACACTACAGAGGAATTGGGCAGCATTTGAAAGTTAGCCGTTACTTCCCCGCATCCCAGGGCCCTTCCAGATGAATATTCTTGTCCCCACTTTACAGATGAAAACACCGCTTATGGCGCTCAGAGGGGCTCCTTCCCACGGAAGCTCAGACCTCCTGTAGGACCTGCTAGTGGCCCAGACTCACGACTTTCCTCCATCTCAGCCTGCCTGTCCCCTCCCAGCCTGGCCTTGGCCGTCCCCAGAGCTCCCTCCCAGCAGCTTTTAACTTCTCTCATCTCTTCCCCAGCCAGAGGGGCCAGGGCCAGGGGAGCCTTCTTCCACGGGATCCCCCAACCTCAAGACCAGGCGGGGCGGACCTGGAGTCGGCTCCGACCCGGCCTCAGATGCCGGATTCCTTCTCCTCCTGGGGCCCCGTGGGGTGCGGGGAGAGCTTAGACTAGTCGTCTTCGGAGGTGTGCTGCACCATCAATTATATATGCATAAATCCCATAAGAGTCCATAAATAATAGAAACTGTATGATAATACCCCAATAGATGTGGATAGACTAGATACTTCTTAAGGGGGCTCCTGTCCTCCAGGCCCTCCTTTCTTCCATCTAGCGCTGATCTCCCTAAGGGCTGGATCACACCTAATGCTCTCGCTCAAGAATCCTGAGAGGCTCCCTATTGCTTCCAGGATGCACAAGAGACTCCTTTGCCTGGTATTTGGAAAGTCCTGCACATGCCGAGGCCCTCTCCTCTTCACCCTTCTGGCCCTGTGTGCCCCCAGAAGGCTGCGCCCCGACCCCACAGCCCCCAAGCAGCCCCACAGAACTCCTTCCTGCCCACTGCTGCGGGGCCACAGACAGAGCATCTCTGTGCCATTGGATGAAAGGATCTGTTTGTGGCGCAGCCCCCCCTAAGGCCCCCAAGACATCCGCCCTCCCCGGCCCTCCTTGACCCTGGCCAGGTATTTGCTGACTGAAGCTCCTGGGGCCAGAGAGCAGTATCACAAGAGGTAAACTGAGTCCGGGGAGCCAAGGGGACCCGCCTCACCTTCAGATCCCGATGCACGATGTTCTTCTGGTGACAGTAATGTACGGCGGAGACGATCTGGCGGGAAAGGGGGGGAGCGAGGTGTCTCATCCAACGATGCTCCCTAGCCACACCCTCAGACCACAGGGGGGCAGCCCCCCCGGCCCCCCGATCCCCTCACCTGCCGAAACTTGGCTCTCGCCTCTTTCTCCTTCATGCGGCCGTGGGACACGAGGTAGTCAAAGACCTCCCCTGAGGGGGGCAGGGACAGGGTCAGGGGGGCACAGGGGCGCGTACGGGGGGAGGGCACCGGGAGGGAAACTCCGGGGACGGGCGACAGAGGGGGAAGGGCGTCCGCAGTGGGGTGATGGCATGGGAAGGAGGGGAGAGCGGGGCCGGGGCTCACCAGCACTGGCATACTCCATGACCAGGTAGAGGGTTTTCTCCGTCTCAATGACTTCGAACAATTTCACTGCAATGAGGCGGCCCCCCCAAGTCCCCAAGGTCAGCCTGGGGGGTCCCCGCTCTCCCCCAGCCCACCCTTCAGCCCTTCGCCCCCCAGGCCCGCAGCCTCACCAATGTTGGGGTGATTTAGGCCTTTCATGATTCGGACTTCTCGGAAGAGCTGGGAGGAGGGAGGGAAGGAGGCGGCGTGTTAGAAGGAGAAACATCAGTGATGGGACCCCCCAAGTCCCCGGGAGGTCAAGCCTGGATCTGAATGCAGAGCCGCCGGGGAAGGGCAGGCGGACACCGTGCTCGGGCAGCCCCGGCTCCGGCTCCGGCTGTCCTGGAGGAAAAGGGCTCAGAACTCACCTTCTGTAGGCTGCTGGGATTGAGCTGGGTTTTGTCAATAATCTTGATGGCGACCTGCAGATGGGAACCCCCAGAGGGACAAACCCTGAGACCCAGCCCGCCACCCCCCCCCCCCGCTGGCCTCGGGAGGGACTCCCTGGGGAGCCTCCTCCCCCCACCCTGAGGGCCGAAGGGGCCCGAGAACTCCCCCCCGGAGAGGGAAACTGAGGCCCGAAAAGGGAAAGGGTCTTCGGGGTGGGTCATGGTAACCCTGCATCGCTCTCATGCTTAGCCTTGATAAAAACATATTTCTTATTTCCTCCAGGCCTCCCAGGCTCACACACGTGGCCGGGGCTCTTTCTGGGAGGGGGACAAAGACCACCCAGGCCGGCCCTGCCTACCTCTCGCCCAGTAAGGATGTGCCGGGCCAGCTTGACCTTGGCGAAATTGCCCTTCCCGATGGTGCGGAGGAGCCGGTAGTTGCCGACATGGGGCTGCTCCTCCGGGCACGAGGCGATGGAGTTCCGGCAGCGGGCGCCCAGGGAGCGGCTGGACCAGGAGGGGCCCTTGTCCGAGGACCTGCCGCCGCTCAGGGTGCCGTGCTGTGGGGGACGGGCCATCAGACTCGCCTGCCCGGGCCGGCCCATCTCCATCCCCACCCAGGCAGGAAAGCCGGTTTAGGCAGGTGACTCAGCCCCCTGGCCTGGGGCAGCCGCCCACCGAGGTGGGGGCTGGAGGCGCAGAATGCCCGAGTCCCCCCCCCACACCCATCGAGGACCTCCATCTCGTCCTCTTCACCCTTCTCCCCAGCCCGAGAAAGTGCCCGCTCTTTCTGGCTTTGCCAAGGGGAGGGCGGACTTCAGGGATCCTGTGTGCATGTGTGTGTGTCTGTGTGTGCCTCTGTGTGTGCCTCTGTGTGTGCATGCGTGTGTGTCTGTGTGCGTGTGTGTGTCTGTGTGTGCCTCTGTGTGTGCATGTGTGTGTCTGTGCATGTGTCTGTGTATGCATGTACATGTGTCTGTGTGTGTGTGTGTGTGTGTGTGTGTGTGTGTGTGTTGCTGGGAAGGCCCTTGCACCTTCTGGGTACCAACCCCTAAATTTTACAGAAGGAAAGACTGAGGCCAAGAAAGAGGGAGACAGTGGCTTAGTCGGATGACCGGCGTCCTCACTCCCTGTGTTTTCCACCATAACAAAGACTCCCGTCCCCCTAAGGACCCTGGTCCTGGGCTGCCCCGATTCCCCTCTTCACCTAGACCCATCCGCATCCCTCTGGACACCTCAAGGAACCTTCCTCCATGCCCAAAGTCTAAAAGGGGGCAGTGAGGGAGAGGAGGGACTCGGGAGACCTCTGCCGCATCCCCATTCCCCTTGCCTGTCCTCCTAGCCAGTGAAGAAGACCCACTGTGTGCGGGGCCCAAGGATGGCCGTCACTCGCCCCTCACATGCGGGCTCCCTTGCGCCCCAGGATTCTTCCCCACTTATCTGTCCTTCAAAACTCTGCCTCTGGGCCACGTTGTGCCCCCCAACATTCCACCTCCTGTCCTCGGTGTTCCTTTGGGCTCTGGGCCAACGTTCTTTCTCCCCCGAGACCCCTGCTGTCCCCTCTCCTCATCCCCTCTCCTCATCCCCCCATCCTCTTCAGCTCGACTCTGTCCCCATCATTGCACCCCATCGCCCTTCCCTAACCCTCTGTCCCTGGGCTCTCCCCACTCAGAACCTGAAGTTGTTGATTTCCCTCCTCCGTTTTCAACTTTAAAGTGGAGATGGAGGACCCCGGCCTGTGCCCCGCGCCCCCAACCTCGGCCCTACAGCAGGGAAGCAACCCCAAAGTCTCTGGGCCTTGGGGCCGGGCTCCCTGCTTGGCAGGGTGTCAGCCGCAGCCCCTGCTTCTTCCCTGGGGAATAGATACGGCCCCTTGCAGGTCCCCGGGAAAGAACTCTGATATGCCCCGAGAGATTGCCAGGGAGCAGTGGCAGAGCGGAGCCCTGGGCCACGAGTCAAGAAGATTGTTTCTCCGGGTGATCTTGGGCCACTGGGCCCCCCTCTGTGCCTCGTTGACCTCTACGTGAAGGGCTGAGAGCTGGCCATCTCTCCCAGGGCCCCACCGCCCCGGAGAGCTTGGAGATCTTTCTCTGCATCCTATGTCGGGGCAGGGAGTGGAGAGGCACTGAGGCGGCATTTGGGTGGGAATGGGGGGGAGGGACCCCCAGGAATTCAGGGGTCAGAGGCCAGGCAGCATCACAGCACCCCCACCTCCACCCCCACCCTGGGGGTGGTAGCTAAAATTGGCCTTCAGCACCATCTGGCCCAGCTCCCTCTGCCTGGGCTGGCACCCCAGGTATGAGGCGCCCGTTGCTAGGGAACTGAGGTGGAGTCGAGGTGGGGGCAGCTGAAGATGAACAGGGGGACCCCCCCTTTGGCATCGAGGGGCAACAGTGAGAGCCCCCTGGGGATGGGGCAGAATGCTAGGCATCCGAGGGGTGGCCCCTTGGGAGGCAGGAGAAGGAGGCAGAGAGGGCAGGCCCAGGTCTCCACTACTTAGATGTGGGGGGCCACAGCAGGAAGAAGAGGTCCCTAAGGATACTCAGGGCAGAAGAAACCTTTGGGGTCCCCAGGTTTGGAAGGGGAGGCTGAAGACACAGTGATACCTCTAACCACACACCCCCTTGAGCCTTCCCAGGCAGAAGAGCCCTGAAAAATGGAGGAAGGGGCAAGCAGAAGGAAAAAAGGGGTTCTGGAAAGGCCTTATGGGAAAGGGGGGCCTGGGCTGCCTTAGAGGATTAGAGGCAAAGCAGTTAACCTGGGGAGAGAAGGCCTGGAAAATGGGCCCCCATCAGCCGGCACCCCTGGCGCATCCTGGAGAAAAGGGAAGAAGACGAGGCCTGGATGATCTGGGGTCTCTGGGGGGAACTGGAAGTCCCCTTCCCGAGGGGCTGGGGAAGCTTTCTAGAGGAGAGACCAGCTGGGCCTCCGAGCAGAGGGGGGCCTGGAAGATGGAGAGCTTCCCTGGGGAAGTGTGTAATGGAAGGGGGGGGAAGACGCTGGAATCCTGGGAAGTTGCCTTACAAGACAGGGGCTTCTGGGGGGATGGGTGTGGGGGGAGGCTGCCCTGGGGCCTAAAAGCTTCAAGGGGTCCCAGCAGCCTGGGGTGGGGGAGCCACAGATTGGGCCTTAGGGGATACAAGACAATTCCAAAAGGCAGGGCCAAGGCCTGGATTTGGGGCAGGAGGGAACACTGGCTCTCTGAGCCGGGAGAGGAGCTCCAAGAGATGGGGGGCTGCCCAGAGAAGTCCGGGAGATGGGAGTGCCCTGCTGCTCAGGGCCAGGAGAAGAGGCCTAGGAGATGGGGGAGGGCCTTGTGCCTGGGAGAAGGGGCTTGGGGCGAGGATACAGCAAGCCTCTGGGGGAAGGGACAGGAAGGGAGAAGAAAGGCTCCTGGAGGCCAGGTTGGCCTTGGAAGGTGGGGAGGGGACCTGAAAGATGGGGGGCTTCCTGGAGGAGAGAAGGACTCAGCTGGCCTTGAAAGGAAGGAGAACAGGAGGAGATTGGCTGGCCAGAGAGGGAGAGAGAGGCCTAGAAAATGGGCAGGGGGTGGGGTGCTTCCAGAAAGTGGCATGAGAGGGCCTTAGAGAATGGCCCTGAGGGAGGACATGGGAGAGGACTGAGGCAGGGGTGGGGGTGGGGGGACACAACACCTCTGATTGGCCAGGAGGCTTCCATGGGAGGGGGGGTCCCAGAAACCACCAACTCTTGGGGCCAAAGGAGAAGGCTGGGAAGCTGGGGGGCTGCCTAGAGGTGGGGTGCAGGCAGGGAAGCCTGGCACAGGGGAGAGGATCCAGCTCTGAGGACCAGGGGATCAGGCCTGGCCAGTGGAGGTTGCCAGGAGGGCAGCTACAGGCCTAGAAAGGCTAAAGCAGAAGGATGTGTTTGGGGTGGGGAGGGAGGGGGTCCTGGGCCAGGGGGTGAAGAGGCCCGGAGAGTGGGGGACTGGCTGCCTGGAGGAGGGGGCCCTCTCTGGCCCAGGGCACCAGGAGGACTGGAGGAGGGGGCACTCCCAGGTCCTGGGGCTGGGAATCCAGGAAGATGAGGGGCTGCTGGGAGTTGGGGGATGGGGAGGCCCGGCAGGTGGGGGGCTGCCCCGAGGAAGGGAGATCGGAGGCCCGGCGGGTCCAGGGACCGGGAAGAAGAAGGCCAAGGCCGGCCAGCGCCCAGGCAGACTCACCGAGTCAGGATTCCGGTCGTTGCCCGGGGCCAACGCCGTCCGCGAAGACATCTTCTCCTGCAGGGCCCGGGGGGGAAGCCCCCCCCGGTCCCGGCCCTAGCCCTGCCCCCCGGACCGCCGGCCGCTCCCTCCCACACAAAGGCTGGGGGGCCCCGGACGCCGGGGTCCCGGCAAGGACGGCCCCCCAGCTCCGGGAACCGGCCCCGGGCTGGGGGGGACTGGGGGCCGGGGCTGGGGTTGTGAGCCCGAGGGTCCTAGTGGCCCCGGTTCCGGGGGAGCCCAGGCTCCATGGGGGCAGGGGGGGCTGGGGCTGGGGGGGGCCAGGGGGCGCGGAGCCGGCCCGGGCGGCGGCGACGGCGGCGGCGGCGGAGGGGCCCGGGAGGAAGAGACGTCAGGGAGGGGGAGGGGGAGGGGGCGGGGAGGGGGAGGGGAGCCTGAGCCCCCGCCCCCCGCCCGCCCTTAAAGGCGCAGGCTCCCCCAGGCCGAAGAGGAGGGGGCAGACGGAGGAGGGGCTGGCGGAGGGCCCTCCGGCACCCACGGGCCGGGCGGAAAGAGGATGTGTCGGGGCTAGCAAGTCCCCGCACCCCGCAAGCAAGCGAGAGCACAGAGAAGCCGGAGCCGGGAGGCCGCAGCTAGAGAGGCCGAAGAAGGGAGCGGGCTGGACAGAGACAGAGACATCCCGAGAGGAGGGAGGAGGGCGGGCGGCTGTAGACCCCGGAGACAGAGAAAGGAAGGAACGCCAAGGGGCGGGGGCCAAGGGACCGCCCCCCCACGCCCCAACACTCATACATACGCACAGATACGGACTTGAAATGTGCGACCTTGAGCAAGTCCCTTCCTTTCTCTGGCCCCCCTTCCTACTCCGCCAAAGGGCCCTTCCATCCCCAAACCCTGGGCTCCTAGGACCCCTAGCCAGAAAGAGAGACCGGGGCTGGGGGCACACAAACCACGAGAAGCTCCCCAGAGACAGCGAGAGTCTCCGAGAGAAAGAAACAGCCCCAGGGGGACAGAGGGAGGCGCGCCGCTGGGCGGCAGAGAGTCTGGGGTCTGGTCCCTTCGCTTCGGGCTGGGTGGGGGCGGGCAGCAGGAGAGGCCCCATGTTGGAGAGATGGGGAAGCACAAGGCCAGAAGAGGGAAGCAGCCAGAGGCCCCGCGGGGACCAGATTTCTGGGCTCAGCCCATCCCCCTCAGCGCCCTCCCCGCGGGGAAGAAGGGAGCCCGGGGCCTGGGGCCCGGCCCACTGAAAACCCCAAAACCTGAATGGGAGCAGTGAGGGCGGGATTTCGGGGCTCTGGGTGGGAGGCGGCGGGTGCCCAGGGCTCCGGGGGCGGTGATGAACAGCTATTGGGGTGCCTCCAGTTACTCAATGGCAGCTTGGAGAAGACAGAAGGGGGTGGGTGGCATGGGGCTTCCAGCATCCATGAGGGGTGTCAAGCCTCCACTCCCGGCTCTGGGATCCGAATTCTCGTACAATCCACCAGGGGGCAGCAGAAAATGAGAGAACGGAGAGCACACCGCAGCCGCCCCCCAGCCCCCTTCTAGAGGACACCCTCTCTTCTTCCCTCCACAGCCTGGTTTTTTAAAGCCCCTACGGGCTGGCTAAGTTTCAAAACTGTGTATTGGTTCCCAGGCAGGAGATCGGTAAGGGCTAGGCAGTGGGGGTTAAGTGACTTGGCCAGGGGCATCCAGCCAAAAGGCATCTGAGGTCACACTTGAACCCAGGTCCTCCCATTTCTGGACCTGATACTCTACCCACTGAGCCACCTGACTGCCTTTCCTCTCTTGTTAATCCTTTTTACTTCCCCATTCTTTCCTTTAGATTAAGACCTTGTCTCAGAAACTTTAAAAGTTCTACTGAAGTCATAGGCTGAGAACGAAGAACCTCAAGTTCCCAAGATAATAGAATATGGATTACAGAGAATATCAGAGCTAGGAGAACTCCTTGAACAGGGAATATCAGAGCTGGCAGGGCCTTAGAACAGGGAATGTCAGAGCTGGGAGGGATCTTAGATGTCCAGCCTAGGACAGACCAGAGGCCTGAAAAGATCGGACCTGGGAGGGGCCTTAGAACAGGGAATGTCAGAGCCGGACCACACCTCAGCCAACGGTAGGAACAGGAAAGTCACCAGGAAGCATCTCGTTCATTTTACAGAAGGGGACACTGAGGCACAACAAAGGGAATGGGAAGTCACCCATCTCAGTGAGTCAGTGGCAGACCTAGGCTTGTGCATCAGAAAAACAGTGAGGAAAAGAGAGGGGGGCGTGGGGTCTCTGGCTCTTCCGGCACCAGGCCATTGTCTCAGGATGGGAACCCTGACCTCTGGCCTCCTGAGAAATGTGCCCTTTAACCCAACCTCAGCTGCCCACAGGACTGGCCAGGCTGGAGCCAGGGAAGAGTCGGCATACACACAAAGGCATCTCTAAGCCTGTGTCTGAGCTCTGTCTGCCCCCAGCCTCCACCTCCATTCCATCCACTACAAAGATTTAGAAACATTTGAATTTTAATACTGAAGTTCCTGCACTTTTGAAGTCTGAAAAAGGCTTTAAACAAACCATTTCCCACAGCTGCAGACTCTATTCTGCCCATTTTCTAGGGAAGGAAATTGAGGTTACTCCTCCCCTTCATCACAGCGGTATGAAGACTGAATCTGGAGCTGGAGGACCTGGGCAAATCACTTCCCCTCAGCAGGCCTCAGTTTCCCCATCAGTAAAATGAGGGTGTTGTCTCTCAGCTGGTTCTGAAATTGAAAATCATGGATCCTGTGAGATCTCTCAGTCCCTTGATGTTTGGGGCCCCCAGGCTACAGAGAAGGCTCTGAGGGGCAGCAGGAGCCAGTCCCTTCATTTTACAGGAAAGCCAAAGCTCCCAGAAGACTACATGATTTGTCCCTTGTCACTCAGAGGGCTGGTGGCAGATCCAGGAATAGAACTCAGAGCTCTGGACACCAAGCCCAGAGTTCTCTCTTCACTAAGTAGAGCCAGGGGGAGGTGTCTGTGAACTGGAGGGAAAGGGATGTGGCTGGAAAAGACCCTTAAGGGGGAGCATGGCCAAGAAGGGGGTGGGGGCCAGCCCCAGGCCAGATCTCAGGCAGGGAGGAGCCAGGTTCTAATCACAGCTCAGCCTTGGAGGGCAGACAGATAATGAGTCCCTCCCGGCCCCCCTGGCCCCAGAGAGGGAGGGGTTTCCTGACAGGAAATTGACCCAGATCCGTCCCCCCACCCCGGTGGGGCTCCACTCCCCTCAGCCAGCAGTGCCCACTTGGAGCTTCCAGACCGAGGCTGGGACCAGCGGTCAGAGGGACTCAGGTGAGGGCCCTTCCCCTAGGGACCCCGGCTTCCCAGGCCCCAGCTCCTGGAAAGGGTTGGCAGGAGGTAGGATGGCCATAAGGAGTGGGGGGTCTTTTCTGTCCAACAACCTGGGAAAGCCCGGGGCTAGGAAGGAGTCGGGCATGGGATCTTCCATCTTTGGGAAGCCTGGGGCAGGAAGGAGACATCATGGGAACCAGAGGGAGGGAGTTCTAAGGAGAAGGGGCCAGGGACCCTCCAAGTCATTGGCTCATTGTCCAGAGGGTAAAACTGAGTCCCAGAGTTAGTCCTTGCCAAAGGCGCCCACCCGGTGAGGCAGAGATTACAAATCCAGCGTTCTGCTTCGGATTTTTTAGATGAGGGATGGAGGGATGGGGAGATGGAGGGATGGGGGGGAGGGAGGCCAGAGGGCAAAGTGAGAAGGCACAGGGTGGAGGGAGGGATGAAGAAATGAAGGGTGAAAAGAAGACCTGGAGGGGTGGGAGAGGGAGAGCTGGAGGCAGGATAGAGAGATGGGAGGCAGGAGAAGTGCCCCTTGGGAAAGAGGGAGGGATGGGCCATCTGCCAGTCCGAATTCAGGTAGGGAGGACAGCTGAGACCAGGGAGAGCCTGAGGATAATGGCTAAAGTGAGAAGGAGGAAGAAGAGGCAGAAGAGAAGGGCAAAGGGGGAAGGGCAGACCCTAGGGAAGAAAAAAGCTCTGGCAGACACATCCTGCAGGAGAGGGCAAGAGAGACGTCTGGGAAGTGAGTCAGGCTGGGACCTGGAGCAGTGGGCGCCTGGTGGGGGCAGTGGGGGGGGTTGTCTGACGAGGAGGTGGGAAGGGGTGGGATTAGGAATCTGGGAAAAATAGGTTCGGTGATACTCGAGCTGGGCAGAGCTTGGGAACAGGTAATGAGTCCTGTTATGAAACCAAAAACTCAATTGATTCTAATTTGTCTTCTACCCCTTCCTCACTGTGGGACCTTATATAAGCTCCTTCCCCTTCCTGCGCCTCAGTTTCTCCATTTAGAAATGAAGGGATTGTGTTCAAAGAGTCTCTAAGGATGAGCTCTGACGCTCTGTGGTCTGAGGACCATTTCCTGATCTCAGGGCTCTGCCATTCTGTGTTTGAAGCCCCCCTGCACGGTCTACGTTCTCTGTTCTAAGGCCCCTCCCAGCTCTGCCCCTCTGCACTCTAAGATGCCTTTTAGCTTTGAACATCTTCTGTCCGGATGGTTTTCCCAGCTCTCGTGTTCTTGGCTCTAATGGTTTTCACAGCTCTTAATCTTGGTGATTTTGACTGAGGAGACCTTAGGGATTTGGGGGAGTTTGGCTCTCCCCTCCCCCCACCATGATGGATCTCCAGGTTAAGAAGAGCCCCCCCCCCCCCAACCTCCAAGGATGAAAGACATCCGAAGGACTAGGCTACTGGAAGAATTAGCAAATCTAAGATCACCTGACTCCTTATCCCTTAAGGATAGGAGATAGGCATCCTAGCTGTGTGACCCTGGCCAAGTCACTTAACCTTCATTGCTTAGCCCTAACCACTCTTCTGCCTTAGAGCCAATACACAATATTGATTCTAGGGCAGAAGGTGAAGGTTTAAAAAAAGGAAAGGAAAGGAGATAGGAGGGGCAGATGGGATTCGTCCTTCATCTTGAATCCACAGGAGAGAGGGAGTATAGAAAGGGAGAGGGAGGACCAAATGCCTGGAGTGGGGGCTCTGAGTTGAGAACTAAAAGCTAAGCTCAGTGGTCTTGAGGGTGGTACTATCTATCAGTGGTTCCTTTAGAAGTAGACCTTCAGAGGCAAATGGAGGGATGATGGATTAGACAATGAATGAGAGGGCCAGATGGGCTCAGAGAAGGAGGTCTCCAGAGCTCTTCCACATTTTGATCAGTGACTTAGATAAAGGTGTTGACAGGAGGCTCCTGCAGTTCACAGGTGAGAGCGAGCTGAGAGGGCCATCAGGAGCAGGCCAATGGAGTTGTGGGTGAGGTTAATGACAGCCAACAGTCGTGAATGTTAAGTCTTGTGCTTGGGTACAAAAAATCAACATTACACTTATAAAATGATGGCGGCCCAGCTAGGCAGTGATCTTTTTGGGGTGCTTTAATGCATGTCAAGCTCATTTTGAGGCAGAAGGGTGATATGGCAGCAGACAAACGGGATATGGTCTGTCTCAGGAAGAAGGGCATGGCTTCCAGGAATAGGGACATGATTAGTCTTCCATGGACTCTGGTTGCCCTTGTCAGAGCTCATCTGGATGTTGTGTTCAGTTCTGGGCACCAGGAAGGACAGTGATGAGCTAGAGAGTGTCCAAAGAAGGGCAGCCAGGATGGTGAAAAACTCTGGGTCTGTGGCACAGGAGGAATGGTTGAAAGAATTAAGAGAGGTAACTAATTCCAGGCCTGGAGACTCAAGGTCCTGGGTTCAAATTTGACCTTAAACACTTCCTCCATGTATGACCCTGGGCAATTCACTTAACCCCAATTATTTAGCCCTTACCACTCTTTGGCTTTGGGACTCGATGTTTAGAATTGATTCTAAGACAAAAGATAAGGAAGGAAGGAAGGAAGGAAGGAAGGAAGGAAGGAAGGAAGGAAGGAAGGAAGGAAGGAAGGAAGGAAGGAAGGAAGGAAGGAAGGAGAGAGAACTAGTTAGTCTAAATAAAAGAAGGCTGGAGGAAAGAAGTGGAGTGGGTGGGGTGTCTGTTGTGAGCTGTCTTCAAAGATTCGAAAGACTGCCTCTGGCAGAGATATTAGATTTATTTGGCTCCAGACTGCAGAACCACCAGCACTGGGTAGAAGATAGGAAGATGCCAACTGATACTGGGAAAACTTCCTTACAAAGCTGTCTCAAAGTGGAATGAGATGTCTGGAGAAGTAGCAGGTGGATGAATATTGTCTAGTCCAGCTTCTTTTTGGGTATGGGTTGGATTAGATGGACTATTGATTGGTCCCTTCTTTGCTGCTCTCACATTCAGTGACTCTGAGTTGGTTTTTTCCTCCATTGGCACCATGACTACGGTCACAGACTTGGTAAGCTCTACCCCAAAATTGGGGAGCAGTACAGTCAGTCAGACAACAGGTTTTAATTCCCTATTGTAAGCCAGCTTGTGTGCTAATAGATAAGCTTACATCTAGTATGCGTAATTAGAGAACAGGTTTAGCTCGAAGCCCCCACTCACTCATTTTGGGCAGCTAGTTGATACAGTAGCTATAAAATGTTGGATGTGGAGTCAGTAAGACTCAAGTTTAAATCCTGCCTTATAGAGATACTGTGTGATCCTGGACAAGTCACTTATTCTCTGCCTTGGTTTCCTAACCCGTATGTAAAATGGAGATAATTAAGAGTACTTCTTTCTCTCGCTGTGTTCTAGCTATTATTATTGTTTTGTATAAAAATACAATAATTAAATAATGCATAAAAGGGGGGCAATTCAAGCATGTGCAGTGGACTGGGAATTAAGAGAAATGCATGTGAGCCTCAGTTTTCCAGAGCTCCCATTCCAGGTTCTGTCCCCTATTAGACCTAGAGCTTCTAGAGAGCTTTTCTTTGTGTCCTCAGAACTTAGCATAGTGGGGGGAGGGGGGGAGGTAACAACTGATTTATTAAGCATCTCTATGTTCTAGGCACTGGGGATACAAAAAAAAAAAAAAGAGGCAAAAGACAGTCTTTGCCCTAAAGAGGCTTCCAATCTAATGGAGGAAACCACAACAGAAATATACAAAGCAAGCTATATCAATCAATGGGATCAATAGGGACTAATGCAGAGGGAAGAAATCAGAAGAGGAGTGATTCAGTGGATAGAGAGAGCTGGGCCTAGAGACAAGAGGTCCTGGGTTCAAATGTGACCTCAGACACTTCTCAGCTGAGTGACCCTGGGCAAGTCACTTAACCCCTATTGCCTAGCCCTTACCACTCCTCTGCCTTGGAACCAATACATAATATTGACTCCAAGACAGAAGTTAAGGGTTTAAATTAAAAATAAAATAAAATAAAATGGAAGGGAAGAGTTGAAAGAAAGAAAGAAAAGGAGGAAGAGGAGGAATTGGGGGAAGGCTTCCTGTAGAAGATGGGAACAAGCAATTATGAAGTACCTGTTATGTGTCTGGCACTGAGCTAATTGCCTGGCTATAATAATAAATGTTTATTTTTTTTATCTTAAAATAAAATGTTTATTGACTGACTCAAGATTAGGGTAAACCAAGATAGGAGATCGCTAATGGTTAATTAGTCAAAAAAGCATCAAATCCTGTTTAGATTTTGATCCCTTTAAGTCTTTATCTAAATGGTTCAGCTTCCAAGCAATATAAATGCAAATTGAGCTAACTGGGAATGACCTTATCTTGGGGAGACAGTTCCCCGGCGGGGGCTGCGGTTTCCTTATCTTGTTTATGCTTCTCTGTGAAAGTGTCTTTATCCCTGGGAGAAAGGAAGCTTCTTGAGGGCAGACACTTTCACTTCCATTTGAGCACAGCACCATGTGCCTGCTTCTAAGGCATTTGATAAATATTCTTTCATTCATTCATTCATTCATTCCCTGGAGTCAGAAGATTTAAGTTCGAATCTCTGCTCTGCCACTTATCAAGTATATAACCTCGGGCCTCAGTTTCCCCTTTTGTACAGTGAAGGGGTAGACTTGATTATGCCAGAAGCTGAAAGTCGCCTTTTGCTCTGAAACCTACATCACTATTAGCATTTCTCATTCTCTCTCTTTCGTTTTCTCTTTCTCTCTTTTCTTTCTTTTTCTCTTTCTCTGTCTTTCTAATCTTTCTTTTTTTTTCTTTTTAAACCCTTTACCTAATAAATGTCCCCCCCCCCCTCCTCCAACCCTGGACAGCTATAATGTGTGGCCCTGAGGTGGTCTCATGCATTGAAATTTACCCTCTTCAAAGTTATGATTATGGAAAACAGAGAAATTTGTTCCAGCCCAATGGAAGCCCGCTGTGTGAATTTCAATACTGTGGCCACCTGAGGGGCGCTGCATTATTGGCAGTTAAGTGGGACCCATCAGTGGCTTTTTTGTTCACTAAAAACCTATTATTCACTGTAATTGGGGCAGCTCACAGAGAGACATAGAAAGCATTGGCCTTCTCCGAATGGAGCTGGAAGGAATGTTGGAGGTCATTTAGTCCTCCACTTCCTCATTTTACAGATGGGGAAACTGAGGTGCAGAGGTGAAATGACTTGTCTAAGATCATCTATGCAGCTTCTTTCTAGACAAGCCAAGGTGCCAGATTCAGAGCTGAGAGTGTCCAGCTTAGCTCCAAGCCTTCCCTTGGTTGGGCTGACTAGCTTTCTCCCTCTTCCTGAGTTGTGTCCTGCCTATTATGGGACCAAAGATTTAGAACTAGAAGGAAACTTCCTGGCCACCATTTTACAAGAGGAGGAAACAGGTCTCAGAAGTTTTCTCAAGACCACACAGGGAACAAGCAACAGAGCCACTGAGTCCCATGGGAACATCAGAGAAACTAGGGCTGAGAGAGGTGAGAAGCAGGAAAGCAGAGAATGCTAGAGTACTAATTAGTAGGCAGAAGGGGAGGATGATGATGGAGTGAGGAGTGGAATGTTGGGAATGAAGATGATAGCATGGTATAGTGGGGATAGTGATGGGGGGGGGGTTCGATAGGTAGAATGCTGGAGTCAAGGAGACCTGAGTTCAAATCCAGCCTCCAACAGGTATTTGCTATGTGACCTGGGGCAAGTCACTTAACCCTGTTTGCCTCAGTTTCCTCATCAGTAAAACGAACTAGAGAAAGAAATAGCAAACCATTCCAATATCTTTGCCAAGAAAAATCCAAATGGGATCATGAAGAATCTAGCACGACTGAACAACAACAAAAGTGTATAGTGAATAGAGCTTCTAATCAGAATGATCTGAGTTCAAATCCCACCTCAAACACATTAGCTGTGACTCTGGGCAAGTAATTTGGCCTCTCATAGACCCAGTTTCTTCATGTGTACAACAGTACAAATGCCTGCAAAATCAACCTTATTGCTTGTTTTCCTATTATGATTCTCTCCTTATCAAGTGGATTTCTCCTAAAGTAAGTAATACAAATATTGTTGACTGTTTCATAGCTAAAGAATCTGGGGCTCAGAAAGGGGAAGTTATTTGCCCAACTAGGAAGTGGCAGGAGCTGGAGCTTAAAACTGAGGCCCTTTCTTTGGCATCATGCCAGCTCTCATGATGGTGAGATCCTTAAAGCAGGACTCTTTGCCGTTGGCTTTTTTTATATGTGTAATTTATATCAGGATTCCAAGAAACACAAACGCCTTGATACATTTATGTGCCTTCGTGAATAAACGTCTGTTGTCACTCCCAGCTTGACTTAATCCTAGCTTTACTTGCTTTTATGATTTTCTGATATCCCTAAACCTCCAATATTCACTTGTTTACTATGCCCTTATAGTTGGCAAGCCACAAATGAATCTACCCTGGGACCTGGTTATGTTCAGTCCCAGGAAATCTAAATAGATTAAATCCTAAAGAACAGCCTAAGACAGGGGGCAGCTGGGGAGCTCAGGGGATTGAGAGCCAGGGCCAGAGATGGGAGGTCCTGGGTTCAAATCTAACCTCAGACACTTCCCAGCTATGTGACCCTGGACAAGTCACTTACCCCCATTGTCTAGTCATTACCTCTCTTCTGTCTTAGAACCAATACATAGTATTGATTCTAAGGCAGGAGGTAAGGGTTTAAAAAAACAAAACAAAACATCCTGACACCCTGTGCTCCTGGCTCAGGAGAGAAGAATGTTCCAATCCACATTGATCTCTCTCCTCAGTGTAGCTCTTTAGTAGCTGGCAATAGAGGAATGGTCATAATGACAGCTCTAATTCCTCTAGCACTAAGGTGGTGGTAGTGGGTGGTTTGTCCTTTTTATTTTGTTTTTGGCATTTCATAAGTGTTTTTTGACTGGCTAGGAAATGATTGCACCATAAAAAATCATAGAAATAATTAATAGAAACTTTAGAAGATTTCTATAAACCGATACAGAGCAAAGAAAACAGAACCAAGAACACAATTTATACAATGACCACAATGTAAAGGAAAATAATTTTTGTAAGCCATCAGAACTCTGATCAATGCAATGGTCAATAATTTTACTACCACCACTACCACCACCACCACCACCACTACTACTACTACTACTACTACTACTACTCTACTACTACTACTACTATTTTTTCTTCCTTCCTCTTCCTCCTCCTCCTTCTCTTCTTCTCCTTCTTTCTTCTTCCTTCTCCTTTCTCCTTTCTCCTTCTCCTCCTCCTCCTCTTCCTCCTCCTCCTCTTCTCCTTCTTTCTTCTTCTTCCTTCTCCTTTCTCCTTCTCCTCCTCCTCCTCCTCCTCCTTCTCCTCCTCCTCCTCTTTCTCCTCCTCCTCCTCCTCCTTCTTCTTCTTCTCTTCTTCTTCTTCTTCTTCTTCTTCTTCTTCTTCTTCTTCTTCTTCTTCTTCTTCTTCTTCTTCTTCTTCTTCTTCTTCTTCTTCTTCTTCTTCTTCTTCTTCTTCTTCTTCTTCTTCTTCTTCTTCTTCTTCTTCTTCTTCTTCTTCTTCTTCTTCTTCTTCTTCTTCTTCTTCTTCTTCTTCTTCCTCTCCTCCTCTTTCTTCCCATATCCTCATGCCACAGCACTATGGTTTTAAATTCATTTCACTAATGACTTATGAGTTGCCTACTCTGTACTAGGCACTCTATTAGGTTCTGGGAATACCAAGACAAAACTATAATAGTTGCTGCCCTCAAGGAGCTCACATTCTATTTGGCTATATGTACATGGATTCGCATGTACAAAAAATTATCCACAAATACAGAAAAGTACTTGGGAAGGGTCCCTAACAACTGGCACGATCAGGAAAGGCTGCTTACAGCAGGTGGCACTTGAGTTGAACCATGAAGGGAGTTCGAGGCTCTAAGAAGGAGGTAAAGAAAGAAGGTTTTCTAGGAAGAGATCCTAGCTTGTTTGAAGGCTATGCAAAAGGTAGATGTGATGTTGTTAGCAAAAACAGTGGCTAGAGTGCCTGAATGGGGAATAAAAGTGTGATCCTCCTAGAGTCAGATCATGGTTGGACTTTAAATGTAAACATACCTTTCCAGTGAGGCATGATACTCCTCTTTTTTAGAGAGGGAAACTGAGGCTCATCTAGGGGAAAGGATCCTAGGGAATCAATGGGTGATCGAACAAAGTAAATATACGGAAGCTCTTTGCAAAGCTTGCTGTATAATGGTGTGTGTTCTTTTTATGATTATTAAGAAGTTAGATGGGCATTTAGGTGACTCATTGTGCCTGGAGTCAGAAAGACCTGAGTTCAAATCCAACTTTAAACACTAGTTTTATAACCCTAGGCAAGTCACTTCACCCTGCTTGCCTCAGTTTCCTCATCTGTAAAATGAACTGGAGAAGGAAATGGCAGACCATTCCAGTATCTCTGCCAAGAAAACCAGCTGGGCCACAAAGAGTTGGACACAATGGAACAGCAATAAAAGTTTTGGAGAGGGAATTTGAACCCAGGTCTTCAGTCTCTAAGATCAATAATCCTCCTTGTCTCTCAGAGTTGGAGAAGTCAGATGTTTGGCAGTGCTGGTCTCCTTGCTTCTGCCTAATTCCTTGCCCTTGGAAGCCAATCAGTGGCCAGCAGTAGCTCAACCCCTGTATGTCAGCCATCAGTGCTTAGATGTTAAAGACCAGAGGCCAGCTTAATGTACACTAACTTCAAGGGTTCTCACAGCTTTCTCCATTGGCCTCTGCAGCTAGCTTGTTCTTAATTCAATCTCCAGAACCAGAGGGGACCTCAGAGGCTCTCTAGTCCACCTTTTTCATTTTGCACATGACAAAACTGAGAGCCAGGAAGTAGGTAAGTGGGAAGGGCAGGATTTGAACTCAGGTCCTTTGACTGCACAGCTAGTGATTTTTCTTCTGTACCCATGGACCCCGCCCTCAAAGGGGGACCGGATCATATAGTGTGATTAGTGGTGGTATCCGAGGGGAGGGGAAGGATGAGTGATGAGTGAAGGAACGCTGGTGTCAAGCCGCAACGGCTCAGAAGAGGGATGGAGTCATATCTGACTTGGTGGAGAGAGAGAGGAGAAAAAAATGCCCATTGCCTCAGCTCATAATAAGCAGAGGCTAGCCAAGAAAATTAAGGACAACAAAAAGGAGGGTTTTTAAAGCCATTGAGTTAAGGAGAAGATCAAAGAAGGAAGAGTCAGGGAAAGCTAGGAGCCTCAGTGGATAGAGAGCCAGGCCTGGAGATGGGAAGCTCTGGGTTCAAATTTGGTATCAGATACTTCCTAGCTGTGTGACCCTGGAGAAGTCACTTAGCTCCCATGGCCTAGCCCTTCCTGCTCTTCTGCCTTGGAATCAATACATGGCATTGATTCTAAGTCGGAAGGTGAGGGTTTTAAAAAAAATGAACAGTTCCATTGCCTCAGTTTATCTTGTTTGTGTCTTCTTGACCAAAGAGAATGATTTTTTTAAAATTCTTACCTTCCATCTTGGAGTCAATACTGTGTATTGATTCTAAGGCAGAAGAATGGTAAGGGCTAGGCAATGGGGGTCAAGTGACTTGCCCAGGGTCACACAGCTGGGAAGTATCTGAGGCCAGATTTGAACCCAGGACCTCCCATTTCTAGGTCTGGCTCTCCATCCATTGAGCCACCCAGCTGCCCCCCAAAGAGAATGATTTTTAAACTGAAGACAAAACCAGAATGGTTACTAGAGAGTCCATATCCAGGCTAAGAGGGCATAGAACTGTTTGGGTGGTCCAGATGAGCTCTATTCCAGAGTCCTGGAAAACTAGCTGGTGTGACTGTTGATCATAGAGAATGGAAAAGGGGCCCAAGGAGTGGAGAAGGGAAAAGGAAGAAAGTGGTGCCTGCAAACCATAGTCCAGTGAGCCTCACTTGCATTCCTAGTAAAATTCCAGAATGTATCATCAGGTAGCTGGTGAGTGAATATCCCTAAAAGGAATCCATGAGCACAAAAGGTTACCGTGGCTCTGTCAAAAACAAGTCACGCCAGCTTAACCTTATTTCCTTCTCTGAGAGGGTTACTAGACTGGTCAATCAGGGAAGGCGGTGGGTATAATTTACCTAGATTATATCAAAGAAATTGAAAAAAAAAAGTCTCCCAAACTATGCTTGTAGACAAGATGGAGAGGTGTGTCTAGACTCTCACAAGCTATGTTTTGGGACAAGATAGAGAGGTGGGTCTAGAGGACGAGACAAATAAATGGTTTTGGAATAGATTGAATGGCCACACCCAAAGAATAGACAGGAAATATTCTACACAGTTTATTTATTATGTTTGTTTATTAATTTTAAACCCTCACCTTCTGTCTTGGAATCAATACTGTGTATTGGTTCCAAGGCAGAAAAATGGTAAGGGCTAGGCAATGGGGGTTAAGTGACTTGTCCAGGGTCACACAGCTGGGAAGTGTCTGAGGCCAGATTTGAACCCAGCTTCTCCCATCTCTAGGCCTGGCTCTCAGTCTACTGAGTCACCTATCCACTCTCTCTTTTAAACCGTCTCTTTCCTTCTTAGACTCCATACTGTATATGGTTCCAAGGCAGAAAAATAGAAAAGGCTAGTCAATGGGGGTTAAGTGACTTGCCCAGGGTCACACAGCTGGGAAGTGTCTGAGGCCAGATTTGAACCTAGGACCTCCCATCTCTAGGCCTGACTCTCAATCCACTGCCCTCTACACAGTTTAAAGAAGGGCTTTCTAATGGAGTTACCAATGGATTTGCACTCAGCCCTATGATGTTGAATATTTTCTCAAAGACTTGGACAAAGGCGTAAATGGCACATGGCAAGGGGTCAGAGGAATAGCCACAATGGTGGAAGACATTTGGAATTCATGAGAACCTCACACTGCCCTGAAAGACCTGGATTCAAAAACTCAACTTGATAATTCAAGATGGCGGAAGCCTGGTTCTATGGAAGTTTGTCTGAGAAGATCTGGGGGTGGGAAGGTCTTAGTGTACCAGAAGTTGAATAGGAATCTAGCTGCAGTCAAGAAAGAAATACAATTTTTGGTCATGATCAGAGTGCATCTGGATTATCGAGCTCAGTTCTGGGTGCCATATTTTAGAAAGAACACAGACATTGGAGAGCATCCAGGAAATGGGCAAGCAGATGGCTGAAGGGTCTCGAGCTGGTCTGGGTAGGCGGGTATGGTTAGCCTGGAGAAGAGAGGGCTTGAGGGAGACCTGAGAACTGCCCCCAAGCCACCGAAGGACCATTCTGGGAAGGAGAGAATAGTGTCGTTCTGCTGCCCCCACCCCTACCCCGAAGGGCAAAACCAGGAGCAAGGGGGGGAGCTAGAGTTAGAGCTGCCCCAAAGTAGTGGGTTCTCCCTCCCTGGAGGGGGGTTCATGGGAAGTTGCCCTCTTGCCAAGTGTAGGAGAAAGGATTCTTGTTTGGGGACAGAGTAGAGTAGATGACCCCAACGGTCACTAGTCAATCAACAAGCATATATTAAATGCTTACTGCATGCACCGTGGGAAGGGCTGGGGGTGGGGGAGGGATGGCAAAGACAGAAAGCAAAAACAGTGTCTGCTCTCAAGAGGCTCCTGGTCTCATTCGGAAATCCCTTTCAACCCTGAGATGCTGTGAGTCATGTACTCAGGATGAGCTGTTGAAAGGAGGCACCACTTGAGAGAGGCCTTGAAGGCTGATTTTTGGGAGGGGATGGGGCCTGGGCAGGCCGGCTGGCTTCTCCTTTGGTCAGAACCAGACAAAGTGCAGGGGGCTGAGGTGGGGCTCGTCTGGGGCCAGTTCCACAGCCCCACCCAAAATGGCGCATCACTCTGGGAGCAATATTCTAGACAGGTCCCTGCAAGAAATGCAGAGTTCCAAGAGGCCCTGAGTGTGGGAGCCCAGGGGCCCACGGGAATGATTCAGGGAGTCTCTGAGCCTGGGGTTCGAAGAATCAAGGCTTCTTGAATTCAGTCAGGATTCCCAGAATTCTGAAATACTGAGATTCCGGGAGTCCAAGGGTTTGGTCTAAGACTCTAGAATGCTGCATCTGGGAGCTGAGGAGGAGGAGGAGGAGGAGGAAGAGGAGGAAGAGGAGGAGGAGGAAGAGGAGGAGGAAGAGGAAAAGGAGGAGAAGGAGGAGGAGGAGGAGGAGGAAGAGGAGGAGGAAGAGGAGGAGGAGGAAGGGGAGGAGGAAGAGGAAAAGGAGGAGAAGGAGGAGGAGGAAGAGGAGGAGGAGGAAGAGGAGAAGGAAGAGGAAGAGGAGGAGGAAGAGGAGGAGGAGGAAGAGGAGGAAGAGGAGAAGGAAGAGGAGGAGGAAGAGGAGGAGGAAGAGGAAAAGGAGGAGAAGGAGGAGGAAGAGGAGGAGGAAGAGGAGGAGGAAGAGGAAAAGGAGGAGAAGGAGGAGGAAGAGGAGGAGGAGGAGGAATAATGACCACTTATGCCACACAAACTGTGTGCTTGACAAATAGTATCTCACTTGAGACTCACAACAATGCTGGGAAGTAGATGCTTTTATCATCCCCATTTTACAGTTGAGGAAACGGAGGCAGGCAGTGGTGAAGTGACTTGCCCAGGGTTACACAACTATTAAGTGTCTAAGGCTAGATTTGAACTCGGGTCTTTCTGACCTAGCATTCTATCCATTGCACCAACTAGCTGTCTAAGATGAGATTGCGATCCTGAAACTCTACAAGTTAAGGATTTTCTAAATGCAGAATTCTAGGGGTCTGTGATTCAAGAATTCAAATATTCTAAGATTCCGTGAACCAAAAATTCCTGAAAGAATATAAGCCTGGGGGCAGCAGGGTGGCTCAGTGGATGGAGAGCCAGGCCCAGAGACGGGAGGTCCTGGGTTCAAATCTGGCTTCAGACACTTCCCAGCTGTGTGACCCTGGGCAAGTCACTTGACCCCCATGGCCTAGCCCTGACCACTCTTCTGCCTTGGAGCCAATACCCAGTATTGAGTCTGAGACAGAAGGTGAGGGTTTAAAGAAGAAGGGAAAAAAGGATGTAAGCCTGAGGTTTGAGGATTCTCCCAGGTTCTTCGAGTCTGAGATTTCGGGGCTCCGGAGCCCCAAGCTTTGGCTTCCCCGAGACGAGGCACGAAGAGTCCAAGAGATCCGGGACTGGAAAGGGGGCCAGGACGCTCAGTGTCCGATGTGCGGTGTTAAGACGCTGGTTCTGCTTGTAGGTCCCGGCGCCACAATGCCTATCCTGAAGAGCCTTCGCATGCCAGACCCAAAGGGGAGCCGCGCCAACACCCTGCCCCTGACGCCTTCCAGGAACCCCTTTGAGTCCTCGTCGGGGGCAGAGGACGAGGAGGAGAAGGGGGGGCTGGATGCCTTCCGCAGGGAGTCAGCCCCTACCCTGCCCAATGGGGCCTCGTGCCACCGCCGGGCCACCCTGGAGAAGCTGGTGGGCCTGTCACCCTTCAGGCTGGGCAGGGGAGGGGGCCGAAGGGTGGGCAGCCCTGGAGACGGGGAGTCGCGCTCCTTCCTGGGCCGGGTGCTGGGCCCTGGGGTCCGGCGGAGCTCTGCCGACTTTGGCCTCTTGGCCAGGCTCAACGGGGCCCGACAGGGTGGATCAGGGGATGCTGAGGCTGCAGGAGAGGCAGCCCGGAGGCTGGCCTTCTTGAGGCTGGGACGAGGGCCAAAGCCCCGGCGGGGCTCCCTGGCAGAAAGGCTGATGCCCTCAGGGGAGCCAGCCCTGGGGACGCCACCCCCAGCCCCAGCGCCACCCAAGGCGAAGGAGCCGCTGTCTGGTGAGTGGGGCGGGTAAAGAAATGTGAGATGGCCATGAGCCAGGGAGAGAGGGAGCCCGCCAGGGCCTCGACGCTAAGCCCTTTGGCCCCCCACTCTAATCCCAAAGCCAGCCGAGGCCCCAGGCTCATCCTAACCCCAACGCTGGCCCTGACCCCAAATGGAACCCCGCCTCAGACCCTGGCTCTGATCCGACTCCAACCCCACCCCCGAGCCCAGGCCCAAGAGCTCTGGAGGCAGTAAACCCCACCTCCCCTGCTTGCTGTCTCCGTGACCTTGGACAAGTCATCTACCCGTCCTGGGCCTGCATCCTTTCATCGTAGGAGAGGGTTGGCCTCCAGGGATTCTGAAATCCCTTCCAGCTTTCATTCTGGGATCTGCCGTCTTGGGACTCCAAGCCTAACTCGGGACTCAGCCCCAAGCCCGGTTCTGACCCAGCTCTACCTCCCGTTCTGACCCTCTGGTCCCAGGCTGCTCTGGGGCCCCAGGTCCGTCCCCAACCTCAGCTCTGGGTCTCGAGGTGGCCCCCAGAGGCAAAGGCAGCATTTGTTCCAAGCTCAACTCCAAACCCAAGTCCAAACTCAGCTCTAGCCCGACCCTGGCCTGTGAGTTTAGCCCCTTAACTCTGACCATGGAGGCCACTGGGTGGCTCAGTGGATGGAGAGCCAGGCCTAGAAATGGGCGGTCCTGGGTTCAAATGTGACCTCAGCCACTTTCTAGCTTTGTGACCCTGGGCAAGTCACTCCACCCCATTGCCCAGCCCATAGGGCTCTTCTGCCTTGGAACCAATACACGATATTGAATCTAAGATGGAAGGGAAGGGCTCAAAAAGAACAAAAACACTCGAACCCTGACCCTGAGAGTCATTCCAACCTGGATTCCGACCCTCACTCCATTATTCCTTCTCTCCCCCAGCCCTGGCCCCATTCCCCAGCCTGATCCCCACTCTAGCTCCGGCCCCTAGTACTGACCCTGCTCCAACCCCAGAGCTCTGCTCAGCTCAGAGGCCACAATGGAGCCAGGGCCTGGCCCAGACCCCGAGGGAGGGGGCCAGGAGGGAGAGGGAGGAGAGTGCTGGGAGCTGGGGGAACCCACCTCCCCTCCCCACCTTCTGGAAGCGGATGGGCAGAAATAGCTCCTGGACAGGAAACGGCTTATCTGCAAGTAGGAAGCAGAAGCGGGGGAGGGTCAAGGGGAGCCCCTGGGCCCCTAGAGGGCTTCAACCACCCCCTGGGCCTTTTCCAGCTATCCCCCGCTGACCTCTGTCCCTACCCCAAATGGCCCTCTCTATCCCCTCACTGCTGGAGCCCATGACCTGCTCTGTACATCCTAGACAGTTTCCCCAAATCCTTCCAACCGCTTCCTCCCAACAGCCTCTGTGCCCCTCATCCCACCCCTATTCTCACCTCCCCTGACCCCTTTCTCTCTCCCCCTCTCCTTCTCTCTCTCTCCTCCCTCTCTCTCTGTCTGTCTCTCTGCCTCTCTCTCCTCCCCCTCTCTTCTCCTCCCTCCTTTTCTCTCTCTCCCTCTTTCTCTCCTCTGTCTCTGTCTGCCTCTCTGTCTTTCTCTTTGTCTGTCTCTCTCTCTCTCTGTTGATTTGCCTCTCTCTCCTCCCTCTCTTCTCCTCCCTCCTTTTCTCTCTCTCCCTCTTTCTCTCCTTTTCTCTCTGCCTCTCTCTCTCCCCCTCTCCTCCCTCTATCTGTCTCTCTGCCTCTCTCTCTCCCTCTCCTCCCTCTATCTGTCTCTCTGCATCTCTCTCCTTCCTCTCTTCTCCCTCCTTTTCTCTCTCTCCCTCTTTCTCTCCTCTCTCTGTCTCTCTGTCTCTGTCTCTCTCTGTCTCTCTCTCGCCTCTCTCTCTGTCTCTCTCCCCCTCTCCTCCCTCTATCTGTCTCTCTGCCTCTCTCTCCTTCCTCTCTTCTCCCTCCTTTTCTTTCTCTCCCTCTTTCTCTCCGCTCTCTCTTCCCCTCTCCTCCCTCTCTCCCCCTCTCCTCCCTCTATCTGTCTCTCTGCCTCTCTCTCCTTCCTCTCTTCTCCCTCCTTTTCTCTCTCTCCCTCTCTCTCTCTCTGTCTGTCTCTCTGTCTCTCTGTCTCTCTCTCTCTCTCGCTCTCTTTCTCTCTCCTCTCTGTCTCTCTCCCTCTCTTTCTCCTTCTCTCTCTTGCCTCTCCTGCCCCACTCTTCTCCCTCCACCTCCATCTCTGCTCTGTCCGGCCTCCCACCTCCCGGCCCCCTGTGACCCTGGTCCCCCACGGTGTTTGTCCCCATAGTCCTAGAGATCCTCAGTTTGATCCAGAAGCGGGAATTGGCACGGGCAGATGAGCACATCCTGGAGTTGGAGGCTGAAGAGAAGCTGATGACCTCGGGCTCCAGCCCTAGCAGCCTAGAGGGTGGCCGGGGTCTCCCTGAGGGTCGCCGGGCCCGAGATGTGACCCTCCTCTATGAGGCCCTGCAGCGAGAGCTCTGGGCACTGGTCAGGGAGACCCTGGCAGACCCTGGGGCCACTGGGGGGCCTGGAGGGGCTCCCCTGACCCAGCTGGGCCAGGTCCTGGCCCAGGAAGAGGAGGCCGATGGGCGCCGGGGACCAGGAGCAGCCCGAAGGTTCCGGGCTCGCTGGGCTGAGGCTGTGGCCCAGGTGGCTGGGGAGCGACTGGAGGAGGCTGCCAGGACAGAGGCCGAGGCCATGGCCGGGAGGCTGGAAGCCCTGAGATCTAGGCTTCGAGAAGACATGGGAGCTGTTCGGACCCGCCTGGCACCCGCTTACCCACCGAGCCTGGGAGCCTTCGGAGTCTATCTTCGAGGCTATCATGGGGCGCTCTCTGACTGGCTGAGGAAGGCCACCTACCACTGGCTCCCTCTGGCTGACCGCTATGCCCTTCTGTATTGGCACAACCAAGTTTATCCAAGGTGAGATCCCGAAGGGGACAGAGACTAAGGGGTTGGGGTCATGGAGCAGGTCCCTCCTTCCCTCCTCTGAGCCTCAGTATCCACCCTATAAAATGAGAGAGTCTGAGGTCCCCTTTCAGCTCTGGCCACCTTCTTACCGACACTTAAAGGGTTAACGTCCGAGGTCCCAAGTCCCCGTTTTGCTTTAACAATCTACTTTGTATGTTCTTAGGGCCCTTCTGGCCCTGACATTCTATAAGTTGCTAAACTCCCCTGCTCAAGAGCCTCCCATGACTCCCCAGAGCCCATTAATAAAGATGAGACACTTCAGCCTGGCACTTGCAGCCCTGACAATCTTCCCCACCCTGCACCCTCTGCTTGCTCTGCCTCCAGGAAGGTCGAGGCTGGGGACTCTGTAGTTGATCCTCTAAGGGAGGAGGCCTGGAGGGGCTGCTCAGTGTCTCAGAAGAGCTGGGCTGGGGGAGAAGGACTTTGTCTGCTTTTCCTGGGGCGTTCCCTTCTTTGCCGCGGCCTCACCAGCGCCTTCCTTTCTCTCTCTCAGGGAGATCTCGGGCCTGGTGAACATGGTGGCCCTGGAGAATGGCCAGCTGGGGCCCCTGCTTCCCGCTGAAACTGTTCGGAGCCTAGAGGATGAATGCGTGACTGACGTCAAGGTGAGGGGAGGAAGGGGGCAGGGTCCAAGGAAGTCATCGGAGGTTTTGGGGGTCCCCTGGCCCCCCTGCCTTGGACAGTCCTGTCGTTCCCCAGACTGTGGCTCTGAGAACGATCTTTAGACCAGGAGGGCCACAACAAAAATGGCCAAAGGAGGATCCAGCCCAAGCCTGAAGGGAGACAGGGGGCAGACAGCTGGCAGCATCAGGACCATTATGACTGGTTAGAAGGGGCCCGATCCCCCCTCTGTGCCAAGGGGCCAGAGAGACAGGGGACCCCACTTGGGCAGGAAGTCGGGGGGCAGGGATCAGAGGACTCTGTTCCTGTCCCTCTTCTGCCCCCACCCCAACCATCTGAGCTGGGAGAGCACCCCAACCATGGGGAACCAGGAAAGGAGGAGGAGGTGCCTCACTTTACCCTGGAGGGAAGCTTACCTCGCTTCCCCACGGAGCCTGAAGTCTTCAGAGTACCTTTGAGGCTATCCTAGAGCCCTCTGGGGCTTAGAAAGGGCATGGATGAGGAGTGAGTGCATTCCAGGCACAAAGCGCACAGCCTGGAGAAAGGCAGAGGTGGGACGCTCATTTCTTTCTTTTTAAGTGAAAAATTGGACATTTTCCCAATGACGGGTCATGACAACTTGGACACTCCTCTTTAAACTCTTTGAGTTCCAACTTCTCTCCCTCCCTCCCTCCCCACTTCCCTCTTAGAGAAAGCCAGCCATTGCATATCGATTGTGTATGTGGAGTCAGTCAGGCAAAACCTAAGGGATGCTAATCTCGGGGAAGGACAAGCAGACTGGTCAGGCTAGAATGTAGAGGGCCCAAAGAGGAATCATGGGAAACGAGTGTGGAGGGGAGCTGAGTCACGCCACGTTGTGCCAGCTAGCTGATGTACATCTGTCATTTGTGGGGCTGCCTCTCCATCCATCCACTCTCTCTCTCCATCCACATCTATCTATCGGCTGTGGAGCCATCTGTCTCTTTCTCTTTGTCTATCTGCTGAGTACTTCAGACACTAGGGAGCTACTAATGGTTCTTGAGGTGGGCAGTGACATACTCTTGTGAGAGAATTTTGGGGAATGGACACTGAGCCATTCTAGGAGAAGGGAGAATAAGAAAGGTCACTCACCTGGAGGTGGCCATTGATTTCTTGTTGCTTGGCCAATGAGTCCGGGCTTCTCTTTTAATTACTGCCCTGAAGAAGGTGTATTTGGAAGGGTTCTTGACAGAGTTGGAAGTTAATAGCCCTCAGGGAGAGCTGATATGAAACAGATTCGGATTCTTCCTAGAAATTCTGAGCTGGGGCATGAGCCACGAAGAGTGCCGCTGGTCTTGTTCATTATTCATAAACCCCCAAGATTCATTTGGGGCTCTGCCTAGGCAGAGTGCTTCCCCCGGACTACAGGAGACAGCTGCAAAATCCTAGCATGAGCATTAAAGGGATGGCGGGATCTTGAAGGGGTTAGTATAGAGTCACCAGACAGCTCGTGGAGGTCAGTCAGGCAGTGCAGTAGGTAGTTCTGGCCTCACAATTAGAGAGACCTGGGTTCAAATCTTCCCTGGGCAAATCACCGAACCCTTCCTTGTGCCAGGTAATTCTCCTAGTCCTGAGGGTGTCTATTAGCTGTGACTCTTTTGGTAGTGAGACTCTCCTTACCAGGAGTTCCCTACACAAAGGAACCTGAGATCTAGACCAACCAGGCAACATAGCCCGGTACAGGTGGTTCCAAGACGACCTGGAAGGGCCTGGAAGGAAGCAGGAGGTGCTGTGGAAGGTAGCAGGGGGGTCAGCGTCTCAAGCCATATTAGGATGAGCTGAAGGAACGAGTCAAGAGAAGACTCAGGGAGCATGGAAGTTGTCGTGGAGGGGAAGAATCAAGCTGCTTCTTCTCAGTCTCCCAAGGGGAGAAGTGGGAGCAATGGCAGCCAGGGTGGGAGGAACACCTCCTGCCACTACAGAGGCAGATTTGGGCCTGACGTCCAGGCAAAATTCCGACATTTCGAGTTATTCAGAAGGGGAGGACTTCAGTTAACGTTGGCTACCCATTTGGTCAAGGATATCGTAGACCATTCTCGTTCACTCCCACTCCCAGAGGCCTCAGGGACCACTGAGATCCCTTTGAACTTGATCCCCTAATGGGCTCCCACTAAATCAGTCGAACTCTATAGGTCTCTGGTCCCAAGGCCTGTAGGTCTGTCTAAGGCTCTGCTGGGTGCAGGATGTGGTGCAGGGAGTGAAGGGAATTGTGGGGAAGAGAAGAATTCTTTCTCCCCACCTTGCTGAACTTCTTCTCTAGGTATCACATCATGCCTCCTTCTGTTTTCCCAGGCGCAGACTAGAGCTGCTCTACTCCAAACCCTGCAGGAAGAGGAAGAGCAATGGATCGGGGCTGAGGACCAGCCCAGCAGCCTGGCTCAAGATGTCTGTGAGGTGGGTCCATATGTCTATGTGGCTGGGGAAGAAAAAGGGGGGTGAAGAGACAGAGACAGAGGGAGGGAGGAGGAGAAAGAGAGAAACAGAGACAGAGAGGGAGGGAGGAAGGAGAAAGAGAGAAACAGAGACAGAGAGGGAGGGAGGGAAGAGAAACAGAGACAGACAGACAGACAGACAGACCAACACAGAGAGAGAGATTGTGTGTGTGTGTGTGTGGTCCAGGGGAGGAGGCAATAGTATCAGCTCCCATGAGGAGAGACAAGGCTGGAGGAGAGAGGGATCCTGGGATGCTGGGATACTTCTTGGAGTCCATAATTCTAAGATGAGCAAAGTAGGTATGTTTCCAAGAGCCTCCAGACTCAAAGACTCTTTGGACCCAATTCTCTGATTCTAAGATTCTAATTGAGAGAAGTCCAAGATTCAGCATTTCCAAGATTGAAGAATTCGATGAGACTGCAAGTTAGGAATTCTATGATTCTACAATTATATCATTCTAAGAGTCTAAATTATACACATATTTTATTTTACAATAATATAATAAATAATACAACATAGAATTTATTTTCTAATAAACATGAGGCAACTAGGTAACATAGTGGATAGAGTCCTGGATGAACCTAGAGTCAAGAAGTCCTGAGTTCAAATTTAGAATCAGACTTCAGGGAGGTTCTAGGTTTAAATCTGGCCTCAGACACTTCCCAGCTGTGTGACCCTGGGCAAGTCACTTGACCCCCATGGCCTAGCCCTTACCACTCTTCTGCCTTGGAACCAATACACAGTATTGACTCCAAGAAGGAAGGTAAGGGTTTAAAAAAAAAAGAATCAGACATTTATTAGCTGTGTGGCTCTAAGCAAGTCACCTCATTTCTGCCTGCCTCAGTTTCCTCATATGTAAAATGGAGATAATAATAGTACCTACTTCCCCAGGCTGCTTTGAGGATTAAATGTAATAGCACATGAATAGTGCCTGTCACTGCTTAAAGCCCCAGGT
Source organism: Monodelphis domestica (assembly GCF_027887165.1). Taxonomy (NCBI): domain Eukaryota; kingdom Metazoa; phylum Chordata; class Mammalia; order Didelphimorphia; family Didelphidae; genus Monodelphis; species Monodelphis domestica. Next base: position 421,950,945 of record NC_077230.1, read on the forward strand.
AAGCATTAGCTATAGTTCATCTGATAGTTTATCACTCTAAAACAAAATCATTTTCCAATCTAAGATGTTATAATCCAAGTCCAAGATCCTGTAATGGCAAGAATTAAATTTCTGATTTAATCTAAATTCTAAATCTAACTCTAAAATCTAAATTCTAAGAATTAAAATTCTACACATCCAAAGTTCTACAATTTTAAAGATTTCAAATTCAAAATCTCTAGGGTTCTCTGGGGTTGTGGGGAAGACAAGGAGGAAATATCTCTCGGGTCCCGACAGCGCTGCAAGGGAGGAAAGGGCTCTCACTTCTCCTTGTCTGTCCCACAGCTGCTGGAGGAGCACACAGACCAGGCCCCTCGCATCAGCCAGGAATTTGGGGAACGGATGGCACACTGCTGCCTGGGAGGACTGGCCGAATTCCTGCAGAGGTATGGCATGTGTGGCCTGGGGTCAGCAGGAGAAGGAAGAAGCACCCCTCTACCTTTGGGGGATTGCCCCCCCCCCCGCCAGATTAGAGGAAGCCCAAGTTGGGTGGCTAGGTGGCGAAGTGGTTAGAGAACCGGATGTCCTGGGTTCAAGTTTGACCTCAGACACATGTTAGCTGTGTGATGATCTTGGGCAAATCACTTAACAATTGCTTTACTGGCTGAGAGAGAGAGGAAGGAAGGAAGAGAGGAAGGAAGGAAGGAAGGAAGGAAGGAAGGAAGGAAGGAAGGAAGGAAGGAAGGAAGGAAGGAAGGAAGGAAGGAAGGAAGGAAGGAAGGAAGGAAGAAGAAGAAAGAAAGAAAGAAAGAAAGAAAGAAAGAAAGAAAGAAAGAAAGAAAGAAAGAAAGAAAGAAAGAAAGAAAGAAAAAGGAAGGAAGGAAGGAAGGAAGGAAGGAAGGAAGGAAGGAAGGAAGGAAGGAAGGAAGGGAGAGAAAGAAAGAAAGAGAAAGAGAAAGGGAGAAATAAAGAAAGAAAAAGATAGAGAAAGAAAGAAAGAAAAAAGAGAGAGAAAGAAAAAGAAAGAAGAAAGAAAGAAAGAGAAAGGAAGGAAGGAAGGAAGGAAGGAAGGAAGGAAGGAAGGAAGGAAGGAAGGAAGGAAGGAAGGAAGGAAGGAAGAAAGGAAGGAAGGAAGGAAGGAAGGAAGGAAGGGAGGGAGAGAAAGAGAAAGAAAGGGAGAAAGAAGGAAAGAGAGAAAGAGAAAGGGAGAAAGGAAAGAAAGAAAGAAAGAAAGAAAGAAAGAAAGAAAGAAAGAAAGAAAGAAAGAAAGAAAGAAAGAAAGAAAGAAAGAAAGAAAGAAAGAAAGAAAGAAAGAAAGAAAGAAAGAAAGAAAGAAAGAAAGAAAGAAAGAAAGAAAGAAAGAAGTGAGTGTGGAGGGATTGACTAAAGTGCAAATACTATTTCCTCCAAAAGCATGGAAGCTCCTTGAGGGCAGAGACTATTTGAGCCTTTGGACCCCCCCAGGCTCAGCTCCGTACCCTCCCCAGGACACAGATCATCTCCTATCAACAACTTACTCTATGATTCAATTCATCCCAGCATTGATTAAGCTCCTGCTATTTCAGTCAGTACAGGGGCAGTTAGATGGCACAATGCCTCCGAGTCAGGAAGACCTGAGTTCCAATGTGACCTCAGACTCTCACTCACTGTGTGACCTTGGACTAGTCACTTCACCCCACTGGTCTCAGTTTCCTCATCTGTCAAATGAACCGGAGAAGGCAATGGCTAAGCCACTCCAGTATATTTGCCCCCAAACCCCAAACCCAAATGGAGTCACAAAGTGTCAGACAGGACTGAAAAAATGACTGAACGAGGAAACAAAGTTTCAGCGCGTCAGGCAGTAAGTGTTGCCAAGGGTCTGTGCGGGGCAGGGAAGCTGAAGCTCTCTTAGAGTCCGGGAGCCGTACAAGCCGTGTCCCGAGCAGATGGAAGGCGTGTGTCTTCCTGGGAAGCTGGCAGGATGGGGAGGAGCCTGCGAAGGGCCGCAGGGTGCAGGTCCTCCCCGCAGGCGGTCTCCACTCTGCGAGCTGGCGGTCGAGGATGTCATTTCCGAGTCACTTGAGGAGGGAGAGAGACTGGCCGAGGGAAAGGTCTGTGCTAGGAGGAGGCTCTGAAGGGGGCAGCCCCGGCGTGGGGGAGAGTGGGAAGAGCCAGCGTGGAAGAGGGCCCGAGAGGCCCAGCCGGAAGCCCAAGTCGAGGACGCCGATCTTTCTTTTCTGGGCACTTTGATCTTCCTTTTCTTCTTTGACGCACAAACTTCCTGACAAGCAGTTCCGCTGGGTTGTGGTGTTTGGTGGTTGGGCAATAGAGAGCCACAGAAGGCTGCTGAGCAGTGACAGTCAGGCGTGGCCTTTAAGAGTATTGCTCGGGCAGGCGAGTTGCCTGGCACCGGGGAGATCAGAAGGGAGGCCGGGCGGCCGGACGCTAGGAATAGGGAGAATCGCGAGGCTGGCTGATGGAGCTTACAGCCCGGGGCAGCCAGAAAGATGGAGGCAGGCCTGAGAGAATCGGGAGCTTTGGAGGTGCAAAGTGGGCTCGTGGGCCATCCACGGGGAGATGCCCGGCACGGCAAACGTGGGCTGGATGTGGCAGACGTCTGGGCCGGGAGAGGATCCTGGAACCCTGGCCCTGGGGCAATTGTCTAGAGAGGACCCGGGTCAGAGCCCCGGAGGCCCCCTGCCCACGGGGAGGAACCAGCCAGGGGTCAGGCCAAAGGAGAACCAGAAGGGAGCCCCAGAGGAAGGAGGACTGGGGGAGAGGGGTTTGGACTGGGCCAAAGGCGCGCAGTTGAGGAGGAGGAGGAGGGAGGAAAGGCCCCTGGATTTAGCAATCAGAAGATCCTGGTACCCTGAAGAGGGCGGTTTCAGTCAGGTGGTAAAGATGGAAACCAGATTACCAGGGAGCCGAGAAGTAAGTGGGAGGTGAGAAAGAGATAAGACAGGAGGGTCAGTGAATCCTGGAGGGCTTTCTGGAGGAGGTGAGCTCAGCCTGGTCAGAAAGGAGTTAGGCTGCAAAGGGACATCTGACCTGGCCTCTCCTTAACCTCTCTTGAACTTTCAGCTTCCAGCAGCGGGTAGAGCGCTTCCATGAGAACCCAAGCGTCCGGGAGCTGCCGCCTGACAGCTATATCAGCCGGACAATTACCCTGGTGAACTGTGGTCCCCCTCTCCGGTAAGCCAGACCCTCGAGAGGGGCTCGGGGGAGGCTCCCCGACCAGCTAAGCTTCTCTGCCTCCCCTTGCTGAGTTGGCCCAGTTCTGCAGCTGCTTTTCTCCTGGGTGTTCTGAGGTCCTCTCATTCCTCCTCCAACGTCAGCCCTCTGGGAAAGGGCCACAGAGGGGGCCCCTCTGTGCTTCCTGGGGACACACGAAAAGGAACTCCCATCTGGGCCCCAAGAGAAAATCCTTCCCAGAGACACAGAGATACCACTTGAGACATAGATTAAAAAAAGGCATAGACTTCGTGGAGATCTCCCCCTCCAGAGAGAGTGGCACCCTCAGAGAGGCAAAGATAACTCCAGAGACCACGGGAAATGCCACTAGAAAGACTCTCCAGAAAATGCCAGGCCTAGAGGCGGGAGGTCCTGGGTTCAAATCTGGCCTCTGACACTTCCTAACTGGGTGACCCTGAGCAAGTCACTGGACCTCCATTGCCTAGCCCTTACTGTTCTGCCTTGGAACTGATAGTTAGTATAGATTCTAAGGAGAAGGTAAAGGGTTTAAAAAGAAAAAATGAAGGAAGGAAGGAAAGAAAGATTAGAAAGACAGAGAAAAAAAGAGAAAAAGAAAGAGAGAAAAAAGAAAGAGAAAGAAAAAGAGAGAAAGAAAGAAAGAGAGAAAAGAAAGAAAGAAAGAAAGAAAGAAAGAAAGAAAGAAAGAAAGAAAGAAAGAAAGAAAGAAAGAAAGAAAGAAAGAAAGAAAGAAAGAAAGAAAGAAAGAAAGAAAGAAAGGGAGGAAGGGAGGGAGGGAGGGAGGAAGGGAGGAAGGGAGGGGAGGGAGGAAGACTACCCAGAGATATAGGGGGATCCCTCCAAGAGGCAGAGACGTTCCCCCACCCCCATCAGAGAGGCTTCTCACAGACAGCCCACAGCCATGCCCCCACCCGTCACCCCAGACAGAAACCGACCCTCCCCCGGTCGCCCCTGCCCTCCCTGGTGTGGGGTGAGCCAGTTGGGCCCCAGGCCAGCTGATGGTGATCCGGGTCGTCCCCCCCCCCCCCCCCCGCAGGGCCCTGGCTGAGCGTCTGGCCCGGGTGGGGCCCCCGGAGAGTGAGCCAGCTCGAGAGGCTGCCGCCAACGCTCTGGACCGAGTTACCCGCCTCTGCCACCGGGTCCTGGCCGACCTGCTCTTCCAGGAGCTGCAGGTGGGTCCCCGGAGCATCTGGGCCCTTCCCAAAGGGACCAGGAAGTGGGGGTCTGTGACAAGAGCTGGGCTAGGCCTAGGCCGAGGCCTCAGAGGATTGGACTGAGACAGGGTTTGAGGCAGGGACAGCTGGCTCCACTGGGGGGGGGGCTGGGTCTAAGGCCCCCCCAGCTGCCTTGGCCTGTGGTCGCCGGACCTGTGGTCACCCGGGGAGGGGGCCACATGTGACGTGGCACGTGCTTGTGTCTGGGCCTCTGGGGAATGGCGGGACATTGATTAGGTGCTGCTCTGGGCCTCCCTGTGCTCCCCACCCTGGAGGGCTCCCGGCATGAAGGCGGGCTCAGTGGCCTCTGGGGAGGCGGGGGTCTTGCGGCCTCTGACAGCCTCTCCTTTCTCCCCACCAACCAGCCCCACTTCTCCAAACTGATGCGGCGGAAATGGCTAACCAGCTCCGAGGCCCTGGATGGCATCGTGGGGACCCTGGGGGCTCAGGCCCTGGCCCTGCGAAGAATGCACGACCAGCCTTACCAGGTAGCAGAGGGCACGCCCACAGGTGGAAAGGAGGGCGTCCTTTAGGGAGAGGGAAGGGGGCTGCCGGCCTCCATCCCTGCTCCTTTGTCCTTCCCCAAGCCCCAGCCTCTCTGTCTCCCTCTGTCTCTGTCTCTGTCTCTGTCTGTCTCTCTGTCTGTCTCTGTCTGTCTCTGTCTCTCTCTGTCTGTCTGTCTCTCCCTCTCTGTCTCTCTCTCTCCCTCTCTCTGTCTCTCTGTCTCTCTCTCTCTGTCTCTCTGTCTCTCTCTCTCCCTCTCTGTCTCTCTCTCTCTTCCTCTCTCTGTCTCTGTCTCTGTCTCCCTCTCTCTGTCTCTCTCTGTCCCTCTCTGTCTCTCTCTGTCTCTCTCACTCTCTCTGTCTCTCTGTCTCTCTCTTCCTCTCTCTGTCTCTCTCTCTCTCTGTCTCTCTCTCTGTCTCTCTCTCTCCCTCTCTGTCTCTCTCTCTCTTCCTCTCTCTGTCTCTGTCTCTGTCTCCCTCTCTCTGTCTCTCTCTGTCCCTCTCTGTCTCTCTCTGTCTCTCTCACTCTCTCTGTCTCTCTGTCTGTCTCTCTCTCTTCCTCTCTCTGTCTCTGTCTCTGTCTCCCTCTCTGTGTCTCTCTCTGTCTCTGTCTGTCTGTCTGTCTCTCTCTGTGTCTCTCTCTCTTCCTCTCTGTCTCTCTGTCTCTCTCCCTCTCTGTGTCTCTCTGTGTCTCTCTGTCTCTCTCTCTGTCTCTCTCCCTCTCTCTGTCTCTCTCACTCTGTCTCTGTCTCTGTCTGTCTCTCTCTCTGTCTCTCCCTCTCTCTGTCTCTCTCACTCTGTCTCTGTCTGTCTCTCTCTCTTCCTCTCTCTGTCTCTGTCTCCCTCTCTGTGTCTCTCTCTGTCTCTCTCTCTGTCTCTCCCTCTCTCTGTCTCTCTCACTCTGTCTCTGTCTCTCTCTGTCTCTCCCTCTCTGTCTGTCTCTGTCTCTGTCTGTCTCTGTCTCTCTCTCTCTCTGTCTCTCTCCCTCCCTGTCTCTCTCTGTCCCTCTCTGTCTCTCTCTGTCTCTCTCACTCTCTCTGTCTCTCTCTTCCTCTCTCTCTGTCTCTCTCTCTCTGTCTCTCTGTCTCCCTCACTCTGTCTCTGTCTCTCTGCCTGTCTCTGTCTCACTCTGCGCCCCTCTACATCCCCTTCCTGGACCCTCCCGTGTCCCCTCCATCTTTCCCCTCTTCCATCCTGACGGTCTCTCTCTCCTCCCCGCCTCCCGGCATCTCCCTCTGACTCGCGCCTAGGCCCTGGTGGGGGAGCTGCACCGAAGGGCCCTGGTGGAATACGTGCGGCCCTTGCTGCGGGGACGTCTTCGATGCCGGTCAGCCCGCTCCAGGAGCCGTGTGGCCGGGAGGCTGAGGGATGAGGCTGCCCAGCTCCAGAGACTCTTCAGACGCCTGGTGAGTGCTGGGAAACGGCCTGGGGGCCCCAGAACCCGGGATTTGTAGCCTCTTCTTGGGCCCTGCACAGAACGTGCATCTTCCGGACTCTGAGAATTTTGGAACCTCAGACCCAGGTGGAATGGGCTGCTGGGGAGGTTCGGGGGTCCCCCTTGTTTGAACCCTGTCCTACCCCAGGCGGGCTGGTTTAGAGGACCATCAAGGATGCCTCTAACTGGGACATTCAGACGTGGATTCTAACCTATTGGGATCTTAGAATGCGAGCCCCTTGGGGGCAGCTGGCTGGCTCAGTGGTTAGAGAGCCAGGCCTAGAGATGGGAGGTCCTGGGTTCAAATCTGTCCTCAGACACTTCCTAGCTGGGTGACCCTGGGCAAGTCACTTCACCCCCATGGCCTAGCCCTTGCCGCTCTTCTGCCTTGGAGCCAATACTTGGCCCTGATCAGCCAGAAGACAAAGATGGCTTGAAATGGGTTCGAGCTCCCTTGCTCTGTGCCCAGAGTCCCCCTTCTTCGGGGGGGAGCCTTAGAGGCAGGCCTGGATGTCCCTGGGATCCGGGGCTCAGGGGCTGCTCTGCCGCCCCCAGGAGTCTCAGGCCTCCTGGCTGGATGCTGTGGTGCCACATCTGGCCGAGGTGCTGCATCTGGAGGACACGCCGAGCATCCAGGTGGAAGTTGGGGTCTTGGTGCGGGACTACCCGGACATCAGGTGAGGGGAGGGGGGGTGGGGGGCTGCCACTGGAACCCAGGGCCGGCCTGCTTCCTCCCCGAGGTGCCCTGGGCCCCCGCCAGCTCGGCCCGGCTGCCTGGCCTTCTGGGGCTTTGGCTCAGCTTTCCCCTGTTTCCTGCCCCCGGGGGTGGAGTGAGCGTGTCTGACGGCCGTTTCCTGCCCTGCCGGCCGGGCATTATTATTATTTTCCTCCCGCTCACGGGGCCGCGCCGTGGGCACAGGGGAGGCAAACAGGAGGCCACAGGAAGGGCCTGGAGGTGGAGGGGGGAAGGAGGAGGGAGAGGAAGAGGAGGCGGGAAGGGCCGCAGGGCTCAGGACACGGGCACACGCACAGAGCTGAGTCCGGACCCAGGAAACGGGGCTGGATCAAGGCCTGGGCTGGCCCCCCATTTGGCCCAAGGGGGGCCCTTTCTGGGGCCGATCAGAGCTCGGGTCCCAGGTCTGCGTTGGGGGGCTAAAGGTGCGAGGGAGGAGGGAAGCCGAGGGCCCTGGCTCTGGCCTTGGGGCCCGGCGAGGGCTTTGATGGGCTCCAGATCGGGGGACGAGGGTGGTTCTAGAGCAGGCTGGGGGCGGTGTGGGGAGCGTGGAGGGCACTCCGGCCCACCGACGCCCTCCTCTGGCCCTAGGCGGAAGCACGTGGCCGCCCTCTTGGATGTCCGGGGACTTCGGAGCGCGGCGGCCCGCCACGAGATCCTGGCCGTGGCGCGGGACCTGGAGCAGAGCGCGGAAGGGGCCCCCGCCCCGCCCAGGGACCGAGCCTTTTTCGCCGACATTCCCGTCCCTCGGCCCCCTTTCTGCCTGGGCCTCCCCCTCCCACTTGCCCGACTGCCCCTCGACCGACTGGCCAGGCCCCATCTGGCGTGCCTGCCCCGACCGCGGCCCCGATCCCCGGCGCGGCCCCGGGCCCAGCCCTGAGGGACCAGGACGCCTAGAACCCGCCCTGCGATGCTGCCAGTCTGCTCTGTCCCCACCTCTGCTGCGGCCGGGGAGGGTTCTGGCCCGGCTTGCAAACCGGGTCCTAGACCAGGGGGTGTCAGAGCCGGGAGAGGCCTCGGACCAGAAGGGCCCAGAAGCCCAGGATCGGGACTGGGAGAAGCTCTAGAACCCGGAACGTCGGCGCCAGGACAGAGTGTTGGCGCTGGGAGGGACCTCCAGACCGAAAAGGAAGCTAGGCTGTAGAGCAAGAATCGATCAATCAGCCCATCCGCATTTATTAGGCGCCCACTGTGTGCCAGGCATCGGACCACGAGCCTAGACTGTCCCGGTGGGAAGAGGCTTAGTTCATTTAGTAGTTTCATCCCCGTTTTATGGCTCCCCAGTGGAGGAAGGGACTTGCCCAAGGTCATGCGGGGAGCTGGGGTCCCACAGAAATAAGGGAGGCTGCCCACCCCCCCTCCATCCCTCTTCCCTCTAAATGTCTTCTGGGGCGGCTCCTCGTGTAATAAAGAATGTATGATTATAAAATAAAGATTTCTATTTAACAAGTGGCCGAGTCCTGCCTGGGGAGGCGCCGAGGGCGGGGAGCCCAGACCAGAACCCCCTGCAAGAGAGAGAAGGTCCGCCCCCCAGCCTCGGTGGTACCTGAAGAAGGATAGAGGAAACGAGGGGGGCCCCTCCGTCTCCAGGGTTTGAGAAGCTCTGAGGCTGCAGGATGGACCCGAAGACACGGAACCCCTTTTGACAGATGGGCAAAACAGGGTTCCAGGAGGCTGACCCGAGGTCGCAGAGAATAGGATTTGAACTCGGAGCTCAGAGCTCTTCCCATAAAGGGATTTAATCCCCCCCCACACACACACATCCTTCCGCCGCTTCCGAGAAGCCTTCCTGGGCTGACCTTGCGGGGCGCCGGGTTCAGTGGGCCCTGGGGAGCTGGGGAGCTGCGGCTTTTGGGGTGACGCCCGGCTAGCTCGGCCTCGGGTTCCCGGCCAGCAAGAGGCTCTTGGACAAGGTGACCTCTGCGGCCCCTTCCGGCCTGACACTTCTGGGATTGGCGGCTCCCTCCTGGGTCCCCAGAGGCCCAGCGCGGAGACAGGAATTTGATTTGTTTCTTTGTTTTTCTTCCTCCAGGGGAGGGGGAGGGGAGCCAGCGAAAGGCAGCCAAGGGTGAGGGCCGAATGCTGCCCTCTGGGAGCCACCCTCCCCGCTCCGGGGCCTCTGCTCGTTCCCAGGGAGCGGCCTTGGGCTGCTGGCCACGCTGGGACAGAGAGGGTGCAAAGGCCGACTTTGAACCCAGGACCGCGGGGGAGGGCGCGCCTCCTGCCTCCCCTCGGCCCTCTGGAGGTCCCCTCGGACAAGGCCGCGTGGCTGTGGCTTCACACCAAGCGGGGGTGGGGTGGGGTGGGGGCGGGGAGGCGCTCGGCCGTCCGGTCGTTGACAAGCCGGAGATGGGAATGGCATTAACCCTTTATTAGAGCGAGCAGTGGCCGCGCACCGGAGGCGGGGACGAGCCCGCCAGCTTCTCGCCTTTTAAGCCCACCGGCGCCCCTCCCCCATCACAGCTGGCCCCGCCCCCCGCTCCGGGCTTCTTCAGGCTCTTCCGCATGCCCGGCGGAGGGGCGCCAGCCGAGCCCTCCAGAACGAGGCGGCTTTGATCAGAAAGAGGTAGTGAGCGCAGATGGGCTGCAGCAGCAAGCTCTGCAAAAGGGGGGAGAGGGGCGGCCAGGAGGCGGCCTGAGTGGGGCGGTTTCTTCATTTCACGAAGCCTTCCTCCATGGCCCCGCGTCCCTTCGAAGACAGGCCCGCGGCAAGGCCCGGCTGGTTCTCCGCCCCATGGGGTGTGACACGCTGGGCCTGAAACGCCCCCTGAGGCTCCTCCGCCCCCCCCCCCCAAGCTGCCTCCATTTTTCCTGCCCGTCCATCCAAAAAGCAGAGGTCCCTGCCCTAATGGGGAGGGCCAGGCAGGGCAGAGAGGCTCCAGCCTCCGACACTGACGAGCCGGGTGACTCTGGCCAAGTCATTTAACCGCCGCCGCCGGCCTCACTTTCCCCAACTGGAAAATGGAACCAATAACAGCACTTGCTTTCCCAGAGCCATCTGAGGCTCGAGGGCAGAGCCATGACGGTCTGGATCCCGGCAGCCCCGAGTCACTCACCTGGACAAAGTGCAGGAGGCACCCCGAGGTGTAGTCCCAGACGCCCACGGTGTCCAAGGCCTCCCGGACAAAGTCGTCAGACGACTTGATCAGGAATCTCCTGGGGGGGACGTCACACATGTTGGAGGAGATGGCCAGAGGGGTGATAGTCTGGAAGACGAAGCAGGCCACTCATCTCAGTCCTCGCCACCCCGGGGCCTCCCCCGCCAGCCCCACCAACCCGCTGGCCGCACCTGCACGGTGACTCCCGAAGTCTGATATTCTGCCGCCAGAGCCTGGGAGAAGCAGTTCATGAAGGCCTGCAGGAAGAGGCGGCCCCAGGCTGAGCAGGGAAGAGGATCTCAGGCCACACTGGCCTCCCGGGCTGACCCCTTGGGAGAGCGGCCATCCCCACCCCCTGGACGCTCTCCTCCAAAGAACTCCTGGGAAACCCCCTCTTAGAGCTCAGCCTCGGGCCCAGGCTCCGAGGGGAGAGCCGTCCCCTTCCCTTCCCTCTTAGAATCAATCCTGTGTAACAGTTCCAGAGCAGAAGAGGGCTGGGCAAAGGGGTGAAGTGACTTGCCCAGGGTCACCCAGCTAGGAAGTGTCCCAGGCCACATTTGAACCCAGGACCTCCCGTCTCTAAGGCCTCTTCACACCTTCCACCCACCACCCTCGCATGGGGCAGATTGGGCCTCAGGGAGCTGCCACTCTGGGCCCCTCGGGCCTGTCGGGTTTCACTTTCCTTCCTTCCTGTGTCTGCTGTGTGACTACCAGCCCATCGCTCAAGGCGGAGCCCAGAACTTGGGGAGCAAATATATTGATTATGGATGCATCCCGACGTCATTAGTAGTCACGTGATTACCCATAGTTCCTCCCCATCATACATGTGACCAGAATCACATAGAACCAGCGCTAATTGCATCGATGGGAACTCCATAATGGGCGCCATCAACTACATTGCATTTATCATTGATGATGTTTGTTGTGATATAATTATGCACGCAATTAATGGAATTAGGACCAAGAATCAGCTTATTATGCAATATCTCCTTAATATAATAATAATGACGGGATGCCCCGTTATAACAGAATTATTAGGCATGCTCTAATGGCTCAGAATAATATTCCTGTGATGTATGCTTATGATTGTGTTCATAGTAACCATAGTAACACGTATGGTTGTCATTTATCATATAATTAACCTGAATGTTATGGCTAATAGTTCTTATGATTATTGTGTATTATCATAATATTACTATATAATATTAATTATAATATAAACAATATATAATAAGTAATATCAGTGATTGTATTTCTTGTACTATAATTATATGCTATTATATGGCTAATATTAATAACTTGTATTCTATGTAGATATCATGATTATATATTAATAACTATTATTATAATGTTAATACTTTTATATTAAAATTCTATTTAAATATTTTATTAAAAAGAAACAAGGAGCTTCCATTCCATCCAGAAACCTGTGACTTCCCAGGATACCGCTGGCTGGCACCGGGAGTAGGCAGGACTTGGCTTCCAAGGAATCTGAGCTCCTATAGGGGCCTTAGTCACGCGCTGGCAGTGTGACTCTGGGTAAGTCCCTGAACCTCTGCCTCCAATTCCACATCTGTAAAATGGGCGCACTAAGAGCCCCTACCTGGCAAGACTGTTAGGAGGATTCTGGGGATCTGTGGGAAGCACTTGACCAACCTCTGAGTGTTTGTACTAAATTCCAGCTCACTGACTGGGGAAGTGCTGGTCTGGGGCAGGGGCTAGTCAGAGAAGGCTTCCTGGAGGCGATGACTTTTAGAAGAACAACAATCCTTCCTTCCTGTCTCAGTGTTGGCTCTAAGACAGAAGGCCAGGAAGAGCAGGGTGACCAGGGTTAGGGGACTCACCCAGGGTCACACAGCTAGGAGGGGTGAAGCCAAAAGGAGTCGACGGCGGTGCTGCTGGAAGGGTTTGGGAGGCGCCTGTCTGAGAGCATCCGGCGTCCCCTCAGCTCCCCTCAGCACCTTCTCCAGCTTGCTGGCATCCCCCCAAACCAGGGCTCAGCCTCTGATGAGCCTCTCCTTCGGGAAGGATTCCAAGAAGGAGGAATTTTTCATCCGCCCCTGAGCATTTCCTGTGTCATTCAAAGCCCAGGTCAGGGTTCTCCCTTCCAGGAAGCCCTTCCAGATCACCCAGGCCCCTCATTCATCTCCGGGCTTCATCTTCTTGGACTCCACCCAGCGCTCCCGCCTGCCAAGACCAGCTCCCCACTGCCCCCTTCCCTGCCCCCATCCAGTGTCATGAAGGGGGCACTGGCTGAGAGAGAACCAGCCTGGAGGCAGGGAAACCTCCCCGCTGCCTGCCTCAGTTTCCTCATCTGTAAAATAGGCGTCCTGAGAGACCCATCTCTGAGCTTGTGGTGAGAGATGAATCGGGATCATATTTGTAGGGTGTTTAACGTGGCACCCAGAGCTCGCCCAGACAAATCCGGGCCTCCTTTCCTGCCCCTCCCAGCTTTGGGCCAACCATATGTTTATAGCAACATTTCATCGGGGGCCTCTATCCAAATGGAGGATAACAGGCACGAGGCAAGGCCCCCTCCAAGCGGCCATCAAGCCATAAGTACTTCGCTCTGATTCTGGCCCATTTATGTCACACCTACTGTGTGTCAGGCACAGTGCCAAACACTTTACCATCTCATTGGATCCTGAAGACAACCCTTGGAGGAAGATCTATTATTAGGCCCATTTTACAGATGAGGAAACCCAGCAAGATGGAGATGAAGTGATTCGCCCAGGGTCACACGGTCAATAAGACTGCGAGGCTGCATTTGAAATGAGTCCTCCTTTCATCCATCCATCCATCCATCCTTCCTTCCATCCATCCATCTATCCTACCATCCTTCCATGTATCTCTCCATCCATCCATCCATCCATCCTTCCATCTATCTATCCATCTATCCATCCTTCCTTCCATCCATCCATCCTTCCTTCAACCCATCCATCCTTCCATCCATTCAACCATCCATCCATCCAACCATCCATCCATCTATCCATCCTTCCTTCCATCCATCTATCCATCCTTCCTTCCATCCATCCTTCCTTCAACCCATCCATCCTTCCATCCATTCAGCCATCCATCCACCCATCCATCCATTCATCTATCCATCCTTCCTTCTATCCATCCTTCCTTCCATCCATCCATCCTTCCTTCTATCCATCCTTCCTTCCATCCATCCATCCTTCCATCTATCTAGTCACCCATCCATCCTTTCATCCATCCATTCATCCATCCATCTATCCATCCAATCTATTGACAGAACAATTGAATACCCTCAGTGGACAAAGTACCAGGCTTGGAATCAGAAAGAACTGAATTCAAATCTGACCTCAGTCACAGATTAGCTGTGTGACTCTGGGCAAGTCACTTAACTCCGCTTCAGTTTTGTCTTCTATAAAACGAGCTGGCAAAGGAAACAGCAAAGCCACTCTAGTATCTTTGCCAAGAAAACCCCAGATGGGGTCACAAACAGTTGGAAATGACTGAAACGAATGAACATGATCACCAACCCAAAAAGGAAATAAAGGTTATTTTGGCAAGACCTGGCCTCGTTGAGTTCCTGCTGGCTCTCCGGGAATAATAGGCTGCTGCTTCTGGGCTCACCTTCTCTTAAATCACAGATTCTAGGAATCTGCCTTCTCTGAATCCCCCAAAGCTTGGAGCCTTGGGACAAGCCTAGCCATGCGTTCCAGCTTCCTTCCCTCCCAGGACCCATTTCCCTTTTCCTGGAGTGACAAGCAAGGCTTTTAGGCAAAGGAATTGTGGAACCGGAGGATATGCTAGAGTGGGCGGTCTCGGGGGGCCAGGTCAGAGCTCGGAACTGAAAGGATCAGAGCTGGGCACCACTTTGGAGCAGAACAGGTCAGGGATAAGAAGGGCCTTAAAGCACAGAACGTCAGAACTAGGAAGGTGGAGGCTGGACTCTCCCAACGCTCCCCTCCAAACAGCTGAAAGTAATGCCTCAAATCAAAGTCTTGAGCAGCAAAGCAGAAAGAAGGCCAGAAGGAGGCATTTCCCCTCCACAGACACCCCAGGAGGTCAGCAGGAACCGTCTGTAAGCCTGGGGTGGCCACAGCCCTGGAGCGGGGCAGGAGCCCCAGCAGTGCGCCTTGGAGGCAGCTGCGATGACAGCAATGGTGGCGGCTTCGGTAGCTCTCAGCCTTGACAGGGCGGGGGGATCCGCCGACTGGGCAGACCCTTGGCTGGCACTCCCTGACCACCCTACGGCCCATGAGCCGTTCTGGGTCCCGCAGAGGAGCAGGGGATCTGGTCAGAATTTCAGAGTCAAAAGGAAGAGTCAGCCCTTCCTAGGTAAAGGCCAGCGCGCTGACCAGGAGAGCAGCGGTCACTCCCCTCCCTGGATCACATGTTAGAAGCACCAAAAACTTGTAGATTCCCAGAACTAGCTCTGAAAACATTAGCCCCCAAAAGCCTGAAGGTTGGGACAGTGACCCCTCACCTCAAGGTAAGGAGAGCTCAACTTTAAATAAAGTTCAAGAGGGGCCGCAGGGTGGCTCAGTGGATTAAGAGCCTGGCCTCAGACACTTCCTAGCTGGGTGACCCTGGGCCAGTCACTTAACTCCGATTGCCTAGACCTTACCACTCTTCTGCCTTGGAACCAATACATAGTTTTTATTCTAAGAGGGAAGGAAAGGGCTTTTTAAAAATAAATAAAGTTCAAAGTCAAGAAACAGCCTAGGAGAATGAACAAACAACAATAACCCCCCAAAAGACTAAAAATCTGTTACAGTGGCAGGGAAGACCAAGATACAAACTCAGAGGCAGACAATATAAAAATAGCTACAAGCAAAGCCTCAAAGAAAAATGTTCATTGAATCCAAGGCCAGAAAGAATTCCTAGAAGAGTTAAAGAAAAAGATGAGTGGTAGAGAAAAAATTGGGGGGAAAATGAGTGATGCAAGAAAATAATGTAAAGAGAGTCAATAGCTTGGTAAAAGGCACAAAAAATATTGAAGAAAATAATATCTTTTTTTTTTTAAACCCTCACCTTCTGTCTTATAGTCAATACTGTGTATTGGCTCCAAGGCAGAAGAGTGGTCAGGGCGAGGCAATGGGGGTCAAGTGACTTGCCCAGGGTCACACAGCTGGCAAGTGTCTGAGGCCAGATTTGAACCTAGGACTTCCCATCTCTAGGACTGGCTCTCAATCCACTGAGCCACCCAGCTGCCCCCTTAAGTATTAAAAAAAAAAAAACTACTTGAAGATCCTAGAAACAGAGGGTAAAATAGAAATGGAAAGAATCTGTTGATCACCTCCTGCAGGAGATCTCAAAATAAAAATTCCCAGGAATATTGTAGTCAAATTTCAGAGTTCCTAAGTCAAGGAGAAAATATCGCTAACAGCCAGAAAGAAAGAATTCAAATATTGCAGAGCTGCAATCAGGATCTCATAAGATTTAGCAGTTACCACAGTAAAGGAGTGGAGAGCTTGGAATATGATATTCTGGAAGGCAAAAGAGGTAGGAGTAAAATAAAAAACAACCTACTCAGCAAAAAGGGAGTATAAGCCTTTTGGGGGCGGGGGGAGGGGGGGAGAAATGGATATTTAATGAAATTGAAGACTTCCAAGCGTTCCTGATGAAAAGGCCACAATCAAACAAAAATATAGGGCAAGAACAGAATCTATTATGTTTCTCCTGAAGCAAAAAAAAAGGCAGAGGTTGCATTCATGAAGTCAGGCAAAACAAGAGTAAAAATAGACCTAATTAAAAGAGAGAAGCAAGGAAACCACATTTTGCCAAAAAGTACCACAATGAAATAATATCAAAAATTTTACAGCAAATTTCTCTGATAAAGGCCTTGTTTCTCAAACATATATAGGGATCTGAATCAAATTTGTAAAAACATTAGATTTTCCCAAATAGATATAGTCAAATAGATAGAGTCCCAAATAGTCAAGGGATGTGAAAAGGACAGACGGCACCATGGATAGAGCTCTGGGCCTGGAGTCATCTTCCCGAGTTCAAATCTGGCCTCAGACACTTACTGGCTATGGGACCCTGGGCAAGTCACTTAACCATGTTGGTCTCAGTTTCTTTATCTGTAAAGTGTGCTGGAAAAGGAAATGGCAGACCAGTCTAGTGTCTTAGTCAAGAAAATCCCAGATGAGGTCACGAAGAGTCAGATGTGACTGAACAACACCAAAGGACAGGACTAGGTAGTTTTCAGAAGAACCCAAAGCCATCTGTAGTCATTTGAAAAAATCCACTTCACTATTGATTAGAGGCAGGCAAATGAAAACAACTCTGAGGCACCACCTCACACCTATTTAAAATGACAAATGTTTGAAAGAGATCTATTCGTGAGCTGCTGGTCAAGTAGTGGATGGGTCCAACCATTTTGAAGAATAATCTGGAACTACATCCAAAGAGTTATAAAACTGTGCATATCCTCTGGTCCAGAATATCACTCCAAAGTGACCCAAGGTGGGGTGGGAAAGGACCTCTCTGTTTGGCAAGCTTTAGAGCAGCTCTTTTTATGGTGGCAAAGAATTGAGCACTGAAGGGATGGATCTCATCAGTTGAGCGGTATGTGGTTGTAGTGGAACACGACGGCGCAAGAAAAGACAAGGGGATGGTTCCAGAAAAGCATGGTCGGGCCTATATAAAGTGAAGGAAGAAGAACCAGGACAGGAGATCATTGCAACACAATGATCCAAGACAATTGCAAAGGACTCATGATGAAATAAAATAACTTTATCCACCTCCAGAGAAATATTTGACAAACTCTGAGTGCAGCTTAAAGTACAATTCGCTCTTCTTTCTTTCTTTCCCTCTGTGATAGCTATCACACCTCCTTCCTTCCTTTCTTGCTTTCTTTCTCTCTCTTTTTCTTTCTTTCTCTCTCTTTTTCTCCTTCCTTCCTTCCTTCCTTCCTTCCTTCCTTCCTTCCTTCCTTCCTTCCTTCCTTCCTTCCTTCCTTTCTTTTCTTTCTCCCTTTCTCTTTCTCTCTTTCCTTCTTTCTCCCTTTCTTTCTCTTTTTCTCTCTTCCTTCCTTCCTTCCTTCCTTCCTTCCTTTCTCTTTCTTTCTTTCTTCTTTCTTTTTCTTTCTCTCTCTTTTTTCTTTCTTTCTTTCTCTATCTTTTTCTTTCTCTTTCTTTCTCCCTTTCTCTTTCTCTCTTTCTTCCTTCCTTTCTTTCTTTCTCTCCCTCCCTCCCTCCCTCCCTTCCTTCCTTCCTGCCTTCCTTCCTTCCTTTTTCTTTCTGTCTTTTTTCTTTCTCTCTTTCTTTCCTCTCTTTTTCTTTTTCTTTCTTTCTCCCTTTCCCTTTCTCTCTTTCTTTTTTCTCCCTTCCTTCCTTCCTCTCTTCCTTCCTCTCTTCTTTCTTTCTTTCTTTCTTTTTTGTTCTTTCTTTCTCTCTCTTTCTTTCTTTTTCTTTCTCTCTACCTTTTTCTTTCTCCCTTTCTTTCTCTCCCTTCCTTCCTTCCTTCCTTCCTTCTTTCCTTCCTTTCTCTTTCTCTCTTTTCTTTCTTCTTTCTTTTTCTTTCTCTCTCTTTTTTCTTTCTTTCTCTATCTCTTTCTTTCTCTCTCTTTCTTTTTCTCTCTTTCTCTCTTTCACTTTCTTTCTTTCTTTCTTTCTTTTTCTTTCTTTCCCTTCCCTCCTTCTTCTCTTCCCTCCTTCCTCTCTTCCCTCCTTCCTCCCTTCCTCCCTCCCTTCCTTCCTTCCTTCCTCTCTTCCTTTCTTCCTTCCTTCCTTTCTTTCTTTCTTTCTTTCTTTCTTTCTTTCTTTCTTTCTTTCTTTCTTTCTTTCTTTCTTTCTTTCTTTCTTTCTTTTTTTCTCTCTCTCTTTCTTTTTTCTCTCTCTCTTTCTCTCTCTCTCTTTCTCTTTCTTTCTCCCTTTCTCTTTCTCTCTTTCTTTCTCCCTTTCTTTCTCTTTCTCTCTCTCCCTTCCTTCCTTCCTCCCTTCCTCCCTTCCTTCCTTCCTTCCTTCCTTCCTTCCTTCCTTCCTTCCTTCTTCCCTTCCTTCCTTCCTTCCTGCTTTCTTGGAGTAATATAAATAATATGGAAATATGTTTTACATGATTTCACTGGATAATTGACATTATAATGTTTGCCTTTTCAGTGGGTGAGGAAGGCTGGGAGGGAGAGATAGAATCTGGAACTTAGAATTTAAAAAGAAAAGAATGCCATAAATAAATGAATTTTAAAAAATAAAAAGTCACCAAAATATACCATCAGTTCAATATACAAGAACAGGAATAATGATTATATTTGAATGGTGAATTTTCTTTCTCTACAGTTTTTTAAAAAGCATCTATGCTAAATCTGACAAAGGGGAAAACAAAGACTAGGAGGGGCTTTAGCGCATGCAAAGTCAGGGCCTGAGGACCTTGGAACACAGAATGTCAGGGCTTAGAATAGAAGGACAGAAAATCTCAGTACTAGAAGGATGCTTAGAAGAGAGAATAGCAGACCAGGGAGAGGCCTGGGAACAGAAAGGATCTGGGATGAGAGGCCTCAGGACACAGCAAGTCTGAAAGCGGGAGAGTCTTCAGAGAAGGGAATGCCAAGTTGGATGGGGAGAGCGCAGGGGCCTCAGAGGGCCAAACGTCTGAGCTGGGTGTGTTTGGGGGTCTTCGAACCGAGAATGTCAGAGCCGGCTATGTCTAAGCGGAGCGAACGCCTCTTCCGCATGACCCGCTTCTACGTGTGTGAAGACGCCGGATGTGCCCCTTCTGCCAACCTGCCAAGACTTTCCCAGCATCCCCCAGTTCCTTCCAGGAATCCACAGGCTCCCAGAGTGTCTCCCTCCCTTCCTCGCCCTGTTCCTAAGCTTCTGGACTTGGAAAGCTTGCCTCGACTCGCTGCCTCCTCTGAGACGCTCCTCAGCCTGGGGCCTCCTTCCGCCCCTCTCTCCAGCTGGAGCCTCCATTTGGTGAGGCTGTCTAGGCCGAGTTGCCTCTGTTTCACTCGCGGCCCTTTTCAGGACCGTCTGCAAGCCGAGGCGATGGCCCTGAGCCTGGGGCAAAGGCCGCCCGGGTGTTCCTGGGGCACGGCTAGTAACCGCACGTGCCCTGCCCTTTCAGGTGAGCTGGCGATGCCAAGAGAGGCCCAGAGTTCTCTGGCGGAGTGTGTCGGGAATTCTCACAGCAGCTCCCGACCTCGGAGAGCCCAGGCAAGGCGGGGAGGCCCCGTTCCTCCCCACAGCCTCCAACGCACACCTGGGGAGCCCCGGGGGTGGCAGATGCCCCTCCTCCCCCAACTGCCCCCAGAAGACCCTTGTCCGGCTGGCTTGTTCATCCTTCTCAAAGTTATGGTTGGCCCCTCGGCCCGGCCCTCTCCTCCAAGCTGCCAACAGGGCACCCAAACCTGGATTGGCTTCAGGTTACTCCACAAGGCTTTCAAGGAAATGAGTGCTGGGCCTATAGGGGAGTGGGCGGATGAGAATGAAGGGCACGGCTCTCAGAAAGGAACCTTAAGGGGGCTTCAGTGGATGGAGAGCCAGGCCTGGCAACGGGAGGTCCTGGGTTCAAATCTGACCTCAGACACTTCCTATCTGCGTGACCCTGGGCCAGTCACTTGACCCCCATTGCCTAGCCCTGACCACTCTTTGGCCTCAGAACCAATTCCCAGTATGGATTCCAAGACGGAAGGGAAAGGTTTAAAAGGAAAAGGGCTTTGGGGGGATCTCTGGGGCAGCCCGGGGCTCTCCGCTCTCCGGCCCTCCTCGAGGTCCGGTCTGGCCTGGGCGGTTGAGGAAGGCCGCACTTACCTTGGTGGCCCCGTAGAGAGCCAGGGCTGGGAATGGCTGTTTGCCGGCCTCCGAGGAGACGTTGATGATCACTCCGCGGCCCCTGCAGCGTGCGAGAAGGAACCGAGGACAGGGAAGTGCAAGGCTGCGGAGCGCGGGCCGTGCGCAGAGGGGACGAGGGGCGACGGGCCCTCACCTGGCCACCATGGGAGGCAGGACGATGCGGGTCATCTGAGGACAGAGGCAGGCCTGACGCTCGGCTCCCGGCCCTCTCTGCCCGCCTCTCCAGCCCTCCCTTCCGCCCGCCCGCCTCACCTGCAGCATCGACAGCACGTTACAGTTCAGCATGTCCGTCAAGTCCTGGGGAGACCGAAAGCGCGCCTTATGTGCTGCCCCCCCGCCAGCGGGCAGCTAGGGAGGAGGATGGCGGCTGGGGAGAGCGGAGGGCCCGGGTGCCACGAGCCTGCCCTGCCCTACCTTGCTCAGGTTCTCCGAAATCAGGAGCTTCCCCATGGTCTTTTGGTAAAATCTGCCCACGTTGTTGACTGCAAGAAAGCAAGCGAGTCCTGAAAGCGGGGTCACTGGGGGATTCTGGGGTGAGCTGGGGAGGGAAGAGGGGCTACCTAGGACGCCGACATCTAGGCCCTCCAGGGCAGTCTCGACGGCCTCGTAGATCTCTGGGCCTCCACTGAAGTCCACCTGGACGATCCTTGTTTCCTGACCGTGGCATCTCTCTAGAGGAAAACGCGGGCCCTTTGGACGTGGAATCACCCAGACCCCCTCCTCGTTTTACAAATGAGGGCAGGCTCGGAGAAGGCATAGCACGGACTGGTCACCCAGCCACAGTGGTAAGAGGCCAAGTTGTGGCTCCGTGGATGGAGAGCCAGGAGGTCCTGGGTTCAAATGTGGCCTCACACTTAGCTGGGTGACCCTGGGCAAGTCCCTTAACTGCCTTTGCCTAGCCCTTCCTGCTCGTCTGCCTCGGGACCAATAAATAGTATCTAAGAGAGAAGGGAAGGGTTAAAGAAAAGAGGCCACGTGGAGTTCTGCCCAGGCCGGGTTCCCAATGCCATCATGGCGCCTTGCCCAACCCCGGGGGTGCCCTGTGCCTCTCGTGCCCTCACCGATCTCCTCTGCCTCCCGACGTAACTTGTTCAGGTCCCTGCTGACTAGTACGATGTTGAGGCCTCTCCGGGCCAGCTGTGGCAGGAGAAAGGGGAATCGGAGGGAATGGGCACTGGCCCCACCCACAGGAGGTTCCAGGGGACCCACCCAAAAAAGCAGAGGCCTATGGGGCAAAGGGCGATATGGGGGAGGTCAGAGGAAGCCAGTGCAAAAATGGGTGTCTCCACACACTTTAATCATTACATTTTTAGATGTTTACTTGGAAATCCCTGTGCAAACGTATGGCCCGAGGGGCCAGGACATGAGCAGGACACACATACGGAGGTGGGAAATGCCAAATGCAGGGGGCCACACATGTGGATGGAACCCGCCTACAGGCGGGCCACGGCCAGGGACCTCAGAGCAGACCCTCCTTACCTCATGAGCATAGCTTCGGCCGATTCCACTTGTAGCCCCGGTGACCACTGTGGGAGGACAGAGGCTGGGAGTGGGGACTTCTGGGGGATCCGTCAAATTAGAGGCCCCAGGAAGGGAGCCTGTACTCTCCCCCTCCCCTGGACCAGGAATTGGAAAGGCCCTGGCACGATCCAGGGGGGCCCGGGGAGGAAATGGCGTCCTGCCCACGGGTGCGAGGGGCCATGCCGACCACTCGGGCACCCACGTACAGCACGCAGCCTCAGAAAGCAGAAAGCTCGGGAGCGAATGCTTGAAAGGACTTTGGAGTCATCGTCCAGGCCCAGCCCCCTTTCCACCCACCAAAAACCCGCCTGTGGCCCAGAGAGTGGAGGAGCTCCTTGGGGTCACCCTGGGGATTGGGGCGGCCAGCCGGGGGAACCCAGGGTGCACCAGTAACTTGCCCGGGGGTCACAAAGTCAGCAGAATGACAGCTTCCAATCCCGTCCTCCACGTGGGGTCCAGGACTCTTCGGAGGCAGCCCCTTGAGCCCTGTGTGCAAACCCCATCCCTTCCCCTCCCTCCCTTCCCCACATACCAGCCCAAGCCCCTTGCTTCCTGAGGGAGATCCCAAGGCCCAGGCCAAGCCGGGGCAGCCCATAGACTAGGAGGACGTGGCCGAGCCACAAGGTCCCCCGCAGGAGCCACCAGGCTGCGGCGAGGGCACCCAGCACTTCCAGGGCAGAGCCCCCTGGCACCTGCTCCCAGGGCACCATCTTCAACTGGCAGGACTGCAGAACCCAGAGGGAGGTCACCTGAACACCTGGGTCCTAAGGTCCTTCTGAGATGGGAGGCTTCCGGCCCACAGATATTGTGGCCCCGCAAATGGGCTAGTAAGCCAAAAGCAGGGCTCAGATGGGTGGTGGAAACCGGCGGAGAAGAGCCACAGCGCCCCCTGGCGACTAGAACAGGTCGGGCAGGTCGTCCCTCCCTCTCATGCCCCAGACCCAGGACACTGAGCCAGCTTTGCGCAAACACACTTTATTGAACCCTGGTGATGCGGCTCCCGGCTCCCCGCCCTCAAAGCCCGAATCCCCAGCGCCCTTTGGCCAGAACCTAGGCCCGAGGGCTGGGGCCCGGCTCGACGGGAGCTCTAATGTCAGGCAGCAGGCGGCAGCCAGCCACGATGTCCAGGCGCTCAGCCAGGGTGCATAGGTCACTTCGGGCCAAGCGGATGCTGTGTGCTGCCGCCATGCCCACAGCCTGCGCAGCGGCCAGGCGAGTGGCCAGGCCGGCCACATCGCGGCTGGCCCGCCGGTACACCCCACGCACGGCGGAGCTCACGTCGTGGCCCAGGCGGGCCTGGCTCTCAGCCAGCCGGTGCTGCAGCAGGGAGGCCCGTGATGAGAGCGCAGGGGCTGCGGGAGTCTCCTCTGCTGCCCACTCTGGGCCCCGGAGCACCACGAGTGGGGGAAGATCTGCGTGGGCCACTAGGGTCGCAGGCTCCTCCTCATCCTCTGAGTCTGTCTCGGCTGCCTCCCCGGCCACGCGCAGCCCGGTGGGGCGACCCCGGCAGAGCGGAGCTGAGCCCAGGTATAGCTCCTCTTCTTCTGACGACGATGCCCCCGAGTCTGTCTCAATCGCCTCCCCAGGCACCATGGTCCCTGGGCGCCGACCCCTCGATCCCCCGACCTTCCGTGTAGCCATTGTGCTGTTGGGGAGAGGGAGCATGGAGCGTCACTCCAGGAGGGAGTCATGGGGGAAAGGAGGGGAGGGGTCAGGCCAGGGGCCCCACTAGAGAAGAGACATAGGGTGGGCTGGGGGGACGGGCCAGGCTGAGGGGGTCTCTGGAGGGCCCTGGTGGAAGGCACTCCAGCAAGCACAAGGACATCGACACACTGGCACAGAAGTCATGTGGGGAGACCTCTAAGGAGGGAGGTCCCCAGCCCCCATCCAGGAACCAGAAAGGGGCTCTGCACCAAAGGGGAGAAAGCAAAGGAGTCACCCAACTAGTGCAGCTCCTAGCATCTAAGGAGGCTTTGGAGCAGAAGGCTGGGTAGCAGTGGCCGAGTCACTGCAAAAAGTGACCAAGGGAGACTGTGGTGGGAGGAGAGATGGAACTGCAGCGTTCCCAGAGGAGGAAGGTCCCTAAAGAAGGAGAGGTGGGATGTACCAGGGCCCATAAAGAATGGGAGGGGGAAACGGAGGGTGGGGGTGGGGAATGGCAAAAGGGAGGCTCATGGGAGAGCGAGAGGTAAAGAAACAGATGGGTGAATAGGGAGAACGGTAAGGGGAGACTCGGAGCCGGGAGCTTTATAGAGGGAAGGGAAAGAATCAGAGATAGGGCGAGGAATTAGGAAGGGGATGTCATAGGGGGAGAATCAGGGGCGGGGTGTCTTGGGGAAGAAAATCAGGGAAGGGGTGACGGGGGTGGGGGTGGGAAGAATCCAAGGGTGGGTATGGGGAGGCGAGCGTCCTGGGAGGACGAACAGAATTAGGTAAGGAGATGGTTTTGGGGTGGGGGAGCCCTTTCTCCCTCCCCCCACAGAGGTTTATAGACAGAGAAGGGTGGGTGCACAAGAGACTGGTTTCTGGCAGAATCCCGTCAATCTCCGCGAGAGGTAGGTACCGGGAAACTGGAGCTCCAAGCCGGCGTTTTCCCCACTTGCAGCCTTCCGGGATTGGAAGGGAGGGGCAGTCACGTGGGGGCAGGTCGGGAAGGGACTTTTCGGATTCTGCCAATGAACAAGGCGGAACTGCCGCTTCAGTTAATGACGTGTAAAGGATTGGTGGATGGAAATCCAATTGACCAATAGGGACACAGAGAGGAGCCATTTAACCCCGCCCAGCATCGGCCATGTGACGATAGTGGAACAGTGGAACAGTTGCTAACGATCACGTGGGAGATGACTTGTCCTATGAGCATTAGCTGGGCAGGCCGGAAGGGAGGAAGACGAGGCCGGGATTCACGTGGAAATCGCCCTGGACCAATAGAAGCGTGTAGAGGGCTCTGAACCTGGAGCAAAAGAGTTGCGTATGTCACGTGGTTCTGTCTTGAACCAATGGAAGCATAGGATGCTGCTACGGTGGGCGTGACCTGAGCAACCGCAAGGGGGGGTGGAGCTATCAGTGACAGCTGGAAACGGAAGCGCTGGCGATGGCGGACGAGATTCTTTTCCAGCTCTTGCACACTGAAGTGGTAGCGGCCGCGTATGGCGGGGGCCGCGGCTCGGGAGACGAGGTGAAGCCAGGAGGGCCTCTCTCTCTCGTGTCCTCTCCACCTTCGCTCCCCTTCCCTTTTCTTCCTTTCCTTTCTCCCCCTTCTCTCTTCCCTTTCCTCTCCTCCTTCCCTCTCGCCTCCTCTCTCCTCCAAGTTTCTCTTCTCTTCTCACCCTTTCTTTCCCTTTTGCCCTTCTTCCCTCCCTCCGCGTCCCCCCTCCTTCATTTTTTACACTTCCCTCTTTCCCCTTTTATTTTCCTCCTCCCCCTTCTCCCTCCTTTTATCCTGCTTCCAGTCTCCCTCCCCTCCTTCACATCTCCCCCTCTTCCTAATTCTTCCTCCCTCTTACCCTTTCCCAGCATACCCTGTTCTCTCTCTTCTTCCAATCTATCAGTCAGCCAGTGCATTTTTTATTAAGATCTCTTGAACACTTGATGTTAGAGATAGGTGTCATGGAGGTTGGGAAAAAGAAAGCATGCACATAGAGCACATTGTGTCCGATGAACATATATATGCATATAGCAGCAAGGTAGCAAAGTAGATAGAGAGCCAGGCCTGGAGTCAGAAGATCCTGGATTCAAATACAACCTCAGATACTTCCTAGCTGTGTGACCCTGGGCAAGTCACTTCACCCTGTTGGCCTCAGTTTGCTCATCTGTCAAATGAGCTGGAGAAGTTTGTAACAAACCACTCTAGGATCTTTGCCAAGAAAACCTCAAAAGAGACCCCTGAAAAGTCAGACAGACTGATAAAAATAACAACAATATGAAGAAAGGCTCTAGAAAGGAAAGGCATTTGAGCTTGGGAAGTTAGGGGTGAGGAAAGAGTCACCTGCAGTCTTTGAGGGGTCAGCCTGTACAGGAACAGGAGATGGTCTGTCTTGGGCAGGTCACTAAGCAGGCCAGTTGAGCTGAAGTGCAGAGTGCTTGAAGAGAGGAGCAAAGTGTAAGCATCCTGGAAGGAGGTGGGACCTGGCTTGTGAAGAAGGGCTTTCATTGCCAAAATGCGGTTTCTGTTTCATCCTGAGATAGCAGGCCATGTGACACCCAGCAGAGGGAAGCTTTGGGGACAGAACAGTGACCTAGTCTTGTGCTTAGAGTATCTGCTTGACAACTGTGTGGAGGAAGAGGGATAGAAAGATGTAGAGAGACCAATGAGAAGAGTTCAGACAAGAGGTGAAAAGAAGCTGGCCTAGGGTGCTTGGAGTTGGGGAGATGTCCATGTAGAATCTAAGGCTTGGCAGCTGCTTGGCCAGAAGGGAGGTAGGAGAGATCAGGAAGCCTGGTTGACTCCCAGATTGTGAACTTGGCTTGATGGTGCCTTTCACAGAAATAGGGAAGTGAGGATGAAGGGTAAGGTTAGGGAGAAAGGCTGAATTCGGTTTGGCATATTTGGGGTTCCAGATGGCTATGGGTCGAGATGTCCAGTAGACATTTTGGAGAGATAGGAGTTGGCCAAGAGATAAGGACTGGCAATGGAGACTTAGAAATCTGGTTTACAGGTGATAGTGGTGTCTGTGGGAGCTAATGACATTCCCAGGATTAGAGAAAAGGCCCAGGATAAAACCTAAGGACCCTGGCTGGCCCAAAATCAGGAAGGAGGGGAGTACCCAGGAGGTGGTCAGCAGTGCCTCCTGTGCAAAGGATTGAGGGCTAAGAAAAGACCAGTGGATTGCTACTGAAGAGATCACTGATGATCATTATTTACATGTTAGAAACAAATTAAGAGGAATTGAGTCGCCAGAACTTCTCCATCAAGTGTCCATTTTGAATATGCTTGGGTAGGCCCATGTGCTCTCCCCTGTTTAGACCATGAGCTTCTTGAAGGCAGAGACTGTTTTAACTTTACCTTTGTAGCCCTCCTCCCCAGTGCCTGGCACATAATAAGAGACTGAATGCTTGCTGATAGACTGAGGCCAGTATTCAGAAGCACCAAAAGCAGGTAGATCACTGTTTCCAGAGTTCGGCTGGAAAAGGGCAGGCAGATCTATTGGACAGTAGCTTCACGGAGCAGTGGGCCTAGTGAGGGATGAAGTATGGAGGAGATGGAGAAGCGTTTGTAAGAAACAAAGAAGGAACAAGGAGAAGAGATTGAAAATTAGAGGTGGGGGAGGTGGACCTGCTGGAAGAGATGAAGGGAGGTGGGATCAGGGCAGGAGTGGAAGGGGCAGTGGGAAAGAAAGAAGGCCTGACAGCCTCTGAATGTGGAGCAAAGGTTGTTGAATGAACCAGAGGGGATTGGAAAGATTTGGAACAGACACTGGGTGTTTTAGCAGGGCAGAGTCTGAGGCCTGAACGTGGCAGGAGATCTGAGGGTCGAAGTTTTGTAACAAGCTAAAGAGGAAATGATTGAGGAAACAAAGGTTCGATCTTTGGAGCATAGCAATTTATTAAGTAGCGCATACCAATTGCCCAACCAATCAAGCCCAGGCCCCTTCCTCAGCTTAGGACCAGACTCAAAATACAGGGGGAGACAGAACTTTAATACAGGTGAAACAGTTAATCAAATAAAGCCAATCGGCCTTAAGTAATCTGATTTCTACTTGGATGAAAGAACTTTGCAAGTTGGGAAGGGGAAGAGTGGACAGATGCAATTCCCTGAATTCAGGGAAAGAAGTGTCATGCCTCCCCAAGTGTCAGTGACCAGGCAAAGGAACACAGAAGCAGTAACTGGTCAGTTTGGGGCCAGTTTTCAGGTAAGACATGGATTGCTTGAGACTTGAGATTCATTGTGAGAAAAGTCCTCGCGCGGTCTTGGGCTGTGTCTCTGGTCAGCAGCAGCCGGGTTCTTGGTGAAGGGTCTCTCAGCAGCAGGCACAAGCAGTCCAGCTTCCCAGCCACAAAGGGCTGCAGTGCTCAAACGCTGCAATCAGCTTTTCTCCCAATTCCCACAACTGAGTAAACTTTTCTCACAGGACAGAATTTGGATCAGGCTCACAATTGACTAGGAAAGAGACCTGAGCTAGTTGCAGAATTGAGTCACAAGATGGAGTCAGTGGAGGTCACCCCATGCTGTCCCGATCCCCTCCATTTTCTCAGCCTGGAATGACTCCAGCTGCCCAGCAGGTTCTGCCCACTCCTTCCAGGCCTTCCAACTTCCCTCGGCTGGGGGCCGCATGGCCCGGTGGCAGGTCCCTGCAAGGGAATAAAAGAGGAAGGTAAGCCAGCTGAGCTGGAAGGCCCCCTCCAGCTCTGGCTCCTCTCTCTCAAATGGAAGCTTCCTCCTAGGAGGATGTGTTTGGATGCCCAGGGTGCACTGCCACCCACTGGATGGGCTTGATGGCTGCTGCTTCTTCCTTCCTCCTCTTCCCCTCCGTCCTGACCTGCCATCCTTCCCTTTCTCCTGGGCTCCTGCTTCTCCCCTCCACCTGACCCTATTTTCCTCAGACCCTGGCCCTTGCCTTTTCTTGTCCCACCTCTGTCTGCCCCTTCCCGATTTGGGCATTCACCGCTAAGAGGGTGCCAGAGATGGGTGGGATGATCTGAGCCCAGGCGAGCACATCCCTGATAGGTGGGGAGAGGAAGCCTGTTCCTGCCCCTGGTACCTTCCCAGGCCCACTCAAAGTACACTGAGCTCTAGGGTGTCACCAACAGCCCTGCAGTTAGCTGGGTGCTGCCTAGTATCCAGCCGGGGCCACCCCCTGCATCTCAGGACTGACTAGTGTGTTTGGGGATTGGATTGGGTGCCTGTGAAGGGTTTATGGGAGGAAGGAAGGGTTGGCAGAGAGAGGAGTCCAGGGTCCAGCTGAGGGTGGACTTACCAGCCTGTGTCTCCCCGATTTGACTCCCTCACAGAACACTGGGAGCCCCTAGAGCAGAGCAAGAGGGCAGGGATTATCAGCCAAGCCTTTTTCTGGGAGGTGAGAGTCTTGGATTCTCCCTCTGGCCTGCTGTGTGACCTCTGGTGCCTCCCTTGCCCTCTCTGGCAGTTTGCCAGTCTGTGAAATGAGGGGGTGGAATTAAAGGTGCCTCAAGGCCCTTCCAGCTCTAGGCGAGTCCTTTTCCTTTCTTCACTCATCCTTCATTTCTTCTTTTGGGGGGTGGGAGGAACAGTGGGGAGGGGAGGCGCCCAGAGTTGGTGGCTCCAACTGAGCCCCCTTCTCCCCACTCCCTCTCCTAGGGACAGAGGACAGGCCTGACAGTCCTAGAGGGCATGGGCTTCCGCGTGGGCCAGGGCCTGGCTGAGAGGTGAGAGTCAGGGCTGGCTTTGAGAGGTTTGGGGCTCCTTCTCCCGTGTGTTTCTCCTTCTACAAGGGTAAAGCTCCCCAATTAGTGGTTACTGGCAGCCCCCAGGGGACGAGGAGCCAAAGTGGGTGGTGGAATGAGGCCTCCTTTCCCCTCCCTGAAAACTCCGGGGGCTGGGCTGGATTCCCATTCCAGAATCAGAAAGCCTGTATTTCACCCAGGCTGCCCCGAGGGGCCCTGGCCTTCAGGGAGGAGCTAGATACCATCAAATTCCTTTGCCGGGACCTGTGGGGGGCCGTGTTCCGGAAGCAGACGGACAACCTCCGGACCAACCACCAGGTAGGTGCTGGGCAGTCAGAGGTGCGCCTCAGCTCCGGCCTTTCCCTGTTCTTCATTGCCTTCAAGAACTATCCGTCCCAGCATACTATCTCGAAAGGTTCTCGGCTTCAAATGGAGACCCTGAATGAGTCCTTTTCCATCTGAGGCAGTGGAGAAAGTGCTGGGCTGGCAGCCAGGGTGGGCCCAAGTCCAAATCTAGTCTCAGACACTTCCTGGCTATATGACCTTGGACAAGTCCCTTAGTCATCCCTTTAGTTTTTTCTTCTTTAAATGGGAATAATAACAGCACCTGCCTCTCCGGATTTGCTGTGAACATAAATGAAATCACATTGGAAAAGTGCCTAGCACAGAGCCTAGAGCATAGTAGGGGCTTAATAAATTCTTATGTCTTCCCTTTCCTTCCTTCTTTGTCAGCTTCTCCTTTGTAAAGTCGGGATAACAGCCTCTTCTGTGCCCCCGCATGGGGCGCCTTCCCTGCCCCAGCCCCAGCTCCAGGACCAGGGGGCATCACGAGCGCCCTGGGGCCAGGCAGGGCCCGAGGACCACCTGGGAAGGGTTCCGTGGGCGTATTGATGCCAGGCCGGCCTGGATTGCTCGTTTTGGTGATTGTCTAGATCCAGAAAGGGGCGAGGGAAATGCGAATGGCCCTCACGGCGTCGGGCAGCTGGCTTAGACACGCGGTGGCAGGGGGGCAGTCTGCTGCCCATTAGAGGCCTGGGCTGCCAGCCTGTGCCCCACCGGAGGAGGGAGGGGAGCCGGGACGCCAGATCTAGCGAGAGGGAAGTCATTTGTAGTCACCAGATGGGAGGAACGAGGCGGGCTGGGCCTGGGGTTGCTTCTTCCAAGAGCCGATGTCCCTCTGCACTGACTGGGGTCATCCCCTGGAAGCCTGGCGAGTGTGCGGCGGGGTGGGGGAGTGACAAGCCTTACTTGGAGGGCTTGGGGGAGGCGGCGGCAGCAGGAACTCTGGGTGACACAAGGTGGGCACCTCAAGGCGGCAGGTGGCCTTTATCGGGGCGATGGAAGAGCAGGATCTGAGGCGGCCTGGGGGGCCTCTGAGGGCACTACGTGCCCGGCGTCTGGGATTCCGGATCACGGCCTAAATGGGCAAATGGGGTCCCAGGGGGCTGGCTGAGAACTGGGACTCAGTGAGGAAAGTTCTCCCAACGACCCTTGCCACTGCCCGCCATTAGGGTTGGGGATGGGCAGAGGAAGGCGGGAGGAGGAGCCCAACTCCAGCCCCATTTCCTCCCCTCCAGGGGACCTATGTCTTGCAGGACAACAACTTTCCCCTGCTCACGCAGATGGCCTGGGGCCAGCAGTATTTGGAAGAAACACCCAAGGTTAGGAGGGCTGGGGTGGCGGGGAGCTTGGGCCCCCCTTCCCTTCTCTGCCTCCTCTCTCGCTACCCCATGGACCTCAGTGGCTTTCCCTTTTCACCGATGGCAGGCCTGGCCTCCACGAGACAAGAGTGGAGCGCCAGGGGCATCCCCCTGCCCCACTGAGTCACTTGGAGTGCCAGGAGGCCCCTGGGCTTCCCGCAGGGCTCCTAGCCATCTGTCTCCCCCTTCAGTTTCTCGCCTTCACCTGTGGCCTTCTTCGGGGTACCCTCAGCGCCCTGGGCATCGAGAGCTCCGTCACGGCCAGCGTGGCCTCCCTGCCTGCCTGTGAGTCTCGTGGGGAGGATGAGGAGGATGGGGACAGATGGGAAGCAGGCAGAGAGTCCGCCAGCCTGGAGCGGGTTTGGGACAGGGCCCCAGGGCGCTCCTGAAGCCGCCAAGAGCTCCGAGCGCCCAGCCTCTGGTTTCCTGCTTTCCAAGTCAGGCTGAATTGTCATTGGGCCACAGAGGCCCGACTCCGGGCTCCCTCCACTGCCCAGAAGGGAAGCAGGGCCGGGCCAAGGCCGCCCCACTTCCCGGGCGTAGGGCTTCAAGGCATCGTTTTGAGATGAAACCAGAGCCCAGAGAGGTTCAGTCACCTGGGAAGGAGTCAGTGGGCACAAGGACTCGAACCCCAGGCCTCTGAGGGCACATCCAGGGCTGCTGCTCCTGGGCCAGACTGGGCAGCCCCTTGACCCCCCAGCATCAGAGATGGGAAATGGCTTGGCTCATCCCCCACCCCCCAGTCACCCCTTCTGCCTCCCCTCCTGACCAGCTGCCTTTCTTCGTTCTAGGTAAGTTCCAGGTGGTGATTCAGAAGGCTTGAAAGGCCCCAGGCCCGAGCATCGGCCCTTCCCCACCTGCCGAGGCAGGTTCTGGGTCCCGGCTCAGGGCCGGAAGAGCGGGGTTAGGGTTAGCGGGAGTCACCCCGTCTTCAGTGCTTCCTGTTTCAAATAGAGAGTTTACAGGGCTTTCCCTGGATGCACAACAGCTCTGGAAATCAGTTAGGCAAATGCACTTCTCCCCATTATACGGAGAAAAAACCGAGGCTAATGGAAGGGGAAGGGTTCTGCTGCCAGGAAATGTCGCGGGTCAGAGCCAGGGAAGAAGACGGTGAAAGGGGGAGAGCTGGGCGCAGTCTTGAGGAGGTTGGGGGGGGCTCGAGGCCTCCGTCGCAGCCTGCGTCCCTCCCAAGTGGGCCTCCACAAGGAGGTCGGGGCCTTCCTGCCTCCTGGAGCGGCCCAGCTGTCGGAGAGTCGGTTTTTAGGATCTCCTCCTTCGGGGACCAAGTGGAACAGCTCCGCGTGAGCCGGGGTGTGATCTGCGGCCTCTGCCCCCTTCTGAGGGAGGGGGCAACGGCCTCCCCCAGCGAATAAAGCCAGAGCTTCGGCCTGCCTCGGGACCTTTTTCCGGCCTGGTTTTTCACGCGCTGGGAGGGGCCGCGGGCGAGGGCAGAGCCGCCCCCACCCACAGACACAATAGGGAGCCAGCTGGGTGTCACCAGAACAATGGGACAGAGTGTGACCCAGCAGGTGGCCCCACGCAGGCCAGGCTGGGGTGGCCAGTTTCTGGGCCAGGGAGGCGGCGGAGGATCTGGGGAGCCCCTCGGGAGCCCAGGGGTCGGCGGCCAGAGCCGAGGGGCCGAGGAGGGAGAGCCCGCCTGGCTCCTTATCTGAGGGGCACCACGGGCGGGCGGCGGGCTCGGGAGGAAGGGACGCTCCCCGGGGCCGGGGCGGCCTGCTCTGGGCACGCGCGGGCACTCGATGCTTTTTGCCCGTGTGCTGAGCAGTCCGGAGGGGTCCCTTGGCAAGGGGGGGAGCGCAGGGGTGCCCGTCGGAGGTTTTGTGGGAAGGGGGGACACAGGGCTGGGAGGAGCCTGGAGCATGTCCTCCCTGGGCGTTCTGGGGAGTCGGGGAGGGCCTCCTGGAGGAGGCGAGACCCCAGGCCGGCTCCACTCCTGAAGGGTGGGGAGGAATGTTAAAATTAGTCATTGTGGGGCGGATGGGGGGCTCCGTGGATGGAGAGCCAAGCCCGGACGTGGGGGAAGTCCTGGGTTCAAATGTGGCCGCAGACCCTTCCTAGCTGGGTGACCCTGGGCCAGTCCCTTCCCGCTCTTCTTCCTGGGGGCTGTGACCCAGGAGTGATGCTAGAACAAGAGGAGGGTTTGAAAAGGCTGGTTTCAAGGCCCCCCTTGGCTACACAGGGACCCCTCCCACTGCGGCCAGGAAGAAAGCTTCCAGGCGAGGGATGTGGGGCCGGGCGGCCCGGGAAGGTGGGCGCTTCACCCAAAGGGAGGGCTTCGGCGAGGAGGCAGCACCCCTCTTGGGGCCAAGACAGGACCCCCAAGGCCTCAGCCTACGGCCTGAGCACCCGCTGTAAGGAGGAGCCTCTGGGAGCAATCTTGCGCCCATCACCCAGGACGGCCTATTCCCCCTTGCTGGGGAGCGGCCCCAGGAGTGGGAGTCCGGAGAAGGAAGTGAATCAGGGAAGTCTTCCTGGAGGTGGTGTCGCCTAGAGCCAGGTGGAAATAGAGATTGGGAAACTCGGGCATCAGAGATGGGCCAGGGCAAGGCGGGGGCTGAGGGTGGCCTGAATTCAAGGAACGGTGAGTCAGCCTGACTGGCTGTCCCAAGGCTGACCGAGGGGGCATCGGAGAGGAACGGAGCCCGGCCGTGGGGGATCCGGCCCCCGAGAAGGGTCGGGCTTTCGTCCTGCCCAGCCGCGGAGGGACGAAGGAGGCTTCGTGCAGTCCTGACCGCGTGCCGAGCCCCACGGGGGGCCGAGTCACGGGCAGGACCTCGAGGTGCCCTCGCCAGCCTCGGGGCCCCGGGCCAAAGAGCGGCTTCTTTCCCGTCCCCTTCACCCACCGTCCTCCCCTGGGAAGGCAGAGCGAATCCCTGCCGGCCTCGGCTCTCCCGGGCCCTCCGCGGCTCCTTCCCTCTCCCCGAGCGAGGCCACTCGGAGCCGCAAAAGAAAGGCCGAAAGCGGCCCTGGAGGGGCTCCGAAGGGGCCGGAGGGTCCCAGGGCGGCCCGACCCTTCCCGGCGGCCTCCTCGCAGAAGAGGTGCCACACAGAGGCTGCCCCGCGGCCCAAGGGGGCAGCCCAGCCTCCGTCTCCCGCTCTGGGGCGCCCCGGCCGGCTTGGTGCTCCCCAAGGAGAGGTGGGCGTGCCCAGGACGGCCTGGCTCGGGGCAGGGGCGGGAAGGAAACATCCCGGTCGGGAGGCGGAGGTGGAGGCGGGCAGACCGGTCGGGTCGGGTTTTTTAGGGCTTCCCTGGGCCCAGCCGCAGTCCGGCGGGGCCCAGGAGGCGGCTGGCACCAGGAGGGAGCGGAGGGCCCTGCTGAAGCTGCCCACCACCAGGTACGGCCAGGGCCCGGGGGAGGGGAAGGAGGGCCCCCAGCCTCAATCACCGTCCTTAGCCTCCGCCCGGGGGAGCCGGGAGGCGTCTCGTCTCCCCCCAGCGCCGAGGAGAAGGTCCGTCTGTACGTTTCCCCCATTTTATAGACAGGAAAACCAAGGCTCAGCGGGGGAATGATTTGCCTGGCGTCGGTCCGCTGCAGCGAGGGCTCCAGACTGACACCCTTAGGGGAGCCCCCCCCTCCCCCGCCCTCTCGGGGCCCCCAGACTGGGGGGGCAGGTCCCGCCTCCACGTCTTCACCTCCCCGCTCTGTCTCGTTCCCAGGGAGGGGGCCGACCGGACAAGGCCCTCGGCTGCGGGCGCTGCTGGGACGATGCCCTCCAAGGGCCACGCTCGCTTCCGGCCAGATCACTCTGTCGACCCCGAGACGTGTCCGGGGAAAGGTAGAGACGGTCCCCCTGGGGCCGTGCCCGCCTGGCCCCATCCTTCCCCGGGGGGCAGACTGGCTGGCCTCGCGGGGCCTGGGCCGGGGGCACCGTGTTAGCCTCCCTGGGAGGAGGGGTGCAGGGGGTGCTGGAAGGGGGAAAGGTGCAGCCCGCGGGGGTGGGGGGTGCTATGCACCTTCTGGGGGCCCCGGGGGCAAAAGAAAAGGGTGCTGGGGAGAGGGAGAGGGGAATGAGAAGGGCAAACAGCAGGTGGGAGGAGGGAGGAAGGGCTCTGGGGGGCCCTTTACTCCCCTAATTGTGCCTTCATTCCCCCAGCCCCTGGGGTGAGGGAGTGGGGGGCAGCTACCCCTCTTCACCGCCTCCCACCGTTCAGGCCTTCTTTGTGGCAGCCACGCCGGGGTGCCGGGCCTTCGTCCGAGGCCACACTCCTTCCTCGGCCCCCTCTTCCCGTAGGGAGTGGAGGGAAGGCTGCTCTGCCAAGCCAGCCCGTCAGGAGGGCCCGCGGAGGGGGTTAGCCACCTCTCCCCTAGCCCAGGCCCCCAGCTTCAGCCATTACCCCACCCCGGTTCTCCGCTTGGCGCTTCCCCCCCGTTGTCTAAACAGAAATCGGCTCAGGAGAGATGTGGCCGCCACGGCGACTCTCGCCTCCTTCCGTCCTCCAGTGTTTTATAGCTGAAAGGACCCCAGACAGAGGGACAACGGGGGGCTGAACCCTAAAAACAAGGCAGTCGGGGGGAGGCCTCCCAGCCCAGGCCCTCGTCTCCCTCCCAGATGTGGGAAACATCTCCGCCTCACCTACTGCCAGGTGCCCGGGCGCCCTGTGCCGCCCCTCCGGCCTGCGCTCCTGCCTGGTCATCCCACCCCCTTCCTTCTTTCTAGGAGTCCATCACCAGCGGCGCCAGGATGTCTCATCTTCTCGGCCTCCGGCTCCGGCCTCTGCCCATCATACCCACAGGTCATGCCCAGGGAATCCCCGGGCCAGGCCGCCTTCCTTCCAGGCCCCCAGAAATGGAGGCTATTGGCTTAGGCAGCCAAGTACCGCCTCCCCGCCCCCCAAGGCAGCGCCCCTGCGGCACCGGCACTGTCTGGGTGAAGACCGTGCCCAGGGCTGCCCGGTGGGCAAAGGCCACAAGACAGCACGCGGCCGTCCGCCACCGGAAAGCGCTCCCCCTCCTGCTGCCGTCTCGAACCCAGGCTTGCCCCCATATCCGAAGGCTGACGGCGTCCCAGAAGCCCCGGGGCCCAGCCTTGCCCGGCCCTTCCCGGCCCTCGGAGCCTGTAGCTCTGGCTCCTTCTCTGGTGGTAGTTCTCCCCCTTGGACGCTTCTCCTGGGCTCTTGGCTGTTTGTGCCTCTGGGAAGCTC
This sequence comes from Monodelphis domestica, assembly GCF_027887165.1. Classification (NCBI taxonomy): domain Eukaryota; kingdom Metazoa; phylum Chordata; class Mammalia; order Didelphimorphia; family Didelphidae; genus Monodelphis; species Monodelphis domestica. The sequence goes on from NC_077230.1 coordinate 421,986,607, forward strand.
TCGTCGGTCCTCTCGGGCAGGGGGTCTCCCTCCTCTAGCCCCCATCTTTGTCACGGCCCCTCCGGGCTCTGGGCACCGGCTCTCCCGTCCTTCCTTCTGGGGCCTCTCACTTCCCGAGTCCCTCCTCTCGGCCCAGGCCAGGCTGCAGCTCACTCCAAGGCAGCTGCTGGTTGGGCTCGGAACGTGGACGTGCACGTGGTTTCTTGACCTCCTGCCCACCCCGCCTGGCCTGGCGGTGCTCTATCCACCGGCCGACCCTGCCTCTCCTCGTGGTCTCCCGCCTGGGAGGAGAGCAGGGCGGCCGCGGCTGCCAGGCCCCTCATCCCTGCTTGTGGGCTGGCCTGGGTGGACGAGCGGGCAGCTCTGCCCGGAGTCCTAGTTGAGGCTCAAGTCTGGGGCAGGCAGGATTTGGGGAACCCGGTGGGAAGAAGAGGGGCTCTGGGTAGACTCTGCTTCCCCTCCACTCCCCTCGCACCCGGGCTCTCTGCTGGAGGGCCTCCCTAGCCGCTCCTCTGGGTAGATGGGGCCGCTCTTGTGCCCACGGTCTGGGGGCACAGGCTTGGCGTTGTGCCGAGCCCTCGAGGTCCTCCGCGACCTGGCATCACTCTCTGTTTCGTGCTTCTTCCACTTTCTCGGCTCCAGTCAAAATGGGCAGCTCTGGCCACAAACTCGTCCTCTGCTTGCCTACCTCGATGCCTTTGGGTACGCGGTGCCTAGACCTGGAGTGCCCTCCCTCGAGGTCCTGGCCGCTCTTTCCAACCCAACTCTTTGTTGGGTTGCTACTTTGTCCAGGAAGCCTGCCCCGACGTCCTGTTGGCACGTTCCCATAACGCTGTGCGAGTTACACGTTGGTGCTCGGCCCAGGCCTTGTGAGGGCTTGCTCTCCACTCAAGTGTCAGGGTCCGGGGACCCTCGGCCGCAATTCTCCTCACTTAAGCTTAGGCTCCGGTACGAGGAGAAATGGCCTGGCTCGCCTGCCATCCCAGAGGATATGATTAAGGCTTAAGCGGGGCAGCTCAGTGGATAGAGCACTGAGGTCCCGAGTTCAAATCTGCCTTCAGATACTTCCTGGCAGCCAGTCACTTATCCCCATTGCCTAGCCCTTGCCGCTCTCCTGCCTTGACACCAGTACTTAGTATCGATTCTAAGACAGAACACAAGGTTAAAAAAATGGAAACGATAATTTGGGTTCGAATCTGGCTTCAAACACTTCCCAACTGTGACTGGGCACGTCACTTCACCCGGTGCCTCAGGGATTTGTTACCCAGCAGTCAGGGAGGGCTTGGGTCGAGGAACTGGGGCGAAGGGTTCGGGGAAGAGTGGGGTCTCTGGGCTTCCTGGCACCATGGTTCTTCCACCTTCGCTGCATCTAGGGAACAGGGAAGGGTCCGGGTGTCGCCCACTCTTGGTAGCGTTTTCTAGGTTGCACACCGAGGACTGCTTCTGGGGGATGAGGGTCGCCTTCTTGCTCTGGTTGGTGGGAGGGGGTGTGGGGGGGCGGGGGAGGGGGAGAGCCTCAGCCCTGGCCTCACTGCCCACCATCTTGTTTGCAGACATAGTGACGGAGGATGACATCTACTGCAACTGCCTGTCAAAGACGCTGTGCCACGTGCCCACGCCTGTGACCGTGGGTTTCTACGCCCCCTTCGGCTGTCGGCTGCACATGATGCTGGATAAGATCACAGGTAGCCGGGACACACCCGAGGCCCCCACCCTGGAGCCTCTTTCCTTCTCCTGCGCCAGCCCCGACCCTAAAACTCTCAGGCCTAAATGCCGTCCTATCAGGTGGCCCAGGCTGCTGCCTCCAGGCAACGTAGTGGGCCTACAGGAGCCAGCCCTCCTCCTGGGGCGGATTCCACGCTGTGGCTAATCCAGCACCAGCTCCCCCTGCCCCAGCCCACTCCTCAGAAGCCTCACCGCAGAGCTGTTCATAACTCCCCTCTAACTCGAACCCTGACCGTCGGTCCCCAACAGCCCTCTCCCAAGTTCAAAATTCAAACCTCAATGGGACCCAAAGCCGACACCAGCCAACTCGAACCCAATTCTTTCCAAACTCACCTTCTGTCTTCGACTCAAGCCTGTGTATTAGTTCCAAGGTAGTACAGTAAAAGGCAGGCAATGGGGTGAAGTGACTTGCCCGGGGTCACACGGCCGGGAGGAGTCTGAGGCCAGATTGGAGGCCAGGCCTGGCTCTCCATCCATCCATTGAGCCACCTCTGCCCCCTGTAACCCAGTTCTTAGCAAAGGCTGGCACGGCTCCAGCTCTGCCCTTCAGCCCATATCCCTGCCCCAGCCCTAACCCAATTCCAAGCCCTAATCTGGAGCTCCAACCATTCATTTAACAAACATTTATTGAGCACGGGCTCCTCAGGCCGGGGTCGTGGGGCGGGGCGGGGCGGGGCAGCGGCCTGCCCCGCCCCTCCCGGCTGACTCCGCCCCGCCCCGCCCCGTGCCCCCAAGCTCTCATGCAGAAGGAGGCGGCCCAGCAGGAGGCGGAGCTGCTGCAGCAGGTGCAGTGGAAGCCGCGGCCGGTGCGGGGCTGGGGCTTCCCGCGCCTGCTCTGGTACCTGGTCTTCTACCAGCCCGTCATCACGGAGCTGCACCTGCGCCGGAAGAACGTGCAGTTCCTGTTCGTCCGCTTCAGCGCCTGGCAGTACGCGGGCACCGACAAGCTGTGGGCCGGGCTCGTGACCACCCTGTGCGAAGGCATCCGCACCCACTACGGGGCGCTGCCCTTCAGCCTCTACACGGTGCTGGGCAACAAGCCGGCCGTGGCCCCGGACTTCTGCCAGCGCGAGTGGCACTGCCGCCGCCGCGTGTGCCTCATCATCTTGGCGCTGGCGGCGGCGCTGGCGCTGGGCATCGGCCTCCTCTACCTGTCCTTCAGCGGCAGGGGCCCCGGGCGCGAGGCGGCCGCCCACGGCAGCCTGCTCAAGGCGTTCGGCGGGGCGGCCACCACGCTGTCGGGCTCCGGGCTGCTCATGGCGCTCTACCAGGTGGGCAAGCACGTGTTCGTGAGCCAGCGCAAGAAGATCGAGCGGCTGGTGAGCCGCGAGAAGTTCGGCAGCCAGCTGGGCTTCATGTGCGAGGTCAAGAAGGAGGTGGAGCTGCTCTGCGACTACCTGCGCTTCCTGGAGGTGTTCCAGCGGCGGCGCCTGCGCATCGTGCTCGAGGTCACGGGCCTGGACACGTGCTACCCCGAGCGCGTGGTGGGCGTGCTCAACGCCATCAACACGCTGCTGTCCGACAGCCACGCGCCCTTCATCTTCATCCTCGTCGTGGACCCGCACATCCTGGCCTCGTGCCTCGAGAGCGCGGGCTCCATGAAGGGCGTGGCCGACAACGGCTACCTCTTTCTCAACCGCACCGTCACGCTGCCCTTCTCGGTGCCCATCATGGGCCGCCGCACCAAGCTGCGCTTCCTGGAGGATGCCGTGCAGAGCCGTGACGACCTGCTCTACCGGGCCATCACCCGGCAGCTGAGGGGCAGCCAGAAGGGGCCTCCCGAGGCCGAGGCCATCGAACTGCTCGGGGTGGAGGTGGCGGCCGCGGGTGGGGCCGGGCCGGGAGCCGGGGGGCAGGAGCAGGGTGGCATCGAAGCCGAGGCCAGCCAGCGGATCCAGGAAGCCCTGTTCTGCCTGCACAATGAGCAGGACTGCCTGTACGAATACATCCCCGACAACGTGGTGTCCATGCGGCGCATCGTGAACACGGTGCCCATCACTGTGAGGCTGCTGCATGAGCACCAGGCCCGGGGTGGTGTCATGAGGCCCACGCCCAGGCAGGCTGTGGCCTGGGTGGTCCTGGCCAACCAGTGGCCCTGCAGGCTCAGCTGGGCCCTCCAGTGCTTGGAAGACAGGCAGCAGGTGGAGGGCGGGCCGGACCCACAGGCCCAGCTGTGGGGCATCTTCCAGGACAATTCCCGGGAGCTCCACACCATGACCAAGGCTTTGCAGAACGTGGTGGACCTGGACGGGGACCCAGAACTCTTTGCCCGCTTCCTGGGTGTAGACTTCCCTTTTACTGTGGCAGAGGCTCAAAGCCTGCTCTACTGTACGGTCAACCTGGACCACTCCATCCGGCGCCGGATGGGGCTCATCCGGAGTGTCCGGGCCCTCAACCCGCCAGGCGACCCTCACAACTCTGAGAAGCCGCCCTCCCACCCTCGGGACGGGGCCAACCACACTGGCAAGCCTAGTGCGGTCTCTTGAATTTGGGGAGGTGGAGGCAGGAGGAAGGTGGAAGGAGTGTCTCCAATGCTGCCAAGAACTGCAGTCAGGGCCCTTCAGCCACAGGCAGCGGTCGGGGACCCTCTGTCCCGCCTCCTTCCTGTGAGGGGCAGGCTCTGGCCGCCCCAGGCAATCGGAGTTTGGCCACAGGACTCGGGCAGCCACTGGGCTCCCATCCAAACCCTTGAAGCAGTGTTATCCCAATCCTAGCTCAGGCGAGGCAGCATGTGTGCATGCGCCTGTGCATCCCGGCAAGCGGCTAATCTCAGTGCAATAAAGACGTGTCCCAGTCAGCTTGCTCCCAGGGGCCAGCTTCCTTGTCGTGGGGCCCAGTCTGTGGTTGGGCAACGGGGCTTGTGGGGTGGGAGGTATGGGCTGACGCACGTGCACCCAGGCCCCACGCCCTCCTGTCTCACTCAGCCGGATCATCCCTTCCCAGGGCTAAGTTGGCATTTCCGGAGGATGCCCCTGCCCCAGTATGTGATGAGTTCACCTTGGCACCTCCCAGGCTGCCCCATCATGCTAATTAGGGCTCTGCCACCAAGCCCACCTCACCCAAGGGAGAGGAAATAACAGTTTTGGGGAGGGGAGAGGAGGGGGGCCCACTCATTACTCACAGCTCTGGGCCACCTGCCCAACCAGTTTTTTATTCAGTCTCAGAAAGGGCAGGGCATGTGGGGACAGGGCATGACAGGCGCCCAGCAAGTGAGGGGAAGACTGGGCCACCTATCACAGCCAGCCACTTCTGTGCAGCTTAGAGCTCCTGGGAAACCAGCTCCTCGACTTCCCTCAAATCGAATGGACTCTAGACTGGCTCAGCAATGAGTTCTTCCCGTCTGTCTGTCCCCATTCCCAGAGCTGTGGCCCAGAGAGCCTGGCATGATCACAGGTCAGCCGGCTCCCAGGAAGGGCCTGATGCTTCAGGACATGGCTGTCTCCCGCTGACCTCGGAGGGCTAACACACAGCTTCCTTGACCAGGTCCACAGGTCCAGGTTACCAGCAATGGCAAACTGGCCTTTGACAAATGGCAAACGTTTCCAATACCCCACTGGACAACAGAGGAAGTTAGGAATAAGAAGGACTCGGGGCTCCCCATGCTGGCGACGGAGGCATTTAATAGAAAAAGTCTGACCAGAGATGTGTGCCACAGGGAGAGAGGAGAGCCCCACTGGGGCCTGCTCCCTGCCCTTCACCCCATTCCCTCTCCCTCGGAGGCCTAGCTCCAGGTGGAGTGCCCAGGAGTGGGCTCCCTGCCTCTGCGAGGGTGCCCATCTGACCTGGGGGGGGGGGGGGGGGACACACCCGCCCGGACACCCCTTCGCTCCCTGATAAATGTATTGCACTTGGGTAGAGAGCTGACTTTTGGCCTCTCGGTCGCCCCCAAGCCCTCTGGTTGTCCCCCCTCCCAGCAGGGCTCTGTTCTGCAGCCCGTCTCCGATCTACTGCTGTCAGCCACATCCCAGATCAGTGCCACTCACCACCACCGCCCCGGGGCTCACCTCCCTCCCGTGCCTCCCTGAGAGAACCTGCCTCCTTCCACTCCCTGGGCCTGCCTGCCTGGCCTCTGGGCCTTCCTCAGAGAGGGGAGGGGGAAATAAATAGAGGTGCTTAGATGGGGATGGGGGGACCAGGGAAGGAAGGGGGCCTGATCCGCTTCCCCAGGGTCCCTCGGAGCGTTTCCTCAGGTGCCTGCTTCCCCCGGCCCCATGGGCCACACTGGCCCGGGACAGCCCCATCCTGGAGAGCTGGCATGGAGTTCAGTCTGGATCCAGGGCCCAGGCGGGGTCTCAGATCATTGAAGCCTGACCAGAGAGAGATCTGGGGAGAGGAAGAGGAGAGGCAGCCGGTCAGGCCTCGTTCCCACCCCCCACCCTGTCCCCCGCCTCAAGTCCTCTCACCTCAAGTGTCACAGTGTCTCCTGCCCCGAATCCTGACTGGCTTCCAGAAGTAGCTCTTCGAGCACCTTCTCATTCTTGGGGCAGCTGAGTTCTGTGGGTTCAGAAAGGAGAGGTGAGTGACCCCAGCATCCTGCCGGCAGGGAGGCTTCTGGGCTGAGAGATGGGCCTCCCCACCTCCTTGGCCCCTCCAGGCTCCCCTGGCAGCTTAACAGGGCAAGGGGCTGCCTTAGCCTAAGCTTCAGTCGGCTGGCCCTACCCCCGGCCCCTTCTCAATGTGCCAAGGAAGAGCAGATTCTCGAACGCCCACTGCAGCGCCTGAGACCGCACAGGGAGGCTCGTCAGAGCACTCTCAGAATCTGGCCCTGACTGGGCAAAGGTCTCGAGCTGGGCTTCAGGCTCTTTGTGGCAAACGAGGGGCCTGGGCCAGAGCTGTCAGACTCCTTCCCCCTCCCCCCTAAAGTCACTGTGTGCCTCTGGGGCCAGGGCTGGGGGGGGGGGGGGGGGAGAGAGTAGGAGAGCAGGGAACTCTTGCGGCCCCGCTGCCTCAGGGCCCAAGCTCACCATGCTCTAGGCCACAGCCTCCACCCTTGCCCTCTGGTCCTCCGTGTCCAGTGGGGGAATCAGGAAGTACACGAGCAAACTCTGGCTTCAGCCCATTGGGCAGTGGTGGGTCCGGAGCGCCAGGGCTGACCCCTGACCTGGTGGCCGGGGGCTCGCCCACCTTTTCTGGGGGGCTTTCTACCCGAGTTACCACGAACACTTTGTGTCCACGGCCAGGGCTGGACACGGAGATGCGCTTTTCGGCACCCGGCACCTCCTGCCTGGGCCCACTAGGGCTCTCGGGGGCAGCCTCTGGGGCTGAGGGGGCTGGACTGCCCGGAGGGGTCCTATCCCCGGAGCTCAGAGAGTTCCCAGGCACAGAGGAAAGCTGACCCTCGGGGCCACGCATTGTCTGAACCTCTCGGCCCCCATCGTCCTCGTCCTCGGTGTCAGAATCCGAGTCCTCGGCCGGCCCCGGGGCCTTGGGCCTGGCCCCTCCAACCTCCCCGTTCTCCTGGGCCTCGTCTGCCAGCTCTCCCAGCAACGTGGCCTCCTCCGGGGCTGGCTCAGTGACCGTGATCTCAGGCATGGAGGCTGAGAGCTGTAGTTGCTGTTCCTTTTCCTCCTCCTCTCGGGCCAGGACAAAGTTGCGCTTGCACCCATTCTGGATCTCGGCCAGGAGGGCTTTCTGGGTTTCAATGAAGCTCTTTACCTGCCAAGTGTGCAGAGAGAGCTGTTGCAGGAAGGGCCTTGGCCGGCCCCGCGCCCCCGCCTCCGCCTGGCCCCAGCTCAGGTCTAGGGGAGGCCCCCACTTACTGCCTCTTTCTTGGGCTCCCGGTCTAAGTCAAGGCGCAGCAGCGACTGGTTGACTTTGAGGGCCAAGGACAGGGCCATGAGGCCTCCAGTTTTGATCTCGTTCTCCCGAAGGTCCAGCCGAAGCAGGCGAGGGCTCTCGGCGATGAATTCTGCTACTGCCACAGCTCCTGGGGAGGAGGCCGAGCCCACCCAGGGCCCCCAGTGAGAAGAGAGGCCCCTGAGCCAGGCCGAAGGCCCAAAGAGACCATGGCACCAAAGCTCCCCAGGGTCTGTCCTGGCCTCTGCCCGTCCCTTGGGCCATCGGCTGCCTGTGCTCAGCACCCCTCCTCCAGCCCCCCACCCCCCAGCCTCAGGTTCCTTTTCTCCATCCTCTTCTTCCTCTCCCTCCTGGCCCCCAGGGCCTTCACTCCCCACTCCGCCTTGGACCTCTCCCAGCTTCCCTCCGAGGCTCAGCCCCACGCGGCCTGTCTTCTCACCCTCGCAGGTGAGTTTGGTGGATGCTAGTCCCAGGCGCAGCACACTGCGGTTCCCAATCAGTCCGTTTTTGAGGTTCCGGACACCTTCATTTCCAATAGGGTTGTGGCCCAGATTCAGTGTCTCCAGGCTCTGGGTATGGGGCTGAGGACAAGAGAAATTGGGGAGACACACCCAAGGGCAGGGGGAGTCCAGCTGAGAGAGGAGCTGGCGCTCCTGGCCTGGCCATCATCACGGGCGAAGCTAAGCCCAGGGAAACGCTTGAGAAACGGAGGGGTCTCCAAGCCCTGCGGTAGCGGCAGGAGACAAGAGAGCAACAAGAACCTCAGGCCTGCAGTCCAGGTCTGAGCTCCACCCCATCCCAGGAGCTCTGAGGGAGGCGACTTGGGAGGCCTTGGCTGGTCTCTCTCTCGTCCTTATCTTCTGACACCTCCTAACCATCCCTCCCCACCAGGAGGCAGGCCACAGCCAGACAAGAGGTCCATGGTCCATGGCCAATCCTAAACTGGCTTACAGGAGCCAATCCACAGGGGCCGAATCCAAGCAATAGGGCAGACCCTCTGGGCCTGGCTTCTTCAATTGCCTAATGAGGGCCTTGAACTAAATAATCTCCAAGGGGGTCTTCTATGATTTACTTCCTAGTAGTCAGATCTTGGGAAACGAGGGGGTTGGTGCCCTGGTGAAGGGAGCTCAATGAGGACTAAAGCCAACTCCTCCTCCAGCTTCCGTCTTCCCCATTCTACCTTCTGGGAGCTGAGAGATGTCTGATGTTGACTTATTAGACCTCAAGTAAGTCTCTTTCTTGGTTCCAAATTACTTCTCTATCTGTAAAATCCGAGGCTAGGGACAGGTCTGGATTTCCTGACACCCCAAGTTCTAAGCTCCTTTTTGATGCGAAATGAGCTAGCCTCAGAAATGCAAAGGCTCTATAGGGGATAGGCAGAGCCAAAATGGCACAGTAAAGGCAGGAGGGTCTGAATCTCTCTGAAAACTCCCTCCAACCAACCTCAAAATAAAGCTTCAGAATAAATATTAGAGGGCCAATAGCAAAAAGTGGAAGGTGTCAGACAATTTTCCTGCAAAAGATAATTTGGAAAGTGGGGACAGAAGGTCTCTTTCACTGGGGTAAGAGGGGAGCTCAGGTGAGGTTCCCTCCCCTCCCCTCAACTCCAAAGGTTCTGAACCCAGGTCTAAGCAAGCGAGACCCTTGCCTAATCCAACAGCAGAGCATCCTGACAGTTTGCCTGACTGACACAAGCCCACAGTGAGGCCCAGGGCCCAGAAAGTCCAGAAGGTATGCCTGGCCTCACAAACCCACAGGAGGCCTTAAGGGAGACTGAATCAGCAATGGGAGGCAGCTTCCAGAGCTCTCAGCTCACAAGCCTTCATACCACCTCAGAAGATCTGAAACTTGCAGACACCCAGAATTAGAGCTGAGAGGAGCTGCAAGAAAATACTGACATTCAAAAGAGTTTACCCTGGGAACAGAGCCCACCTTTAAAATAAAAATAAAAGTCAAGTAAAAGGCTAGGAAAATGAACAAACATAAAAACAAAAACAAACCAAAAAAACAAAAAACAAAAAAAAAAACCTAACCATTTCAAGAATTATTTCGGAGGGAAGCTAGGTAGGTGGATTGAGGGACAGACTTGGAGTCAGGAGATCCTGGGTTCAAATCTGACCCCAGACACTTCCTGGATGTGTGACCCTGGGCAAGTCACTTAAACTCAATTGCCTATCCCTTACTGCTCTTCTGCCTTGGAAGCGATATTTGGTATTGATTCTAAGACAGAAAGCAAGGGTTTTTTTGTTTTTAAAGAAAGAAAATTATTACTGAAACAAGGTAGAGCAAGGCACAAACTCAGAATAAGATCAAAGAAGCAAAACTAAGAAAACTGAGAATTGATCTCTAAGCTCTTTCTTTGATTTTTAAAAATCAAACAAGAGAGATAAAGGAAAAATAAGGAAAAGAAATGAAAATGATGCGAGAAGTAAAGTAACATATTTAAAAAAGAATTGACCAAATAGTAAAGGAGGCACAAAAATCCACTGAAGAGAAGAATTCTTTAAGAAGCAGAAATGGCCAAATGGAAAGAGGTTCAAGGGCCTAATAAAGAAAAAAACTCCTTAAAAACCAGAATTAGCAAATGGAAAAGGAGGTTCAAAAGATCATGGAAAAAAATTGTTCTTTAAAAATCAGAACTGGGAAAATGAAAGCTAATGACTTCATGAGACATCAGGAAATAATACAATAAAATCAAAAGCATGAAAAAAATACCAGAAAATATGAACGATCTCATTGGAAAAACAACGGACCTAGAAAACAGATCCAGAAAAATGATCATTTACAGAATTATTGGACTACCTGAATGCTATGATTTAAAAAAAGTCAGCATATCATATTACAAGAAATTATCAAAGAAAACTTCCCTGATATTCTTGAACCAGATGGTAAAATAGAAATTGAAAGAAACTACCTATCACTTCTTGAAAATGATCTTCAAAGTAAAACGCCTAGGAATATTATGGCCAACTTCCAGAGCTCCCAAGCCAAGGAGAAAATACTGCAAGCAGCCAGAAAGAAATAATCTAAATATCATCATAGAACCACAGTCAGGATTAAACAGGTCTTAGAAGTTTCTACATAAATGGATTAGAGCACTTAGAATATGATATTACAGACGGCAAAGAAACTAAGTCTTCAACCAAGAATCAACTACTCAGCAAAACTGAGCATATCCTATCAAGAGAAAAAATGATTATTTAATTAAATAGAAGATTTCCAAGTATTCCTCATGAAAATTCAGGTCTCAAGAGAAGCATAAAAAGGTAAATAGGAAAAAATTTAAAAGAGATTAATAAAGTCAAACTGTTTACATTGCTTTATGGGAAGATGATACTTGTAACTCAAAGAATTTTATCATTCTTAGGGCAGTTAGAAGGACTATACATAAAGATGTAGAAATAACTTGATTATGACATGATATCAAAAAATAAAATCTAAGAGTAAAAAAGAGGATTGTACTGAGAGAAGAGGGAGGGAAAAGGTTGGATGGGGTAAATGTTCTTACCTGAAAAGGTGTGAAAAAGCTATTATGGTGGAGGGGAAGATGAGTGCAACACTCCTGGGCAACACTTAAAACTTACTCTCATTGGAATTGGCTTAGAGAGAGAATAACATCCACACTCAGGTAGAGAAATCTAGCTTAGCCTATGGGGAAGTAGGAAGAGAATAAGATGCTAAGGGGAAAGGAAGACTAATTAGAAGAATAAGTTGGAGGAGGCAATGGTTAGAACTAAACTCTTGTGAGGGACAGACTGAAAGGAGAGAGAAAAAACAAGGGGAAAATGGAAAATAAGAGAGAATAAACAATACAAGATGTAACATTAATTACTCTGAATATATATTAAAAAGGTTTTGTACAAACTAAACTAATGCAACCAAGATAAGAGGGGAAACACCAACTGGGAAAAAAATTTTACAACAAATTTCTCTGGTAAAGGTCTCATTTCTCAAATCTATAGAGAACCAAGTCAAATTTATAAGGATACAAAAGTCATTCCCCAATTGACAAATTGTCAAAGGATATGAACAGTTTTCAGATGAAAAAAATCAGTTATCTATAGTCATGAAAAAAATGTAAATGAAAACAATTCTGAGGTACCATCTCCCACCTATCAGACTGGTTAATATGACAGAAAAGAACAAAGATAAATGTTAAGAGGGGATGGGGCAAAATTGGGACACTGCTGCATTGTTGGTAGTGTTGTGAATGGATGACAATTTGGATCTATGTTCAAAGGGCTATAAAACTGCACACCCTTTGGTCCAGTAATACCTATACTAAGTTTGTACACCAAAGAAATTTTTTAAAAAGGGAGAAGGACTCATCTGTACAAGGTTTATATAGCACCAGTTTTTGTGGCAAAGAATTGGAAACTGAGGGAATGGTCGTCACTCAGGGAATGGCTGAACAAATTGTGGTAGATGATAGTGATGGAACACTATGGGGTTTATAAGAAATGATGTACAGGATAATCTCAGAAAAACTTGGAAAGACTTTCATGGACTGATGCAAAGTAAAACAAGCTGAACCAGAGGAACATGTTACACAGCAACAGCTACTCTCAGCAATACAATGATCCAGGACAACCCTGAGGGATTTATGACAAAGAATACTATCCATCCTCTAGAGAAAGAAACTGTCAGAATCTGAATGCAGATTCTCTTTATTTATGCTTTTATTTTTGGATTTTGGTTATTCTTTCACTACGTGACCAATATGGAAGTATTTTTTTCATGATAAGACATGTATAATCCAGATCAAATTGCTTACATATCAGGGAGAGGAGAGGATTTCAGAAATAATTTCAGAAAACTCATGTAAAAGATTATATATAATTGGAAAAATAAAATATTAAATTAAAAAATAAACAAAAATAAAAATAAATAACTTCAAGGGCTTTTTGGGTTTCTGCATTTAACTCACCAGTGTCATTCCCAGGAAAGCCATGCCCGTGTGTGTCAGCTGATTGTTCCAAAGAACAAGGGTTGCCAACCCCTTCCTCTGCTCCTTCAGGCCCTCACAGATGTAGGCCAGACCTGGGGGAACAAGCTAGAAGCTGGTCTATGGGGTGCTCTTGGGCCCTCCCTCTCCCCAAGTGTCCTACTTACAGCCTGAAAAGCGAGAGGGGAGGGGGAAGGTCAGGCACTTGGGACCCTCTCACTGCCCTTCTTCACAGATGGAGAATCTGAGGGTAAGGCAGAGACAAGCCCAAGGTCTCACATCAAGCCAGGGAGTTCAGGTTACTGATCTCCTAATGATCTTCCCATCAAATTGGGCTAGGAAGCTTTCTTTTCACCTGGTTTCTGTCAAGGAAGACATGCTTCTCTCTCTCCAGTTTGGCTGAATCTACAACCCCCCACCCCCCCAGGGGAAATGGCTGCCCCTACCCACCTGAGTCCAGAACATGGTTGTTTCGAAGGTCCAGAATCTGGATGGAGCAGTTGAATTTGAGAAGGTTCCCAAGCTGGGCTGAGTCTTGTAGCCCATTGAGTTTATTGTCTGCCAGGTAGAGCTCCCGAAGATTCATGTTCATCTTGAGGGCTGTGGCTGCCAGGGACAGCCCAAGGGGATGGGTCAGCCCAGCCACCTTCTTTCTCCTCTCGTCTGCCACCCCTCTGGCCCTTCTACTGCAGAGCCCCATTTCTTTAGCAATGGAGGGGCCCCTGGACTATACCTCCCCAAGCAACCCTGCTATACGGGGTCATCGCTCTGAATGTGGAAGCCATTAAACCATGAATTATTGGCCTAGTAAATACCCAAGGAAGGGCTGTCTCCACCTTTTATCCACAAACACAGTGAGGAGTCAGTCTGTAAGACTGTGAGAACCCCAGAACACCAAAGCTTGAAAGGAACTAAGAAACCACCCAGCGGGTCCAAGTCTCCTTTTCGGAGAGGGCGGCTGAAGCCCCAAGCCACACTGCCTGTCGGGTAGAAGCAGAATCTGCTCCCAGAAGGCTTGGATTGATTGCCTCTATAGCCGATTCCTGCAGGACACTCAATGTCCCCCTAGGGTCACACAGGAAGGGAACGTGTCCTGGAAGTCTCTGGGTCCGAGTTGCTACTCACCCAGAAGCACAAGTGGGCGCCCTGACAGGCTGGCATTCTCCAAGTGCAGCACCGTGAGGCTGCTGCTTATCCGCAGGGCCCGCGCCACAAAGGGGGCAGAGTGATCGAGCAGGGGAGTGTTGTGGGCATCCAGGTACTGCAGGCAGTTCGTCTATGAGGGCCAGAGGAGCATCTGGTCAGATGGAAACCACCCTGGCTGGCAGGCATCATAGAGCCTCCTCTCCTCGGGACCTCCCTGGCCCGGGGCTTGCAGAAGTCTCCAGGCCCACCTCCGTGTTCCGAGCCTTCCTGAAATCTCCACCCATATAACACATCAAGCAAATCCTAAGAGTTCATATGGCCAATCCTCAGAGCCCTCTGCCCACTCTGTAACCCCACCCAAACCCCGGGCTTATGGCTGAGGGGAGGGATCCATCCCCTCTGCTCTGCTCTCCCAACAGACCGCCAGCTCCTGGCATGGGTCCCTCTCACTCAAGAGGCCTGCTGCTCCCCTGAGGGTTCTCAGATCTGTGGATGATTCCGTCCTCAAGTACTAGGGAGGCTGGGGGAAAGGCAGGCCCAGGTTTTCCATAGGTTCCATGGGAACATGCTATGCTTCTGAAGACTAGGGTGGGCCTGAAGGGGCATCCCGCCATTTCCCATGGGAGCAGGTCCCCTGCGTAGTCCTCTGGCCCCAAATCCACCTCCACGCTGGAGAGCTGGGCGGGAAGCCCAGGCCTTCTTCCCTCAGACACCTGACAGAAGGTGGACTGGGGCCTCCCAATGCCTGGAGGGGGGACCTGGGACCAAACAGGGGGAGATATAGCAGAGCTGGACACCGACCTTCCGCATCATGTGGGCAGCAGCCTGCCAGCCTCTCGTACCAATGTGCTTATTGAAGGAGATGTTGAGATGGGTGGCCGACTCGTAGTACTCTATCATGTCAAACAATGCAGAAGCCCCCTGAGGGAAGAAAGAAGAGAGAGCCCTTCCTCGTACAGCGAAGCCCTGGGCTAGGAGTCGTCAGGCCCGATTTGGCCCACTCCCCACCTCCAAGCCTCAGTCAACCACACACAGCTATAACTTCACTGGATCCTCTAACCCAATCCCTTGCCTGCCTGCCCAACCAATAAGCTTTTCTTCAGCAGCTACCCAGTACCAGGCACGGGCAGTGTCAAGACAAAGTGAGCCAGAGGTGGGCCCCAGAGCTCCTTCCCACCTCTGTTCCCTCCTGGAATGTTAGGCAGCTCCCTCAGGCTCAGGCCCCACTCACATCCTCATCCAGGCTCGTCTGCTCCAAGTCGACCACCTTGAACTGCAGCCTCTTGAAGATTTCCTCCAGAGCCTCGCAGGCCTTGTAGTCAAGCTTCTCTCCTGGAAGAAGAGGCAGCAGGAGATGAGGGTCTTGGGCCACGAGCAGAAAGACCTCCCTGGCTCTGCCTGGGGCTCAGACTTGTTACAAGATGGGGCCAGCCATCCCAAATGCTCATAGCCGCCATCTGTGCCCAACCCGAGGTACATGCCGAGCTCTACTGGTCTGAGCGGCCACCCTTGCACACGCTGGACGATGACCCTGATGTGGTGGCGTCATTTTGGCCCTCTTCAGGTACAAAGGACAACAATGAACCACTGGGGGGTGAATTCTGGCCCTTGCTGTGGGGCTGAGTCAGGGGTCTGTTTCAGGCTATGATGCAATCTTCCATCAGTCAGCAAGGATGTAAGACATTGTGGCCTGGTTTTGACAGAGCAGGGACCCTGACCCCCAAGGAGGATATTCCTCTGAAACAAAGAGGGCCCATGAGCCATGGCAGCCAGAGCGGTCAACGGCTTCCACGTCTCAGCTACGTTTTGTGTCCCGTCCTTGAGTCACTCCCGTTCTACTTTTTAGTTCTCCCAGGTTTTCCCTTGACCTCTCGCTCTGGCCTTCTGACTTCTAGGCTCCCTGGTCCAAACTATTGCTTGGTCTAACCTCTCTAGACCCCTGGACACCTAACTAGCCACGATTCCAGCAAACTTATACACTCTGGTCCACAGGTCCGGACTTCTCCTGGCCTCTTCTGATACCAAGATCTAGAGCTGGAAGGACCTCCGAGATCCCTGAGCCTTTTCCATAGATGAAATCATTGAGGTCCAGGGAGTTTCAACCACATTCCCAGTGCTGCCAGTGTGGGGGGCAAAACTAGGACCGGCACCTCGGCCTCTACCTGCCCCAACCCTCTTCTGTGCCAGCTCTCCCCCCTACCCCCACCTTGGTCCCTGCCCATCTAATCTGGACACCAACCTTTCAGATCAAGGCAGTCGATTCGGTGTGCCAAGTCAGTAAACTCCTGCAGAGAATAAAGGCAGGTGGTGAGAAGGCCCAGGGTTGGGAGAATCAGAGCCTCCTGGGACCTGGCCCAAGGAGATCCGTGGTCACAGCTAGTTGGGGGCTGAGGAGTCCCCTGCTGCCCTCATCTTACCAACAGGGATTGTGAGCCCTGCAGTGGGGAAAGGACATGCCATAGCATCAAGGAAGAGCAGAGATCTCAAACGTGGAGTCATAAGCGAGGAGCTCGAACCCCAGCCCTGTGATCCTGGGCCAGGACCTAACAATGTCTCAGAACTAGTTTCTGCCCTGAACAAAGAGGGGCCTCAAGCTCCAAGTTATGTGGCGTGAGCTGCAGAGTTGGTCTAATCCAGGCCTCCTGCATCATCGCTGTTGGAAACAAAGGACTCTTCGAGTCTGAACTCTTTCACAACTGGCACTGCAGCAGAGACAAGCTGCCCCACAAGGTTCAGGGGAGGAAACGGAGGAGAGCATTCTGAGGCTGCTCTGGACTCAGAAAGTAGGGCCAGACGCAGCAGGGAATCCTCATCTAGTGTGTGTCACACCTCCACGTTACCAGGGAAGAAAACAGAAATGAGTCAAGGCATGGCCTGACACGGGAAGAGTACTTTGTGGGCTTTACTAAAGAAAATCAGAGCCAGACGCATTGAAGAAGGCCCTGAGAACAGGGGACATCGGAGCTGGGAAGGGCCTTAGCCTGGAGCCTTCGGGAAGAACTAAAGTGGATCCTCGCCCTCCCCCGTAACTGCCCGGGTACCTGGATCTGCTTGATGAGCTTGGGGATCTGCTTGCAGTTCAGTTTCTGGCAGGCCTGCTGGTAGGCGCCAATGATCTCCTCCACTGTCACATTCTGGGCTGAGGTCAAGAGAAGGGTGAGTCAGGAGTGGAGAAAGGGGAAAGTGGGGGAGAGAAGGCGGCCAGGTTCATCTTTTCCCCAGCTGATCTTCAGCCTCTCAAAGCTAGTGCGGGCCAGGGGAGGCCGGCCTTTCACACCTCCAGGCCCAGGCAGGTAGGCAGCGCCTGGGAACTGTACTCATCTCTTCCTCTTGGTCCTAACAGCCTTGCTGCAGGCCTGCCAACCCCAAACGGCCCCCTTTGCTGCCAGTGGAGGGGCCCAGGGCACCCCCTAGAATCTGAGCCCACTCAACGTGGAAGAGAATTTCCGTGGTCTCAGCTTGTCTAAGTCTCCATTTTATAGAGGAAGAGATGTATCGGCAGGGGAGACGCTCGAGGCCACACGGTGGTTAGGCGCGTGGAAACTGCACAGAGACGACGGAACAGCTCCCGTACGTTTAAGAATCTCTTTATTCCCAAGACCGTGAGGCGGGCATTGCAAATGCAACGGGCAAACTAAGCCACAGGGGCACGACGCAGCTTGCCTCTGAGCTGAGGCGCAAACTTCAATCGGCCCCAAGGCTGGCCCCCGGGCCCCCGTTTCTCCTGTCCGGCTCTCTCCTCCTTGCCAGGGTCGGGGCTCCCAAGGAACCAGCGCTGTTCAGCCTGAGCAGGAGGCAAAGATGGCGGATCTCTATTTCCCCTCCAGCGAGTGTGGCCCAGCCCCTCCTCCCCCTCACTGAGCACTGCCGTGGCTCACACAAGGGCAGCCCAGGAGGACGCCACCTGGCCGTGCCACGCTGGCACTGGTCTGGGCACAGGCCAGGGGCTGCACTCCGTGCCGGCCCCTCTGGAGGGGAAGGGCAGAACGGACGGCCCTTCTGGGAAGTACTCTGAGGATTCCCCAAGATCGGAGGCGCCCAGAGCAGGCAGCGATTTGAGATGGGCCACGAGGCCTTCGTGTAGGGCTTGAGCTTTCCATTTGGTATCTCATCGCATCCTCAAGAGCTCTGTGAGGTAGCTGCTGACGGAATAGAAGGAAGTGTCCAGACGAAGATGCTGAAGCTTGGACAGGTTAACTGACTGGCCCAGGGTAAGCGGAGCCTGGACTGTCCTTTCACTGTCATCAGCACAGTGTAAGCCCCACACCTTGGGGGCGGGGGGAGCCTGAGCACCCAAAGGGGCAGGAGAGAGCCCACGGGGTGACGGGGTGGGCGGGCAGCGACGCTCCCGGCTCTGCCCCACGGAGTGCGCCGTGACACTGCGGGCCGCTGGGGCAGGGAAGCTGACCCCTGCCGGCGGGCTCCAAGGTACATCCGAAACCATCCTCGCACTCCGGCCGTCTAGGCCGGGGTAACCGGAGCTGGGCATCAGATTACTGAGGGCTCCGCAGGGTCAGGCCCTCCCCCGGCGGGGACGCTGGAGGCTGGCTCGGCCTCCTCTCTTCTCCAAAGCCGCTCCCTCTGCCTCTGGAGGTCTGGGCACGAGGGCCCCGGACCTGGTTCTGAACGTTCCCGTGCCTGGGAAGCGCCATTCTGCAGGGGGAGATGGGAACTACTTGGGGCGCACAGCCAAGGCCAGAATCCCCCAGCAGTCAGTCAGTTCTGTCTGTAATGGTGGGAAATGGGGGAAGACGGGACCAAAGATCTGACACTAGGTGGAGGGAAAGAGCACTGGCGTGGGAGGCTGGAGCCTGGATTCAGATCCTGGCTGTGACACTGGCTTGCTGGTGGCCTCGGGGGTCCCTCTCACACCATAGGGGAGGGTCCTTTCCAGGCCTCGGCCCCAGGGCTACGGGGAGGCTCCTGGTGGCAGGCCGGGTAGGAGCTCCCCATCTGGAGCTGGCCACAAGAGGGACATCTTGCCTGGATATGCACCAGCAGACGCCAGATGACTCCTAGTTGACAAGGCTGGGTGGTACCTGAGTTCATGGAGTCACAAACCCCGAGTTCAAATCCAGCTGGCTCTGCCCCTGGCATGCATAACTACTCATTTTGGCTCCTGAAGCCTCAATAAAAGGAGGGGCTCGGCCTGGATTCAGAGGATGAGGGTTCACATCCCAACTGAAACAGATCCTGAGAACGTCTCTTAAACCTCTGCTCCTGCCAAAGGGAGAAAAGGGGAGAGGAGGGAAGGTGTGCCACCAGGCTACCTCAGGGGAGGCTGGCAAGCAAGGGCACTGGGCCTCCGGAGGGCCGCCGGGCTTCCGGTCTGGACAATGTAGGGAGAGCCAGGCCGGACGAGCAGGAGGTCTGCCTCCAAGGTCACTTCTGGCTCTCCGGGTGGGCCCCCGCCGGCCATTCTAGGCGCCTGTGTGAGATGAGCCCCAGAGGGCTGCCTCCTCCACGGGGAGAAAGAGAAAGTTAGGGGGCGCTGGTCCCCAAGTCCTGGGCTGCCCTTCCCCTTGGGCGGTGAGTGCCCCGAACACCCTCCTGTCCTTTGGTCATCTTTCCAGCCTTTGCTTAATGGTCTTCACACAGAGCTCCCTGGGCTCCAGCCAGGCCACGGGCCCAGAAAGGCCTCGTCTCCTTCAGAAGCAGTTGGACCAGCTTCTTCCTGAAGGCTTCCCTGAGCTCTTCTCCCCGCCCCACGCGTCCCTCCCCCAAAGGGCCGCTGATTGTGGTGTGTGTCTGTCTGTATTTACACTATCTGTGCTCCGGTCCTTAATGAATGCACGTTGACTGCCTGGGTGACAGGAAGCAAGCCAGATTCCCCTTCTGCCCAGTGGGGCCTTACGGAGCCGTTTGTTCCCTCCCCTCCTCCGGGCATGCACGTCATGGACAAGCTGCCCTCACCAGGGACAGGAAAGGGGCCGCTCACATGACCCTGGGCAGGCTCGGTGGGGCTCTCTGCCTGCTCTGACAGCCTGGAGTGTCACTCAGCGACCCCATCCCTGCCTGTTTTGTCGGCGCCTCCCCAGGCCCGCCTGATTCCCAATCTATGACCTCATGACCCTCCCCTGCACTCCCCCCTGCTATGGGGTCAAACTGAGGGAGGAGCTCCAGGACAAGAGGGCCTTTACGGAGCCACAATGTGTCGAGGGCACGCAGAGCGTAGAATGGAATCCGATCACTAAGCACAGAAGAGGCCCAAGGCGTCCCAGAGGCAGTGCCTGCTGGGCCTTGAACGGAGAACAGAACGGCAACCAAAGCGGAGGGGAAGAAAGACGTGCCGGCCAGGGATGCCCGACTGCTCAGGAATGGTGAGGAGTCCAGTTAGGAAGGGGAGCCAGGGATAAAGACCTGAAAAGCCAGGCTGGGGCCAAAATGGAGAAGACTGAAAGCCAGGCTGGGGTCAGATTTTATTCTGTCGGAGAGGGGAAGCCGCTGACAAACTTCCAGGGGAGGAAGGGATAAGAGCAAAGAACAGCCCCTGCTGGGTTTGGGCAACATCCATCTGGCAGAAGGACGAAGTGGGGAGGGAGAAGAGGAAGAGAGCCTGTGTCAAGTGCCTACTGTGTGCCAGGCCCTGTGCTCTGCTCCAGGGGACCCTCCTCGTGTGGTCTGGCCCAAGTGTGGGCACTAGGTGCTAACAGGGACCTAGGGCCTGGGCCTCTGGCCATGGGGCTCCCACCAGGACCATTCTGGAAGGGTAACTAGACACCCCCCCCCACTCAGCTGCAGGTGACTGGCTCAATAAGACCAATTAATTTAATCAGTATTCGCTGCTGTCTGACACTGTGTCCAGCCCTAGGCTAAGATGTGTGGGGACAGAAAACCCAGAGAATATGGAAAGACAGCCAGAAGGAACTTTGGAGCATAGAAAATAAGAGCTCTACAGGCCTTAGAGATGGTGAGTCTGTCTACCTAAAACCCACAAGGGAAAAACAAAGCCCAGAGCCAGGAAAGAACCTGCCTAAGGTAAAATAAGTCGGTGACAAATGGGGGGGGGGGGGGGGACGGGACAGGAGGGGGACGATTCTGATTTTTCTACCTGTTGGATATGGGCAGTCAGGGAGGGAGAGAGGGAGGGAGGGAGGGGGGATAAAGAGCTCCTCCCAGGGCAAGCTGCTTGCTGTGTCTGTAACCAGAGACACAGAGCCAGTTGAAATCATCCTTTGTCACCAGGCCTCAGAGGAATGCTCCTAGGAACACTCCCTGCCTGCTGAACAATCAATGTATTCCTAACCTGGAAACTGCTTCACCTGGAAGGCAGTTTGTCAAACCCCATGGCTGGGAGAGAGTCAACACGTCTAAAACAGACCTCATCAGCTTTCCCCCTAAACTCCATCCACTCCTGCGTTCCCTGTTAGTGCAGGGAGAACGTGGCCTCGTCCTCCCGGGCCCTCAGGATTCTTTCTCATTGACTTTGTGTTTATCCTGTTTACATCTTGTTTCAATTCAATATGATGTTTGTACAAATGTGTTTGCTTGTTCTCTCCACCATTCGAGATTGTGAGCTCCTTGAGGGCAAGGAATGTCTTTTACATCGTTCTGGATCCCCAGGGCTTAGCACAGCGTCTGGCACAGAGAAGGCACTTAAACATGTTTACTGCCTGACTGACAAAGTAAGTGGAAAGTACTCCCAGGAGCAAATCATGCCACTTGCTTCCTCACTTAGAATTGGGCAACTGGGCCAGTTCCCAATAGTTTAAAGGAAAAAAGAAAAAAAAAGGTCCTTCCCAACCCATGGAAATGGCAGGACCACAAGCTGAGCAGGTCCAGATAGTGATCATCCTTGGCCACCTCCAAGTCTCCGGCATCTCCTTCAAGCAGCCACTGCAGCTAGGGCAAAGGAGGCCAAAGAGGAGAGATGATGAAATGGCCAAAGGCAGGCGACTTGGTGGCTGCTCCCTCCTGGTCTGTCTGGGTAGGATATCTTCCCAAGTAAGCAGTAAATGGATGATTTACTCTTCATAGTCCCATCCTTCGATCAAGATCAAAATATAGAAGTTGCCTCTAAGAAGCTGGAGAAACAGGAGAAAGAATTCTAGGAAGAGAGAGTATAAAGGAGGACCAAGATTACTATCAGGTCAAGGTTAAAGATGAAAGTTGACACCAGCAACAAATTAGAAGAGAAAAATAAGAAAAAGATTGTTTTCAATGACAACAGTTCTATCAAGTCATATTGAGACAAACTGAAAAATGGGAAACAGATAAAAGTAAAAATATTTATTGTGATGATCATGATTGTGTGGTGAATGTCAGTGGATGTCAGGCAGTCATCACAATGAGGAGGCTAAGGAGTCCAGAAACCACTTCAACCAAGTAAACCTACTCTGGAAGCAACACAATTTTAAAGCAACAAAGTTTCTAAGATAACTCCGATAGAAGATACTAAAAGGGTGGGAAAGGAAAAAATCACCAACATGTTTATTACCAAAAAAGCCAAGCCAGAAGACTTCCGCCATTACCAAGCCAAATGCTTATTTTTTCCATCTCCATACCATCTACGTACACACATCACCTTCATAAAAATGTGAAGGGAACAGAGAAGCTCACCAACAATTTCCTATAGCAGATGAGACATCCTTACAGCCATACAGATGACTAAAAGATGAAGAAAATGCAGGCTCCCCCTGTACTCCCTGTCTGCAGGTAACTAAAAAAAAACATAGAACACCACCAAGTACCTCTGCCAACAGAAGCAATTAAGTGGCCAAGTGGATGGACTACAATGGGCCTGAGGTCAAGAAGACCTGAGTTCAAATATGGCCTTAGGGATTTACTAGCTGTGAAAGTAACTGGGTCCAATTTGCCTCAATTTCCTCATTTGCAAAATGGAGACAACGGACCTACTTCCCAGGGTTGTCATGAGAACTTAGCATTGTATCTAGTATGTAATAGGCACCTACTAAACACTTGTTTTATTCCTTCCAACAAAGCCTTCCATGCAGAAATTAAGATTTCTCTAGATATGTGATAACAGAATTCAATGATGGCAATTTACCAAAATCAAACGAGGCATTTGATATGCTCCAAGTGTTCACCGTTGAAATGGAAGCTATCTTATAGAAAGTCCAGGTGAATAAGGGACTACCTTCCTGAAAGTGGGATTCCCAGATATTCTTGTTTGTGGATAATGCTATGTGAACTACAAGTTCCAGAATATGATCTCTAGACCTGCCTCTACTCAAAAGAGCTCAGGCAAACATTGCACCTGGGATTGTGCTTCATAGGTGAATGAATGAATGAATACAAACTCATCAATCTCTTGCTGGTCCCACAAATCCATCCACACTCTTGAGATACCTTGCTATTTGCCACAGTGGGTTCATGCCCCATTCCCCTTCTTGAGAAAAATACTCAATATCCCCAATGCTTCTGGGAAAGAGTATGATATTCAGTTGTCATTCCTATATTAAAAATCGCCTTACTTAGCCCTCACTCCTCTATTCCTTGTTGACTTTCCCCATTAAACCATAAGCTCCAAAAGGCAGGGATCGAATCCTGAGGGCTTAGAATAGTGCCTGGCATAAAGGCACCAAGATGCTTTTTCATTCATTCATCAATACACAGGAAAAATCAAGTGGAAGAGAAATGCATACTGTCTAGATGATGGCATGCAGCTGGATGTTCCCACCCACAAACAGAGAGGAACTACCTCCAGATGGAGCAATAAGCTGGGAGTGTGAGATGGACTGCATTTGGGAAACTACATCCAGTGATCCCCAAGTGCTCTGTGTACATGGAAATGCCTGTTTTATTTGGTGTCAAAACTTAAACTGATTAGAAATGTCTTAAGAAAGGCAAAGTGTTTATTATGGAGCAGGTGAGAGCCCCACATTCCGCAAAGAAGGGAGGAAGATGATCTGTTCATGTTTCCTTTCTTTTTGGGACCCCAAATTGTTCTCATGTTTCACACCCATTGTTTCTTTTACACTGCTGCTGCTGCCATGGCAACAGTTTTCCTACAGCTTACTTCACTTTGCTTCAGTTCGTGTAAGTCTTTCTATGCTTCTCTGAACTCATCACAACTGCTGACAGTAGAGTGATAGTTCCATTATCCACATACCATAATTTAGCTATTTCCCATTAATGGGCATCGACTTTGTTCCCAATCTTTGGCACCACAAAAAGTGCTGCTATTAACATTTTGGTGTATATGTATCTTCTGTGCATTTTTAAAGAAAACATTCAATGACCCTTTCTCTTTTTGGGAAGGCAAGGATGGCAAGCCCTGTCCCTGTCCCCTCTCTCCATCTCACACATCCCCATTGGAGAGGAAAAAAAAGAAAAGAAAAAAATTTTTGCAACAATATGCCTAATCGAGCATAACAAATTGTCCGTGACTAAAAATGTACCTTGCTCTGCAACTTGAGTCTGTCAATCTCTGGCACAAACTCTCACTCACCTTTTACCTCATCCTGTACTCAACTCAGACTTGGCTCCCTGTTGCTGATACTGCTTCTCTCCCCACTCTTATCAGCCACCACCCACACTCCCTACTCCCAGATGGAAGCTACCAATGCTCCGTTGTCACCTCTGGACTTTCTAGAAAACCTTCCTCAGGATCTCTCTTTGAGGTTCACACTCCCCTAACTTGATCCCCTGATCCTGATTTTAAAGGCCATTATGACTTACCTCCTCCCTGCTCTAATTCTTCAATCTACCTCCATTAATACCCCCAACCTAACCTCTGGCTTACTGTCAATATCCCTCTAATAGCTTTTTAATTGTTCTATGAGCAAAGGAGAATGGCAATGGCTCAAAAGAAACTGGAACTGCACAATTTAGAGCCATCTCCATCCCAAATATTCGCATGGCTATCTGTGCTAGATTTAGAGCCTTTTGTGCTCATATTGGTCTGATTAGCCACACTGTTGGACACAATGTACAAAGTGACACCATTTTGGTCTGAAGGACACTAACCAACATGCCCAAGTCTCTCCTATCCTTAAACTCTTCATTTGCTCCTATTAACCCGTGTTGCTTGTCTCCTTGCTAAAATCCAAGAGAAAGGGGTCTGCATTAGGTCCCTCTGCTTCCTCTACTTTCCCTCAATCTTAAATCCATGGCAATCAGACTTCTGACATCATTGTTCACCTGACACTGCTTCACAGTCAAATTTAATAACTTTGCTCAATCCTGGTCTTTCTTGACCTCCCTGCAGCATTTGACAATGTAGTTTACCTCCTTCTGGGTATCATCAGGCACTGTTTTCCTGGTTCTCCTCCACTCTGATGATTCTTTCTCAGTCTCTTTGGCTATTCTTCATGTATGCTATTCCTCACTTATCTTAAGGGTTTCCCCAACCCCTACCCCATGGCTCTTTAAGGGCCCTCTTCTTTTATTTGCTGATCTTATCAGCTTCCTTGGGATAATCATTTAGATGCAGATGACTTCCACAATATAGTTCTGGTCTCTCCCATGCTAGTCCTGAATCATCAAATGCCTTTTGGATATCTCCAACTATACTGCCTGCAGACATCTCAAAATCTATGTTAAAACCAAACTCATTATTTCTTCCCCCTAAACAGTCCTCCTATATTTTCCAAACTTGCCCATTTTTAATTAAAAAAAAAATTTACACAACCAAAATTGTCTTTTCTTTTTCCTTTCTATCCCCCACCCTTCACTGACAAAGAAGAAATCTCTTTGAAATATGTATGACCAAGCAAAACAAACTGCCTCACTGGCCATATTTTTTTTAAAAGAAGCATCAATCTACACAGTGATTCTACCACCCACCTCTCTCTCTCAGGAGGTGGGTGGAATTTTCATCATGAATCCTCTGGAATCCTGTTTGATCACTGTGTCAATCAGAGATCCTAAGTCTTTCAAAATTATTTGTCCTTTTTTTTTTTAAAAGCAATTCACCAAATAATGGGTACCACCTTCAGTTTCCAAACTTTGTCAATACAAAAAAAGCTAATATCAGCATTATAATTTATACATATGGGTCCCTTTGTTTTTTCTTCCTTCTTTTTTTAAATAATCCTTTGGCAATAAGGTGGTACAGTGGATAGACTGCAGTAAGGATAGCCTGAGTTCAAATCCAGTCTCAGATATTTACTGTGTGACCTTGGGCAAGTCACTTAACCTTGCCTGCCCTGGTTTCCCCATCTATAAAATGGGAATAACTATTCCTACCTTCTAGGGTTATGAAGGATCAAATGACATCATATATATAAAAAGCTCTGCAAATCTTAAAGTGCATATTAAAGTTAATTATTATTATTATGGGTATAGACTTAGTAGTGGTACCACCAGTCAAAAGTAGTTTAATGACTTTTGGGTCACATCTGCTTTCCATATTAGCTAGGCCACTTCACAGCTCCTCCAACAGGGCCACCTCTACTATTTGTGATTTTCTAGTTTTCTCAATTTGGTCAATCTGATGAGTATAAGGCAGATTCTTAGAGCTATTTTAATTTGTACTTCTCTAATTATCAGTGATTTTAGAGCATATTTTTTAAAATATGGCTGGGTATTGGTGGCTTCATTTTCTTCCTCTGGAAATGGGCCACTCACATTCTTTGACTGGTTTTTAAAGGTTTTTATTCTTATAATTTATGATGTTACCCTATGCCTAAACCATGTTTCCATTGGGAGTTTATATTGGTATATGGCATAAGATGCTGGTCTAATTCTAGTTTCTGCAAAGACCAAATTCCAGTTTTACTAATGAGTGAGTTCCTAGTGCAATAGCTGAGATCTTTGGATTTATCAGACACTAGGTTATCAGCCTCATTTGTTCCACTGACCAACTTCTCTATTTCTTAATGAGTATCAAATCATTTTGAGGACTACTGCTTCGTAATATTAGCACAGTGTCTGGGGACATTAAGTAGGTCTTTCAAGAAATATTTATAGATTGGCTGGTACTCCTAGGGTCCCTTCCTTCCCACCTGTAAACCTCAAAATTTCTTAGACTTATAAATGTTGGAAATTTCACCATTGGGAAATTTCATACTTGAAAAATTCCCTATTGATAGTGGGAACTCTATTGGAATGTGAATCCCATTGGCATGGGAGGTTCCTTCTCCTACCTTCTTAAGATTACTTTAGGACAGGAACCCTTTGCTGAACAATGGAAAGGACTTTGACCTATGCTTAAGCATAGAACAGGAATTTCTTTGAGTCATGATTGATTTTAGAATTGATACAATGGAGATACTTGGAATCAATCTCCACCCTATTCAGTCCTAACAGGATTGAGGAAGGGCTGCAGCCTAGATCAAAATTTAATTATTCCAATCTCTACCCTACTCAGGTTAACAGGATTTAGAAAGGGCTGTAGCAAAGGATCAAAGATTTAATTATTTGAAAATATGACCTTCAACAGACATGTGCAAAAGCCAGAGACCTCTGGGCGGTCCTGGGTTAAGCTAGAACCTCCATTGGCACAGGGAAATTGATGAACAGGTGATTGGTAGATGTGAGGACTGAGGGGAGGGAACTTGGATGGTTTCCTTAAGGATAGGGGGGTCTGAAGACTCGGGGGGTGGTTGAGGAGTTTGGTGGAGTGGTTGCGGTGTGCTCTGAGAAGCTTGCTCTGAAGGAAGCTGAAGGTGGGGGCCTCTGAGGCTGTTTCTCCATTTTGGTCACGTGAGTAATAGGGACTGATCTCTTTTCTTTGCCCCAGCTATCTAAGGGCTTGGGCCTTTTGGCCCAGCCTAAACAGAAGGGGTATTTAAGCCCTATTCCCTTCTCTCCCTTTTCTCTCTATCTCTAATTCCTTTCTTCCTCCTATTGTAATTAAACTCCATAAAAGATTGACTGCTGACTTGAGTTTTCATTAAGGAATTACATAGCTGAATTCCTTGGCGACCTTAAAAGTCTTTTAAAGTGACTTCCTTGTCACACACCAACCCCTATTCTTTCTTTCTTTTTTTTTTTTAAACCCTTACCTTCAATCTTAGAATCAATACTGTTGGTCCTAAGGCAGAGGAGTGGTAAGGGTTAGGCAATGGGGGTCAAGTGACTTGCCCAGTGTCACACAGCTGGGAAGTGTCTGAGTCCAGATTTGAACCCAGGACCTCCTGCCTCTGGGCCTGGTTCCACTGAGCCACCCAGCTGCCTCCCGCACCACCCCCCATTATTTCTGTTCATATTCTTGACCTCTTAATCCTATACATAAATTTTAATTTTAGTTCTATGAAGTAATCCTTTGATGGTTTGAATGGAATGGTCCTGGTTTAGGTAATATTTCTACCATATTGGTCTAGCCTACTCACAGGCAATTTGTATTTTTCCAATTATTAAGATAATGTCTTTATTTGCTCAGAATGTTTTGTAGTTGTATTCATTTTGGCCCTGTGTATGTATTGTGGCAAGCAGGCCCCCAAAGATTTTCGACTTTCTGTTGTTATTTTCAATGGAATTTATCCATTTTCCTGCTGGATTCTGACAGTAATATAAAGAAATGCTGGTGATTTATGTGGATTTATTTTATACATTCTACAACTCTGCCAATGTTAATGGTTTCAAAGAATTTTCTCGATCATCCTCTAGATTTCCTTAAGTAAGCTATTATAGCAATAATTTTGTTTCCTCTTATCTATGCTTATTTCCTCAATTTATTTTTTGTTTTCTTGGTAACACCAGCATTTCTAGTACTATATTGAACATTAATGGTGATAGCAGACATTCTTGCTTTATTTACCCCACTACAGAGAATGCTGGGTCTTAGCTTTAGAGATACTACTTGTAAAACTAAGGAAAGATCCACTTGTTCCTATGCCTTCTAGTGTTCATTTTTGTTTTTTACCAGAATGGTTGTCATATCTTGTCAAAAGCTTTTTCTGTGTCTACTGATAAACATGTGATTTTTGACATTCTTGTTATTAAATGATGTTTATAGTTAATCTAATGTTGAACCCACCCTGTACTCTTAGTACAAATCCAACGTGGCCATAGTACATGGTCCCTGTGATATAATGCTGCAGTCTCTTTGCTAATACTAAAATATTTTTGCATTGATAAGCAATACAGATATTGGTCTGTAGTCTTCTTTCTGTTTTTACTCCCTCAGTTTAGTTTTAAAACTATGTTTGCTTCATTGAAGAAATCTAGTAGGACTGTTTCAGTTTACGTAGAATTGGCATTAACTGGGCTTTAAATATTTACTAGAATTTGCTTGTAATTTTGGCTGATCTTAGGGCTTGTTTCCCTTTCATTAAGAGTTCAATTTCTTTTTCTGAGATTGAGTTCAGTATATTTCTTTTTCTGTTAATCTGGGCATTTTTACATTTTTGTAAATATTCACTAATCCAATTCATATTCCTAGTTTTTTTGCTACATACATCATAATTTCTTTTATTCCTTTATTGGCCGTAAATTCACCTTTTTCACTTTTGACAGTTGTAATTTGATTTTCTTTAGAAAAAAGTCAGTTAATGGTTTATTATTATTTTTAAAAATAATTTCCCCCACTTCAAGAAACTAGCTCCTGGCCAGACTTCCTTATCATTCTCTCTCTCATCCAGGCTAAAAACTTCATTATCCTGGAGTTCTCATGTTCTCTCTCTGCACATCCCAGCTGTTTAGATCATCTCTGTACTATGTCCCCTTCTCTCCCAGCCCTCATTGCCTCATCCTTGGATTTCTTTGACAGCCTCTGCACAGGTGCCAGAGTGATCTTCCTGACTGGTACCTCTCCTTACTCATGGAACTTCAGGGGCTGAAAAATGCATAGAAAACCTTCCCGGCTTTTCAAGTCCTTCACAACCTGGCACCTTGTTTCCTCCCTCCTCCCCTCTACAGGGTCTGTCTATCTGTCTGTCTCTCCAACCTTTACAATTCCCTCAGATGCTAATGCTCTCTACTCTGACAATTCCTTCCATCTAGTCTGTATCTCATATGGGCCTAGTTACTCCTGTGTTGTCTCCTCTGTTAGAGCATGAGCTTCATGAAGGCAGGGTCTGTTTGGTTTCTTTATCCTCGGTGCTATATCAGACACTGATGATTTTGTCAGTGGAAATGACATTTAAAGAGTCATTACCATCTGCTCACCTTATCATGAGCTGTATTCCAAGAGCTCAGGACGACACTTTACAATTAAGTGCTTAATAAACACTTGGTGCCTTCATTCATTCATTCGTTTGTTCAGAATGCCTAGCACACAACAAACATGCTTGCTAACTGGCTCAATGACTTTCCAAGGCAGGTCCATTGTGCTTTTAGACAACATGAATTTTAAGCATGTTCCACCCAGCTATTGGGCCCAACTCACCTCTTGGGCACTTCTACTCACTGCGTCTAGGACTGCTTTCTGGGGACAAATAGAACCTTCCAATGACAGCCCTTCTGATACTGACGTTGGCTCTCCTCATGTCCTTCCCGAGTCTTCTCCAGGCTCAACAACCCCAGGGACTTCAACCAATCCTCCTTATATAAACCAAAGGCTCTTCCTCAACCTAGCTCCTCTGCTTTGTACCAGCTTCCTGACATCCTTTTTAAAGCCTGGTGCCTCGAGCCACACTCAAGGAAGAGTGTGGAGGATGAGCACCTCCATCCACTCTGCCTGTACCTCAGGATTGGCTGTTGCATCCTACTAAAGGTCTAGATCTTCTTGAGAATAAAGAACTTCTATCTAATAACCAAGTGTCACCCCAACTGAGCATCATCTTACAAAATTCTGCCCAATCCTTGAGTGCCTGTCAATTATCATTCTGGATCCTGGCTCTGTCAGCCGATGTGCCAGCTAGCCCACCCAGTTTGGAGTCCTCTGCAGATGTGATGGGCATGTCATTTATACATCTATCCAAGCCAATGCTAAGAATGTTCAAAAGCACAAGGTCCAGCACAGATTGATGGAGCCCTCCAGCCCCAAAGATCCCCTGACAATAAGCCACCACCAGTTCCTCTCTGAGAAGGCCATCCACTCTTTCCGGAAGGCCTGGGTTTCCATACCAGCTTCACATGAGATACTTGATCAAAAGCTCTACTAACCCTCTAAATTGGACCTGTGCCCTCCCCTTCTCTATGTGATGGGAGCCTGTCACAAAAGGAAATAATATTTAGTCTCACCTGACCTGTACTGGAAGGAGCCACACTGGCTCTTTGTAAGCATGCTTCCTGTTCCAGAACACTGCCAACTTGAACTGTCTATTCTAGAACTTTCCCAGTAATGGAAATGGGGAGTCTACAGACCATTCTCTTCCCTTTCTTGAAAATTGGGCCATCTGCCCATCTTCTATCTCATAGGGCCTCTTCCATTTTCCATGATCTTCCAAATGTCAACAACTGTGGCCCCTTGATCCCATGAGCCAGTTCTTTCAGTCCCTAAGGACATAGTTCTTCAGAGCTGGGTGAGTAGAATTTAGCAAGGACAAGCCAGGTGCCTACTTTCTCTTATCTCTTATCATGGGCAGCTCCCTGCTAGTCATTTCTGTTCAGTCATTTCCAGCTAGGAAGGTCACTCCTCCTTTGCAGAGCAAACAGAAACAACTCAAAAACAGAGCAGCACTGTCTTCTCTCTGTGGTCATCACTGTAATCTCCTGTCACCCCCATCCCCAAAGAAAGGTCCAACCCCATCTCTGATATTCTTTTTTCTCCCAAAGGGTGTGGTGGTGGCTTCAAGTACATGACGGTATCTGTCCAATGAGTACTTGCTTAAAACAACATAAAAATGTTATCAAAGGAGTAATGGTCCCAGACCTCATAGGTCCTGATTCTCCCAGCTGCTAGTGCTCCCTGGCCCCCTCCCCCATTTCTTTTTGTGTTGACTTTACATACTTTGCACTGACTTACATATAAGATAGCACCAGAGGGCAGGGATTATTTTATGCATGTCCTTGTTCCTTGAGTGCCTAGTCCAGGGCCTGGAAAATAAATGCCTGTTGACTAATTAGGAGAGGAGTTATTCTGGAAGCAAGAATTAAAGATCCAGATGGGCTGACTGCTACTTCTCTGGGTTGGGCAGAAACCCTATGGAGAGCTGATGAGAAAATGAGTAAAACTCAGCCAGGATGAGAAGGGAGTGAAGGAGCCATGTCTGATATGAGGCAATACCCACCACTAGAACTACCAAAGTGCTAAAGGCAGGCAGTACTGAAGGAAGGCGACATCTCCCTGACCTGGCTAGTCAAGGAGGGTGTCCAGAAGTGGGCTAGGGGATGAGCCTTGGTCAGAGACCATCAGACTTGGCAGAAACAGAGACCCTCTGGTCCAGAAAAAAGACCCACCTGATATTTCATTTGGTTCTCACAAATTTATCAGAGACTGACTTGTACTCTCTACTTGACAAATGAGGAAATTGAGGCCTTGAGAAGTAAGGGCCTTGCCAAAAGTCACAAGTAGGATATGGATCTGGCCCAGGCCAGCTTCTTGGAGACCTCCTCTTGACCATGACAATAACAATGACAAGAACAGCCTTTAGAGTAGTGCTAGCAAACCTTTTAGAAACTGTCTGCCATACCTCCTCCCTTACCCCACACAGGGGAGGGAGAAAGCTCTCCCATTGGGCTGCTGGGCAGAGAGCTGGGTGATGTAAAAAAAAGTCCTCAGGCATAGTGGAGAGGGGAAAGGGAACAGCTCCACCAGAGTCCCTCTTTCTAGTAATGAACGGGAAGAGGGGAGCAGCAAGCATGTCCACAGAGGGTGCTCTGCATGTCATCTCTAGAACCTGTGCCAAAGTTTGCCATCACTGCTTTAGAAGATCACTGATTTTTAAAACCAGGAGGAGTCCCTTCATTTTATAGTTAGGAAACTCAGGCCCATAGAGGAAAGTGAATAGTAGTTCTGGCTTTCACCGGGGTTAAGAGGCAGAACTGGGATTCAAACTCAGGCCTCTGGCCTCCTCCAGGCAAGCTACCACAAAGCCTTTTACCTAAAATACTGTGTCTGATTCTCACAACAATCCTAGGAAGTAGAGAGAAAATGTTTTATAGATAAGGCCAGTGAGGCCCACAAGTCAAATAACTGAAAGTCATAAAGCTAATATGTAGGAAAGCTAGAATCTGGCCTAAAAATAATGAAAACGAGGCTTCTTTCGAAGCACCCCACTCACTGCCTCCATCATACCTGAATACCCATCAGGGACCTGCTGACTGGAGAAGGGTGGGCAGGAGGAGGAATGGGAGGGAGGTAGACCCGGTAAAAGGACAGGCCAAGCCCCAATCCAACTTTTGTCCTCTGGAGCCAAAGCAGAACAAGCCTATCTAATGCCTCTTCCAAAGGGAAGGGACCTTGGCAATCGACCAGTCTGACTCTCTCATCTGACAGAGAAGGAAACTGGCACAAAGAGAAGGGCCCAGCTGCCCTAAGTGACCCAGGCAAGAAGCAGAAGAGCTGGTATCTTAACCAGACCTCTGACTCCCTGATCCAGCATCTTGTCATCCCCTGACAATCCAAATCAAGTCCCTATTTCAGGCCCCTGCCTTAGGAACCAGCATCCATTCACTCCTAGAGAAGTGACTAGCCCTGGGTGGGTGTGATAGGGACCCATGTGCAGGGAAGGCTGGGTCAGGTCCCTCCACAGCATTGTATGGTCGCTAGTAAGTCAGTCAACTTGGAGTTAGGAGCCTGAATGTAGTTGTGGGAGGCCCGAGTGAGCCCTGCACTGTCTGCCTCACATGATTACCTTCTGCAGCAGCAAAGGCAAAGAGAGTTTGGGGTTTGGCATCTGTTTTGCTCAGATGAGAAAACAACTAGGGAGGAAAGACTTAGCCATGGTTCCAGGTGTTTAGGAGCAGAGGTGTGACTCAAAACTAGGTCTGACCCCAGAGTTGGGGCTTTTAACACTATCCCATACTTGAACTGAGAGTCAAAAGACCCAGACGCAGCTCTGTTTGGGCCTGGATCCTCCACTAGCCTCTCTATAAAATAAGGCTCCTCTCAGCCCTGGCATTCTATGTACTCTGACATCCCAAGTCCCAACATCTTTTCCAGCTCAGTCAGTCACTGCTGACTCTGGCCAACCCACCCAGCCAAAAGAACCAACTCCAGAAGAGCTAGTGGACAAGCCAGCAACCAGAGGGCGTGTGTCTGATTACAGAAGTCCCCGGAAACGCAGCCTGAAGCCCTGGCAGCCAGCTGGCACTTGGGAGTGGCTGTGCACACTCAGCAGAGGGAAATAGCTCAGTCTATTCTGAGGAAGTTGTTTATCCACAACAACGAGACCACTTGGAGTCCTAAGAGGTGAGGTGGAAGGGACTCCTAGAACACCGAGATACTTCTTAAGGACTTGAGAATAGAGAACACAGAATGGCCTTGATGAGGTGACCTTTGTCAGTCAATCAACCAGCATTTATTATCAATTATATGCCAGGTGCTAGATACAAAATGAGGTAAAAGACAGTCCCTGTCCTCAAGGAGCTTACAATCTAACAGCAGGTACAACAAGCAGGCAAATACATACAAATAAGCTAGAGGCAGGATAAATAGTAAATAATTAACAGAGGAAAGGCTTCCAATAAAAGATGTGATTTTAGTTGGGGCTTAAAGGGAAATCAGTAAATGGAGCAGAGGAGGGAGAGCATTCCAGTGTTCCAGGGGGCCAGACTCACTGGATTGAAGAGGATGTGGCAGGGGATAAGTAAGGTACAAGAAGACTCGAAAGTCAGGGTCTGGGAGAGGTTATGATGAGCTTTGAAAGAGAGAAACCTTAGAGCTCTCTCTCTCTGTGCATATTGATTCCTGACTGCAGAGGTACACAGGGATACCCTCCTTGTTGTTTGCCTGCCCTCGCTGTGTGGGTCTGTATCTCACACTCCCTCTCGGTTCTCTCTGAGCCCTCTCACAGCTCCCGTGCCTCTTCTGTCCTCCTCCTCCTCCTTTCTCACCTCCCAGCTCACTACCAGATTCTCTTCCCTTCCCACTCTCCCTCCCCCACCTCCCTTCTCACCTCTTCTCACACTAATGCTGCTGGCTTTGCTCCTCTGCTTTTGTTTTCATCCAATGCTCACCAGCCCCCTACTCTCCCAGGGCAGCAGAGCTAGGTCACAAGGGCAGGCCTTCTCCTCCTCTAGGCTGCTGGGATAGAAGCCCCTGCCTATCCTGGAGAGGCAGGCACGTGGCACCGCAGCTCTGCAAAAGTCGTGATGTGTCTCTCTAAAGAAGGCAGAAACTGCCAGAGGCAGAGAAAACAGAAGGAATCAGGAGTACCCAGTGTGAGGCCTGGCCCTGAGCCAAGTGTCTTCACTACAAGAGTTCCTGCAGATCCTCAGAAAAGTTTGAAATGTCTGCCTGCAGTGGAGAAATGTGGTGGAATGGGGGTTGGGAATGGGAAGAGCTGGCTTTGAAATCCTGGCTTTGCTACTTTTTAGCCATGTGGAACCTTAGACAAGTCACTTCCCTGCTGGGGCCTCAAGCTCTCCACCAGTGATTTCTAAGGTTCTTTTCAGCTCTGAACCCAGAATGTCAGCACCAAAGGTTATAGACTACAACATGTGCCGGCTAGAATGGACCAGAACCAACAAGGTCCACCAAGCCCTCATTTATCTCACCAATGAGAAAGGTGAGGCCCAAAAAGGAGTGAGTGACCTAATGCCAGAAACTAGTTAATGTCAGAGCTGGAGCCTCACAGGCCTCCTCCTACACTTTAGTCAAGGGCTCTGCTGTACCCAGCATTGAGGCAGCTGGTGGTGCCGTGGAGAGCTCACTGGACCTGGAGTCTGGGAGACCTGAGTTCAAATTCTGATTCTGTCCCTTACTAGCTCCTTGAGCCTGAGCAAGTGACTTACCTTCTGTTCGCCTTGGTTTCCTCAACTGCAAAATGGGGATAACCATCCCTACCTCACAAAGCTTTAGGAGACTCAAATGAGATAATGTGTGTAAAGTGCTTAGCACAGGGCCTAATACACAGTAGGCACGTAATCAATGCTTGTTTTTTCCCTGGCTCTCTCCAGTCTGGTTTGAATGCATATTTTCAACCTTCTTTTCTATTCACTGGCCATTCCTTGACTCCAGACTCCATCTCTCTCCTTGCACTCAAGCTGGTCCCTAGGCCAGTGCAATCCTTGGTCATCTCTACTTCCCAGACTTGCCTTGAAACTGAGAAGTGGAGGGGAGAGGGCCTCCCACCCCATTCACACAGTGGCTGGCTCTATCACAATCCTCCTAGTATTCTGTTTATCTGTGTATGCTGTGTGGTTTGCCTTTCTATCCCCAGGGGCCATGCCCGTGCTTTGCCCATGGCAATGATAATAAACAAGTAATAAATGCTTGTTGACTTGAATTGAATGTCCAAGTTCCTCAAAGAAGCCCAGTTTCCACAAAGCAGCGGTCGGAGGGCCAGGAGGCTGAGGAGCGACATGATGCCGGGACAGGCAGAGGAAGGACTGCCAGCTCAGAGAAAACCAAAAGCCCAGCAGCAGAGGCCTGGGGCCAGGGCCCACAGCCCCAACATCTGCCACCGAGGGAGCCGGGGCAGGTTTTTAAAATGAGGGGAGTGTGGACCATAAGATCTCTCTGGCCTCTTCTACTTCTACGTGTGAGGAGCCTCTGATTAGGTTACTCTCCTCTCGTTCTGGTGACATCTCAGCAGCGAGAGCTCCTGTGGCGCTGGGCCAGGCTCCCAAGGAAGGAGCCCCTCCAAGGGGTCGGCAGGCAGGCTCCGTCTAGCAGACTACAGGCTCCAAAAGGCTCTGCCTATTGTCAGGCAGGTGAGCTGGGCCCGAGCCAGAGGCAGAGTGCCGAGGGAGCTTTGGCTGCAGAGGCCCCTAGCCACGTGGCTCCCTTCTCATCTCTGCTCTGCAGCGTCTGGGACTCTGGACACAGACTCTGCCAAACCATACGGGCGCTGGGCTAGAGCTCTGAAGGCAGTTCCAGGGCTGACACCGGTTTCTGGATTCTCTAGAGACCGTGCCTGCTCTAAGTTCTAGGAGTTCCTATAAATGACGGAAAAGGTGGTCACGGCGGGGGTTGGCTAGGTCAGGGGCCAGCTCCTCTGTCCCTCAACTCCTCCAGGAAGGAGTCGCCAGGAGGGCAGAAACAGGTGGTAAAAAAGACAAAAGAATGCCACCATTTCCTAGGAGTCTTCCTCTTGACCTGATATCTCTCTCCTAGGGATTCAGGATCTTGGGATCTTTGCTGAGTTTTACCTCTGAAGCAGCACCTCCCCCCCCCCCCCCATCATCTCTATCACCCACTTGCCCCCATCCACCCCTGTAGCCTCCCACCAAACCTCACTCTCTGTCCCTGGGGCAGGAGTTTACCTAGAGGCTTTGATCCCATCCCTGCCCAGGCCCTTTCAGTGACTCTCACCTGCCAAGGATCAAATCCAACTTCCTTCCCTGGCCTTTATGTCCTGCACATTCTGCCTTCAACTCACTGTTCCAGCTTCTCCCACATGACTCTCTACCTCCTGGCTTCTTTCAGGTCCCAGCCAAAGCCCCACCTTCTACAGGAATGCTCACCCAAACCCCCTTAACTCCAGAACCTTCCCTGAGACTCTCTCCATCTACCACATGATTGCTTGTATGTCTTCTTTCCCATTACACTGTGAGCTCCTGAAGGGCAGGAACTGTCTTTTGCCCTTTTTGTATCTCCAGAGTGTACGTAACACAGAGCTTGGCAGCACATGGCAGGCTCTCTCGAGTTCTAGCCTTATATACGTTTCCTTCCTTGTCTCTGCTCTTCTTATTCTGTCCTTCAAACATCTTTCTAGATCCTACTTTGAACTGCCGACATTATATATATATATATATATATATATATATATATATATATTCAATTCTGTTTTCCTTTCTAAATTCTCTCCCTCCAACCTCCCTTCTCCACCCACTATGAAGGCAAGAAAAAACAAAACCTGTTAAAAATGTTCACTCAAGCTAAACAAATTCCTGCATGAGCCATGTCAAAAAATGTGAAAGAAAAGGAAGAAAATATGCTTCAATCTGTCACTCTCTATCTGGAATTGTGATGGGTCATTGTGTGGATCAGTCAATAAGTCTTTCAAAGTTGCTTGTTATTATTCTATGCAATGTTCTCCTGGTCCTGCTCACTTTCCTCCAATCAGTTACATACAATGTCTCTCCAGGTTTCTATGAAACCATCCACCTCACCATTTCTTAGGGCATAATAGCATTCCATTCCATACCTATACCACAACTTGTTCAGCCATTCTCTATTTGACGGCCATAGTTTCTTTGCCACTATGAAAAGAGCTGCTATAAATATTCTTGTACATGTGGATGCTTTTCCTATTTCTTTCATCTCTCTGGGGTTAAGATTTAGTGGGTTAAAAAGTATACATTTCAAAGCTTCTGAGGCACAGTTCTACCAACAATGCATCAATATGCCTTTTTCCTCACATTCCCTCCAGCATGTCATTTCCCTTTTGTCCACTTTGCCAACCTAGGGGAACAAACTGCAATTGGAGTTGTTTTAGTTTGCATTTCTCTAATTCTTAACAGAATTTAGAGCCTTTTTTTACTTGCTTATTGATAGCCTGGAGTTTCTGACCAAGAGTTGGTATAGTAAATAGTTGGAGGATTTGGCCTAGAGCCAAGAAGAACCGAGCTCAAATCTAGCCTCGGACACTTATTAGCTGTGTGACCCTAGGCAAGTCTATTCCTCTAACCTCTGTTTGTCTGTTTCCTCATCTGCAAAATGAGGATAACATTCCCAACAACTCACAGGGTTATCATGAGGATTGAGTGAGATACTATTTGTAAAGTGCCTGAAAAATTATAGGGATACTTGATAAATTATTATTCCCTTCCTTTCCCTCCCATCTTCCTCTGAAAATTGACTATATTCTGTGATCACTTATCACACTTATCACCTCTCATTCTGACAAGTTTGACTCAGTTTCTTAGAAATGAAACTTTTATCAGAAAAATTTGCTTCAAAGATTCCCCCACATTTCAACATTCTGCTTCTCTTCTAAACATTGCTGACCTGATTTTGTTTATGCATCCCCTTTTTAATTTGATGAAATGAAAATGTATTTATTTTACCTCCTGATCACAAATTCTTCCCCTACCCATAGAACTAAGAAGCAATTTCTTTGACACTCCACTAATTTGCTCATGATGTCACCCTTTATGTCTAAATAAATCATGTATCTACTTAAGGCTTATCTTGGTATACTATGTGAAATGCTGCTCTATGCCTAATTTCTGCTAGTTTATTTTCCAGCAATTTCTGTTAAATAGTGAGGTCTTGCCTGACAGCCAACAAACCTTGGATTTATCAAACATGAAGTTACTAAACTCATTCTTCTGCACACTGTGTACCTAATCTGTGGTGCTGGCCAACCTCTATTTTACCCTCTACTAAATTATTTTGATGACTATGGCTTTGTAGTATATTGTGAGATCCGATAATGCTAGATCCCATCCTTTCTACTTTGTTCCCTAAATTCCCTTGATATTCTTGACCTTTTGTTCCTTCAGAAGAATTCTACAGGGGGCATCTGGGTAGCTGAGTGGATTGAGAGCCAGGCCTAGAGATGGGAGGTCCTGGGTTCAAATCTGAACTCAGATACTTTCTAGCTATGTGACCCTGGGCAAGTCACTTCACCCCATTGCCTAGCCCTCACCACTCTTCTACCTTGGAACCAATACAGGGTATGGATTCCAAGACAGAAGGTAAAGGTTTAAAAAAAATCTATAATCTTTTACTTTATAAAGTACAATTATATATACCTACATACACATAAAACTATAGAGTTTGAAACATTACTATACGGTCTACATATATAGTATCATATAGTTTGGTATGGCACAGGATAAATACATTCAATTAGTTAGTATTATCATCTTGGGGCAGCTAGATGGCACAGTGGATAGAATGCTGGGCCTGGAATCAAGAAGAACCATCTTTCTGAGTTCAAATCTGGCCTTAGACACTTAATAGCTGTGTGATACTGGGCAAGTCACTTAAACCCTGTTTGCCTCAGTTTTCTCATCTGTCAAATGAGCTAGGGAAGAAAATGACAAACCAAATGTCAAAAAAGTGCCAAAAGAGGTCTAGAAGAATTGGATACAACCAAAACAATGATTATCATTTTTATTATACTGGCTCGGCCTACTCATGGACAATTAATATTTCTCCACTGTTCAGATCTGTCTTTGAGTCAAGAGTATTATGTAATTGTATCCTGTGTTTGTCTTAGCGGATAGATTCCCAAGTATTTCCTAGTTATTTTCAGTGAAATGTCTTTCTATCTCTTCCTGCTGAGTTCTGTTAGTGATATCAAAAACATAGATTATTTGTGTAGCTTTATTCCACACTTTACAGTTTTGTTGAAGTAGTTAATTGTTCTAACTAGTTTTTTATTGACTCTCTAAGGAATCTATGTCACCTGCAAAAGGTGATAGTTTTATCTCCTCTTCACCTCTGCTTGTTCCTGAAATTTCCTTTTTTTTTTCTTGTCTTATTGCCATAATTAGTGCATCTAGTACAACATAGTGATGATGGGCAAAGGGAGAAAGGGAAAAGGGGATGAGCATTTACATAGCACCTACTATGCCCTAGGCACTTTACAAACATTATTTCATTTGAGCCTCACAACAATCTTGAGAGACAGATGCTGTCATTATCCTCATTTTATAGCTGAGCAAACTCAGACAAAAAAGGTGGTATCATTTGCCCAGAATCACACTGCCGTTAAAACATCTGTGGCTGAATTTGAAGTCAGGTCTTCCTGACTCCTGGCCTGACTCTATCCACTGTGCCATCTAGCTGCCTCTGATGGCATCCTTGCTTTACCTCTATCTTCCTGGAAAGCTGTTACAGACAATGGTGCCTGCTGGTTTTAGATAAATGCTACTTATGATTTTAAAGAAAGCTCTGACTGTTCCTATAAACGGAATTGTTGTTGTTGTTGTTGTTTGTTTAGCAGGAAGGGGTGTCACATTTTGTCAAAAGCTTTTTATGCATCTAATGAAAGAATCATATAATTTTTGTTGTTTTTGTTATGAATATGGCCAATTATGCTGATAGTTTTCTTAATATTGAACCAGTCCTGCATTCTTGGTATAAATCCTATCTGATCATAACATATGAACTTTGTGCTATATTGCTGTAGTCTCCTGGTTAATATTTAAAATGTGTACATCAATATTTATTAGGGATATTGGTCTATGGTTTTCTTTCTCTATTTTAACTCCCTGAATTAGGTATCCAGACCCTTTTTGTTATAGGAGAAATTTGGAAGGATTCCTTTTTTTATTGTTTCAAACAGTTTATGTATGATTAGAATTTAATGTCCTTTAAACATATAGTAAAATTAACTTGTCAATCCATCTGGCATTGGAATTTTTTCCTTTGTAAGTCCATTTATGATTTATCCAATTTATTATTCTAAGATAGGTCAAGTGCCCCAGAAAAAAGAAAGCTCGGGGTCTCAAAGGCAGTACAGCAGAGCCAAAATTCAAAGCAAGGCCCAAGGACTCAAGGTCCTTTTCACCATGCCATTCATTCTTCAAAAGTGATCCCTCCCCCCTTTATGGTTCCATTATACACCTCGAACATTGTATTTGTTTTAGCCTATACCTTAACCCCCCTATTATACTGCAATTCCCTTGAGGACAGAATCCAGATCAAATTTTAGCCTGAATCTCCTCTAGGACCCAGAGCTGCAAACCTAGTCTCCAGTCTTTCACCACCTGAAACATACACCCCATTAAACTTCTTGGCTGGGAAGAGGCAAGGGCCTTGCAGTGAGGCCAAGAGAAGGAATCAGGTTACCATCAAGTCATGTTCCCCCTCCTATAAGGTTCTTCTTGGCCTCTCAACACTACCTGTGAATGGAGAGCCAGGTGTGGCTTCTGGCTCCCCTATCCATACCTTGGTC
Organism: Monodelphis domestica; assembly: GCF_027887165.1. NCBI lineage: Eukaryota > Metazoa > Chordata > Mammalia > Didelphimorphia > Didelphidae > Monodelphis > Monodelphis domestica. Next base: position 422,027,968 of record NC_077230.1, read on the forward strand.
AAGTTAGTTCTGTTCTCTGAGTTTTAGCTTCCTCTTCTGTGGCCTAGAGGTTCCTTGCAGCTCTGCCATTCCTTGATTCTAGGAGCACTCAGTCTTGTGGAACCAAAGAGGAAAGTGTAGCTGAGCCCCCCAACTTGTATCCACTTGGAGTATGTGCATTATTGTGAGTGGAGGGACTGGATGGACTGTTAAGACACCTCATCTTGAGATAATGGATGTCCAAAGTTGTTTGATTCTATTCTTGGTTTTATAGAAGTGCAGGAACTAGCCCAAGATCAGACAGGAACTAAAGAATTGGAATCTTGGCCTGGGAGAAGCACAGGTTGCAGAAGGGGCAGGAGGTTCCTGAAGTTAAATATGACTCATGTTTTCAAACCAAAAAGTGAAGGAGTGAACAGAATCACACGAAGGGCTTCAAGACAGTCCTTCAGGCGCTAAGCCAAACAGGCCTTCATTAAGCAAGGAAAGGCTGACATATGGTGCTAAAGAGGAAGACATCTCAGGTTCCGTACTCCCCGGGCCACAGGTTCCCTTGTCCAAGAGTCATATCAATCAAAACTGACAAGCATTTATTGAGGTGCTACCACACACAGTCAAAGAATGGAATAATCCCTCCCAGGAAACTTACATTCTAGCCGTTGAGACAAGCACCATTACAAATCACAGACCACAATACACATATCACCGATATAAGGTGAAGATATATTCAGGTAATTTGGGAGGTCCAGGAAAGGCCGCCCACAGAGAAGAGTGCTTGAGCTGCTTCTTCAAGAGAGGACTCTAAAGGCATGAGGGAAAGGTATGGAAATGGAGTACTGAGTGTGAGGGGCAGAAAGGGCTAGAGATGGGGAGATGGCTCAGTGGGCTCAGGCCCCCTTATTCTTAGAGACAGAAGCAGATAGTATGGTAGGAGAAGGCCTAGAAATCAAGTTCACCTCCTAGTTCTGGCTCACCATGAGAACTGAACCCTTCGGGTAAATCCCCCTTTACTTTCTGAGCCTCAAGCGTGATTCTTCCATGCCGTTATGGGAACAGGTCTTTGGGAAAGGCGGATTGGGAAGCTCTGACCCCCTGCCTTTCAGCTCGGATATTCTCTTTTCTAAAAATGCTGTTGTTAAATTGTATCTTCTGTGTCATACTATGAAGTTGGTTTCAAGCAAAACAAACTCTCTGAAACATCACCCTAATGCTTCAATGGTTCCCTTGATTGCCTAAGGGAGCAATTCTTGTTCTAGTCTATTCCCTGACCATGGGCACTCCTGAGTCCACCTTTTCCATAAACTGAGGAAGATAAACTATTATCTTTTGACTCCCTTATTGCTGAGTCCTGGAGTCACTGGCAGGACCAAAGGAGGGGAGGAGCAGGGAAGCCTCTCCTGTCACAGCCCAGTGGCATCATATGCTCAGCATCATCACATGACCCTTGCTTCCTCTTGCTCACCCAGACAAACCAGCCATCCCTTTTCCCTAAAGTTTGCTGAAGTCTGGCCTCCCGCACTCTGCTTCTAGGGCCTTTCAAGTAAAAATACTCTTTAGGTTCCATGGGCCCATCCTGGCTTTTATTAAGGGCCTGCTATGTGCCCAACTGTGTCAAGCACCCCTGCCCTCTAGCAGTTCTCTTGCCTCCTTGTAAAATGTGGAGGTTGGATTAAGTTCTCTGAGCCCTGACTTCTCATACTATATAGAATGGCTATGTGAACCTCAGTCACTAGCTTGCCCTCTCTGGGGTTCACCCAGAATTAGGACCCAAGTCACCTCTCCTAAGGGAATCAGAATCCTGCCTAGAAAGCTCTCCTGTACCAAGCATGCTGGAGAGAAATGCCCAGAACATCCTGGCTGCAGAGAAGGGGGAGGCTGACATTGAGGTCATAGAAATGGGGACCTGTTTCCTAGAGAAAATAATCTGCATTTTGGCCTCCTCCATCTCTTACTTCCACTACCTTCTTTAGAGATCCCTTTAGTTCCTGAAGTTGACCCAGGTTTGCCAGTCTAGACACTTTGATGTCACCTCTAAATTCAATAAATTCCAGTGGCTCTGTATCACCTTCAAGATCAAATGTGACCCTCTCCTAACCTTACTCCCCAAAACGTCCTCTGCCATCCAGTGACACTGACCTTTTGGCCAATCCTCCCATCTCCCAATTCCAAGCATTCTCTCTGGCTGTCCCCCAATCCTGGGATGCTTTCGCTCCTCTGATCTCCCTTCTGACCTCCCTGGCTTCCATCTAAGTTCCAAATATACTCCCATCTTCTACAGGAAGTCAGTCTTTCCTCTGTTAATATAAACTATTTGTCCTCTATGGAGCTTGCTTGTACCTTGACATTTGCTTAGTGCCTCCCTTGTTGGAGTGTAAGCATCTTGAGGGCAGGCACTCTCTTCCACTTAGCAGTACAGTGCCTGGCAGACAGTGGGCACTTAATGGAAGCGTACTGGCTGACTGCTTGCTGGCTTCTGTTCCCCAGCTCACACCTTCTGCCAAACCGTCTCTGGTGACCCCTCTACATCCACTGAGTTCCTGTTGCTGCTTGTGTGACCACACCACCTCTGACCCCTAAAGCCTTCACTTACTCCATTGCTCTCAGCCACAGCCACAACAGGAAGACCCCCCCCCCCCCCAGCTTTCTTCTAGGCCCCATTCCAACTGACCTGCTTTCTTCACTCTTCCTTGATATCTCTTCCTCCTCCTCAGCCCCACCCCCCACATCAAGATTAATCTTTCCCCTGCTCCCTCCTTGGGACCATACCAAGCCCTGCCCCAGCCCCCAATCTCGGCACTGAGGGGGAGGTGGAAAACATGGGTGAATGGCAGCTCTACTACTTCTATCTGTTGGGTGACCTGAGGTCAGCCACTGACCCTCAGGTGCCCCACCCCCAAGCAATCTTCTACCTAAAGACTACCACCACCCTGGAGGTCCCCAAACCCAAAGAGCCAGTTCCTTCCTTCCTCTATCCATCCCCTAGTTACTGCAGGTCAATCCCTGGGGACTGCCCAGCTTCTCCCTCTTCCCCAGCAGAGTCAGGCCCTCCTGGCTGCCCCCCAAAAGTCCAAGGACCAGAGCTTCAGCTTCTCTCCCCTCTGTCCCTCAAGGTCCCCTCTGTGCCAGCAAGAACCAACTTTTCTTAACACCCCCCCACCCCAGGCACTCCTGCTGGCTTCTGCAGGTTCACTGACCCCTGCCCTGCAATCACTGCCCCATATACCAAAGCCTCAAGGCACCTCTAAGGCCACAGTCCAGCTTCCTACAGGGACCACTGATTTTCTCCACAAAGACACCCCACCCCTAGCTGCCCATCAGGCTCCCCCAACCCATTCTTCCCCCTTCTACCACTGCCTCCCCTAGAATGTCTCCTAGAATGAACCAACTTCCTTCAGAATGCACCCCACCTTGGGAGCAACTTCTCCCCCAACTCCCACAAGGACCCCCAAGTTCCCTCCTGCTATACTGCCCCAGAATTGACTTCAAGCCCCATTTCAGGCCCAGGCTGCTTTCCTGTTCTCCAGAGCTCCCTCCTGGTATACCCCAACCTACTTCTCTGGGGAGGCCCCTAGCAGCTCCTAAAGCGGAGCACCTGGACGAGCCAGGCTGGCCCATCAACCCCTCCTGGCTACAGCCTCCTCCGGGCAGTCTTCAGGAGCTGCCTTCGTGGTGGGACTGCAGCCTCCTCCTCCAGGAAGCTCTTTGAACTTATTTCTGCCTCCCCACTCCTTCAGAGTTCCAAGTACGTCCCCCTAGGAAGGCCTCCTCCAGGCTGCTGTCCGGGGCTGACCACCGTGAGTTCTTTTCTACTCTGGGACTGACCACTGTAATCCTTCCCTCCTCCGGGCTAACCACCACCACTTCTCCTCCTCCTCCGAGATGCCCCGGGCCGTGCTCCCGCTCCCTATCCCAGTCATGGTACCGTGTCTCCAGGGGTCCTTGGGCTCCACAGCTCCGGACACGATGTCCTCGTCCGAAGGGAAGGTGACGCGCTTGGCGGCGGCCTTAAGAACGGCGGCGGCGTCTCCCGCTCCGGACGGGGCCTGCTCCGGGACCGGCGCCTCCTCGTCGACCGGGCCCAGCGCAGCGCCGGCCGCCTCAGCACCCACGGGGACGTCCGCCATGGCCTGTTCGGCGCGGCTCGGGCTCAGCGGGGCCCCGGGCCCAGCCCCCGCCGGCCCATGGCCCCGGCCGCGACGCCGGTGCCTCTCGCGTCCCGAGCCTCCGACTTGGAGTCCGGCTACGCCGAGCCTGAGGCGGAGCCTGAGCGCGAGGGACCGACGTCGTCCCGCCGCCGCTGCTGCTGCTGCCGCCGCCGCCGCCACCACCTCCTCCTTCTCCTCCTCCTCCTCCTCCTCCGCCGCCGCCTCCTCCTCCTCGTTTGACGTTGACGTTGACGTCGACGTCGCCGCCCGGGAGCCCAACTGCGCGCCCCCGCCCCAGCGCGCGCTGCACGCACGCTGGCGCCCGACCGGCGGAGCGCGTCCGCAGTGGCACTTTCGCCATCGCCCCCACCCCCCCCCCCCCAACACCGAAAGCTATGGATGGCCGAGATGGCCGCAAAGATGGAAGAGGAAAAATAAAATACAAATAAATGCGGCAGAGGTTTTGGAAGCGGAAAGAAGCGGGAACTGTGATGAATTTGTCGGGGAGAAAAGGAAGATGGACAGAGGCATTGCCGCCGCCAGCACTACAAGGACACGCCCCCGTGCCATATTAGTCCCGCCCATGTGAAGGCGGATTCACTCGCACTTTGGTCAGAGCCGCTTTTGCTAGAATACTTTCCCTACAGATATCCTTTTAAATGCGAAGGGACAAGCTTTAGAAAAAATGCAGAACGAAGGAAAAAGTTGGATACACTGGAAATCAAGGAATACAAAGATAAAGCATAAACTTAATAGGAAGAAAAATAGTTTATGAGGCGAATGTGCAAATGCAGAGAAGCGGACAACTGAGGAGAGGGCGGGGCTGAAAAGCCGTAGCCAATCCAGCCCACGCTCCTGTTGTTGATACTGTATGGAATTGCCGCTCTGAGCTTAAAGGAAAGAAGAGACCGCCAAAACAAAACCGAGGAGACGCAAAATGCTGTGAATAGCACTTCATTTCTAGTGAACGGAATGAAATTTGTGAATGTGGGAATGAAAATACAACTGCGAATGTGCGGAATCGGAAGGCAAGCAGATGGCTGCATCAGTTCCTTCGCCACACCTCCCGTTATGTTTCTCCGCATTCGTGGCATCCGAATCCGCACTTTCGTCACAGTCGACTTGAAGGGATAGAATTGATCCTGTTAAAAAATACCCAGAGGGCGGAAACTCAGGATTCAGATGAACGACGAAGGGAAGGCCGGAGTCTTCTGAGGAAAAAGGAGGGGAAAGCAAGTCAAATGTGATGTTTTGTAGATAGATGAGAGGCCGAAGAAAAAAGAGCCGAGAAGCTGAGCCCCGCCCTCCTTGCGTTCGCTCTTTCAACAAGCACTACATTCGGGACTGGCCTTTCGTCGCAACCACTAAGCAGACTAACTTCGATCAAAAACGCCGGAGGCCACGGACCTTTATACTGGACAGAATGTAAACAAAAAGATCATAGAGGAAAAGAGAGCTCAGGAAGTTTAGGGAAAGTGCTGAAGCGAAAAGGTACCACCTAGACAAGCTTCTTCCGGGCGCAAGCCCCGCCCTCCGCCTTTGGGGGCTGAGCATTTTACGCCATTCGCCGGAGCACTTTCGCCACGATTGCCCCCAGTTCGGGGAAAAGACCCTACCAGAAGCCCTCCGTCTTTCTTACCTCACGGCATCGAGGGAACTGCGGGAATTCATGAAAAGCAAAAAGGGTGGGATGGAGGAAAGAGCGATTCCCGCTGTGCAGTCATAGATCTTGTTTCCAGAAAATACGCCCCGCCCCGGCTCCTCCTCCAGAGAGCTCCCCAGGACCCACCCCCAGAAACCGGCTAGACCTAAACTGCTAACTTCGGGAAGACATCCTCTCTGGCCCTCAAGGCGATGTCATTCCTCCCACAGCGCCTTGCTCCCTCTGGGCTTTCAGACTCCCTCGACTTTTTCCCTTCCTTTCTTCCACCTCTTGGCACAGTTCCTGGCACTAGATAAATGTTTAATGAATTAATGAATGAGGCTGCTGCCTTCCCATATTTGAGAAGAAACAAGGAGATCCCGGGTGAACATGCAAAGAATTAGGCAGTGTCAGTGGCTAGGGACGGCTTTATTGGTGGTCCCCTCAAAGGGGTGATGGACTCCAGTTCATTCCCCTGAAGCCTCAGTCCTGTCAAGGCCTCCTCCTCCTCCTCGCACCAGCGGGGGGGGGGGGGGGGGCGGGGCCTCGGAGCTGGGAAGATTCCTCCCAGTTGTCACTGGTATCCTCCAGTGTCTGAGCCATGGGGCTACTGCAGTCCTTGCATCCCAGGTTGGGACCAGCCTCCCTCTCTGGTCTTCAGGGTTCTTTGTTTACAAGAGAGGTCTGCAGTCAGAGGGCTCAGCTTGAGTGAGGGGATGCCAGGAAGGGGGGGGGGGGGGGGAAGGAGGCTCACAGCTGGAAAGAGTAAGAGATGATGTCAGCACAGCGTAGCAGGGCCTCCCCCTGCACCCCAAGGGGTGTCTGCAGCTGAGACACATGGAAGTTGGCCACGTCAAGGTCAGTGGCCCCAAACTGGGCATCCACCTGGACACGCTCATGCAGGGTAAAGTGGACAGGACGCCCCACCATGGCAAGGATGCTCCGGAGATAGCGCTCCCGAAGGGCAGCTCGTACCCGTTGCTCAGCCACCTCTGCCAATGAACCAGCCCTGTCCTGGCCCCGGACAGCACTGAAGCCCCGGCTGGTGCCATCTGGGCCTCGGGGAAGGCGGATCACAGGGACTGGAGTTGGGATCTGTCTGGTCTCACCTGGGAGAGGAGAGGGAGAGAGAAAGTAGAGGGAGAAAGGGGTAAAGAGAGAAAGAAAAAGGAAGGGAGGGGAGGGGAAGAAAGTACATGAGATGGAGAGGGAAAAGGGAAGAGGGAAAAGAGAGACAGAGAAAGGGAGGGAGGGAAAGAGAGGGAGAAAGAAAAATGAGAGGTCAGTGAGGGATAGGGAGGTAAAGAGGCCACTGTGGGTTAAAATCCTTGATTTCAGCTCTGTAATAAGCCCCTCAGTCTGCAAAAGAAGGATTGGATGAGTTTAGGGATGTATGAGAGGAGCCTAGAAGGAAACTGAGGCTTGGACTGAGCAGGAAGGCCAAGTTCTGACCAGATGTGACCTTGGGCAAGCCTCTTATGGCTGGACTCTAAGATCGTGAATTGTCATTGCCATATTTATAAAGCCCTTAGCATAATGCCCTGCACACAGGAGATGCTTAATGCTTGTTTTCCCACCTCTAAAAAATGTGAGGGATTTCATGGGCTTTTTTTTTTAACTCTTACCTTCCATCTTAGCATCAGCACTGGGTATTGGTTCCAAGGCAGAAAAACAGTGTAAGGGTTAGGCATTGTAAGTTAAGTGACTTGCCCAGAGTCACCTAGCTAGGAAGTGTCTAAGGCCACATTTGAACCCAGGACTTCCCATCTCTAGGCCTGACTCTCAATCCTCTAAGCCCCTCGGTTTTCATTGACTCATTTAAGGGTCAATCCTATGATCTGGTAACTGGCCCACAAGCCTTCACAAAATTCCTCTTAAGTTCTGAGTATAGGGGAGGCAGACAAAACTACAGGGGTCCCTCAGAACATCATACATACCAAAAGATACAAAGCATTCCAAAGCATCCCCAGCAAGGATGGCATGCTCTGACCCAGTGCCTACATGCCAAAGAAATGGAGGCGGGAAAGGAACCATGCCACAGGAACACAACTATTTCCAGCAGCTCTTTTCCTGGGGGCAAAAAAGCAGGATACTAAGGGCGTCGGGGAGGTGCCTACTTCTGAGGGAATGCCTGGATGAATCAGTAGAATATGAGTGTGAAAATTATGCCAGAATTGGCAGCTAGATGGCACAGTGAGCCTTGTTGAGTTCAAATTCTGACGGGAGGACCCTGGGCCAGTGGGACCCGTTTGTCTCAGTCTCAACTATAAAAAGGAGATCAAAACACCCTCAACCTCTCAGGGCCTGTTGTGAAGATCAAATGGACTTTCATCAAGCTTTAGCGCAGGGCCTGGCACCCAGTGGGCACTAGACAAATGCTTGTCAGCCTTGCCAGTAGGAAAGGAAGAAATGGGCTGTTTTGGAGGACAATGGAAAGATTCAGCATGAATCAACAGAGCAGGTCCAGAAGACAGCCAGATTCTGCTGGGCAGCACTCTGGCTTCCTCCCGGGGACTCTGAGCCTTGGGGAATTCAAAGAAGGAGGATTCCTAGAACTCCCCATTCAAGAAGTGGCAGCCATCTAGGCAGTCTTGGCTTCATCGGCCATAGGCCCTGCCAGCTTGGCCTCACTCCTCTTTAGGCCAGTCCACAAGGGTTATCCAAGTGTTAGTAAAGCCCCTCAGGCATACATACTGGGCTGGGGGATCAGACAGCCGTCCAGTTCTGGGCTAGGCCAGGGGATGGAAGGTTTCCCCCTCCGTGCTCTTCATCTGGCGGTTCAGGATCCTCAAGGGACAGCAAGGCAGTGGCCAAAGAGCTGGCCTCTCAGCCAGGATGGGTGGCCCTAGGCAAGCCACTTAATCTGAACCTACTTAATGCTAGCACCTTCCCTCTGGGAATTATCACCAAGTTATCCTGTCTATAGCGTGTTCACACCTGGCAGTTGGCACACGATCTCCTCTGTTGACTGGGAGCTCTTTGAGGGCAAAGACTAACACTTGGCACATGGGGCAGCTAGGTGGTGTCACAGTGTATAAAGCGCCAGGCCTAGAGTCAAGAAGACTCATCTTCTCGAGTTCAAATATGGCCTCAGACACACACTAGCTGGGTGACCCTGGGCAAGTCACTTCCTCTTTTGGCCTCAGTTTCCTCATTCGTAAAATGAGCCAGAGAAGGAAATGGCCAACCATTCTAGGATCTCTGCCAAGAAAGCTCCCAATGGGGTCACCAAGCTCAGACATGGCTGAAAAACAACTATACTATGTTTTTAATAAATGCTTAGTGAATCTTGACTTACTCTTAGGGTTCTATGCAACTGTGTATGGTGCAGAAAGTGGCTGCCAATCTACACTGGTTGTTCCTTTTCGCAAAAGTCTGCTCTAGTCCTTCTCCCTCTCTGCAGGACACCGTAGGACTCTCCTGGAGTGCCCCCCAAATCCCTGCTTGGTCGTATCCTGCTTCTCACTTCTGCCCCTGACTCGGATAAAGAGATGTTTTCCCCCAAAGAGACCCAACACGTTGGGGTCAGGGTAGGGTCAGAAACCAAGCAGGGCAAAGCTTCTTTGGATCAGCAGTGAGGCAGTCTGGGCCTGGGAGTTGGCCAATGAACTTCCAGGTGAGATAAGGGAAGAAGGAGGTAAGGCAAACGGGGGGAGAAGAATGGGAAAAGATCTGGTGTTCCTAGTGGCCTGCAAGCTACAGCAGTCCCAATGTCCTCTGCCCTCAGGAGATCATCCAAGAGAGAGTACTACATTCAGCTCTGGGCACCAACATGATCAGCCCAAGAGAATCCAGAGGAGAGCGAGGAGAAAAGTGAAGGGCCCCAAGTGCTGGAAAAGGGAAGGCTGACCTGAAGGGCTGTGAAGGAAGATGAGATTCAGCCGGGGAAGGAGGGGGTGAGCTGAGGTCACTGAGGGGGGCCAAGGAGCTCCCCTCCTATGTCCCATGGCCCTGCCAGAAAAGTGGCCGCTGTCACCAGACAACACTAGAGGTTCAGTATAAAGGGGGCTCGTCCCCCCTTCTAGGGGCCTCATGAAGCCAGCCTGAGAGGCGGTTAGTGGCGAGAAAAGACCCGGCACTGTTGCGCCCAGACACGAGGAGTTCTTCATGATAACAAAGACTCCAAACAAGGTTATGTGCGCAAAGGCGAGGCAACGGCCAAGCAGAGCAGAAGTGAGGAGGATGGACGCTGGGAAAGGAAGGAGAAACAGAAATGTGACCAATCAGAAACCCGGACGCGTGCCAGGGATCCAGCGCTCCTGGGGGCAGGGACTGTCTGCCTGAGGGCAAGGACTGGAGCCCGGACATCCACCTTCAAGCCCGGCAGGCCCCTCTGGGGTGTTTTTTCTCAGGAAACCTATTTGGCTCGATGGGGCACTGGCTGGTGAGTCTGTTGTCAAAAGACCAAAGTATCCGATTACCGTCTTCCAGCAGGGGAAGCAAAGATGCGGTGGGGAGCTTGTGAGCGCTGAGGGTTCTGGGTACCTTCCATCCCTTTAGAGGTGGCCCCCGGTGCCACAGGAGCGGCGATTCCCCCTTCCCCTCGGCCACCACTGAGCTTGGAAATGAGCCGGCCCGGTCGGAGGCACTTCCAGCCCTCAGAGTTCGGGGCATTTACTCATGGGCTCCTTTGGGCGCTCTCACGCCCCCAGGAGGGAGATGCCATTGCTATCCCCATTTTCCAGATGAGGAAAGGGGAGTGAAGTAGGGTTGGAAACCCCCAATATGAGGCAAGAACTAGCCTCACACACTGCCTAGCAGGGCCACAAATCACTCAATCTCTGCTTGCCTCAGTTTCCTCATCTGTAAAGTGAGCTGAAGGACAAGGCCAACCCCAAATGGGGTCACATGACTGAAAGCCAGCAGGGAAGAGGCTCCCACCCAGAGGAGGTGCTGAGGTGGGGAGACCTGAAAGCTCCTTTGGGCGAGGGACTGAGCATTAGGAGGGGCAAAGTACAGGCTTTAGGAACAAAAGGAGACATCCCCGCCCTCAATCAAGAGGCAAAGCCCAGAAGGGGAAGGGAGGGAGCAGCGGTCAGCGCCCTGATTATATTACCAGGCCTCCAGCTGGGCCCAGACTGAGCAGATACCTCCATGGGCCTCTCCGCCTCCCTTCTGGACTCTCCAGGCCTCGTGCCTGCCCGAGTTGGGGCCCAGCTCAGCCCTGGCCAGCTGGGGTCTCGTTCTGCAGGCCGAAGGGGCCTTTTCCTGCCTTTTCTGCCCAGGGTGGCTAATTTGGAAACAGGTTTTGGCCAATCCCGCCGGGATGATTCGTGTCCTCCGGAGGAGGGGCCAGAAAGAGGGACAGAATTTACAACTCAAAATGTTCTAAAAAGGATGTTGGAGCAAGTTTATTTTGAAAATAAAACAATTGTAACTAAAAAGACGAGCTCGTTGGATTCCTCGGAGACATTTCTAACTCCCCGGCCCCCCCCAACAGCCCCACTTTTGAGGGGGGGCTCCCATCCTTCCAGCCTGCCCCCCCCCCCCCCCCATTCAGGCTAGTTCAGGAATTCCTGACACTTGACCCTTGGCTCCAGAGCTGAAAAGAGGCTTTCACACTGCCTGGCTATGTGACCCTGGGCAAGTCACTTAACTCCCACTGCCGGCCCAGCCCTTGAGGCAGATACTGAAGGTAAGGGTGTGTCTGTTAGAAATTGTGTATGTGTGTGTCTGTGACTTGTCCCCTTCTCTGCTCCAAGAAGAAACTGAAGCTCGGAGGAGGCTAGACGCTGTTTGGGGTTTTCTTGGCAGAGATATTTCTTGGAGCGGTTGGCCAGATGGCCCTCTCCAGTATGTTCCCATTTTACAGAAGGGGAAACTGAAGCTAACAGGGTGAAGTGACTTGTCCAGAGTCACATAAGCAGGAAGGGTCTGAGACCAAATTTGAACTCAGGTCTCTGCCTACAGGCCCTGCGCTCTAGAAAAAAAACAAAACGAACCCCCCACCCCTACCCCAGTCCTCTAGGAGTTCCCAATCTAGTGAAGGGAGAGAAGACGATCTGGGGGTCGGAGAGAACCCCAGGGAGCCCTATTTCCTTAGCCCTTCCTTCCCCGCCCCCAGGGCTCACCAGCGAACGGCGGCGCCTCTCTCCGGTAGCCGGCGCCTCGAGTTTTGGAGGCGGGCTCGGGACCGGGTAATTCCTTCTCGGGCATGGTCCCAAAGCACGAAGAAGGCGAATGAGCAAGCACACGGAACAGCAGGTGAGCAGCGGCGAGAAGCTCAGGGCCGCAGGGTTCTGAACCGGGCGAGCATGCGCTGTTCGGGGACACTTGTTCGTGCGCGCCTGCGCCGTCTGGGACAGCCCGCCGGCCTCGTGTACGCCTGCGCCTTTCGAGGAAGCCCTTAGGGACGCGCGCACGCAGCCGAGTACTTGTAAAGCGCGCCTCGGGGTAGGGGACAGATATTTGTCTCCAGCCGACCGCTGAACCCTGGTCGCATTATGGAGCTCAAAACCTCCCCATCTCCTGGCGGTTCCCATCCAGGGCAGCCCTGTCTTTTCCCTTCAAGCCTTTTCCCCGTCTCTCCGTAACTTGTTGGCACCCATTTGTCCGCACTTCGTCTCCCCGCTGGCCTCTAAGCTCCTGGGGAGACGAGGACAGGCTTTTGTCCCTCTTCGGATGCCCAGTCTCCGCACAAGGCCCGGCACCCAGCATGCATCTAATAGAAGCTTCTTGGAGTAACTTGGCCTTCCCAATCACTGCCGGGGTCTCTACTATCCCCATTTGGCTGAAGGGAAAACTGAAGCCCCGAGGGACTCAAAGGCTTGCCCGGAGACCCTGTAGCCGGAGGCGAGATCCGAACTATAACGAACTAGACTAGGGGGCGGGAAGCGCCCGCCCCCGGACGTTTGGGCGCTAGGGAGTTAGGCGGGGCGGCAGCCAGACCCCAGAGGGAGGAACGCAGATATCCCGCCCATATCACGCCCCCAGGGGCGGGGCGCCGGGTCGCGAGCCCATCGACCCTCCCTGGGGGCGGGGATCTAGCTTGTTCCGCCTCTGTACCGCCCCTGGGGGCGGGGTCCGCTCCCGCCGCCGGCCCCCACGTGCGGCCGTCCCGCCCCGCCAGGTGGCCAGCCCGGGTCACTTCACCTGCAGCGTCTCTCGACCTCGCGGCGGTGGCGGCGGCGACTCCAGCTCGGCGTCCAGCTGCGGCGTGCGCCATGTCCCGGAGGAAGCTCGGCAGCGTTCCCCGCCGGGGACCCCGAGCCGATGAGGCGGAGCCGCGGGCCCTCGACGAGCACAATCTCGCGGGTGGCCCCGCGGCCTCTCCCTTACCCTCCTCGCCATCCCGGCTCCTGCCTCTGCCCCTGCCCGGGCCGGACTGCCCCGACGGTGGGCCGGCGCCGGCGCCGGCGCCCGCCACATCCCGGAGGAAGCTGGGCAGCGCACCCCGCCGCGGGCCCCGGAAAGAGGCCGAGGACCCCATCCAGCTCGGACTACCCCGTGGCCGGGCCTCGCCATTCTCCTCCTCCTCCTCGCCGTCTTCCTCCTCGCCTTCCTCCTCCTCGCCTTCCTCCTCCACGCCGCCCCTGCCCTTCCCGGTCTCCCCTAGCGCGGGCGGCGCCGGCGAGTGGCCTCCGGCCGCGGCCCCAGGTCGGCCAGCTCCCCCTCTCGGGGGCCGCCTCCTCCCCGCAGTCCTCCGGACGTGCCCCGACCTGCTGACGTGCGGCCGCTGCCTACTCACCTTCCCGCTGAGCCAGATCGTCGCCTTCATCGAGCACAAGAAGGGTCGCTGCCAGAGGCCCGCCTGGGGCCAGCGCCCAGACCCCGACGGGGATGCCGGTGAGTACAGCGGGGTCCGGCCGGCCGCGCCCCGGACTTCCCCTTTCGGCCTTGGCCCACACTTGGCCGCAAGGCTGGGGGAGGTGTCGGGGTGGCCCGGACTTGTGGGGAAGAGGGCGGGCGGCGGCGGCGGTAGCGAGGCCCGCCCTGGCTGGCTGGGTTTCACTTCTCTGTGGGCCCCTGGGTCCGCCAGGTGCTGGCCTGCCGGGGAGGGGGAGGGCGAGGGCGAGGGCGCGGGCTGGTTTCCCGGACGGGGCCCTCCACCCCACCCCGGCCTGCCTCTCCCCACCCGGCTTTGCTGCCTCGATGGGCTGGGAGAGGTGACCAGAGGCGCCTGGGGCGGGGGGAGGGATGCGGGCAAGGGGAGCAGCTCCTCCTGGAAACTCCCTTCTCAGTAGCCTGGGAAGCCCCTGGCTGAGCCCAGTGAGCCCGGGTGGGGGTGGATGGCAAGGAGTCCCCTGGCACACGCCTTCCCCGCGGTGGAAAGCAGGCCCGGCCTCGGCCCATTTGACAGATGGGCACCCTGGGCAGCTTCCGGCCGGGTTAACTGCCTCACCAGCGCTTCCTGCCTTCCTTCCACCTAGGGTCCCCCGAGCCCTCAGCCTTCTCCTGCAGCAGCTGTGGCAGCTGGTTCATGGGTGCCTGGGCCCTCCTGCGCCACGCCCAGGAGCACCACGGCCTGGCCATCTACCAGAGCCGGCCTGCCGCGGCAGCCCTAGACAGAGACCCCCCTGGGGCAGCGGCGGCGGCGGCTGCAGCGGCCACGGCCACAGTCCGGACCCGGAGTCACTCCTGCGATTTCTGCGGCAAAGCCTTCCGTTCCCACAGCAACCTGACGGTGCATCGACGCACGCACACGGGGGAGCGCCCCTACCGCTGCCCCCGCTGCCCCTACGCCTGTGCCCAGAGCAGCAAGCTGACCCGGCATCTGCGCACCCACCAACGGGTGGAGCCAGGCGCCGCCCCGGCCCCTCCGGAGCCAGCCGACCACGCTGCGGCCCCCTCGGGCCTAGTCCCACCCCCAGGGCCGGCCAGCGGCGGCAGTGGGGAGGAGGGGGGCGGTGGGGAGCCTGGCTCTCCGGGGGCACCGCCAGCTGGCCCGGGGGAAGATGCTGATGGAGGAGGCCGGCGAAGGGGAGACACATGCGAGTTCTGCGGCAAAGTCTTCCGAAACAGCAGCAACCTGACCGTCCATCGGCGCTCCCACACGGGGGAGCGGCCCTACGCCTGCCCCCTCTGCCCCTATGCCTGTGCCCAGAGCAGCAAGCTGACCCGGCACCTGCGCACCCACGGCCCTGCGCCCGGCCCCCCCCCTTTCCAGTGCCCCCACTGTCTGGTGCCCTTTGGCCTCCGGGCAACCCTGGACAAACACCTGAAGCGACAACACGGGGAGCCCGGCAGTGCTGGGGCACCCCAGCCCCCGCCCCACCCGTGACCCACTCTTTTTGGAATAAATGCTTTTAGTTTTTACCGCCAGCCTCTTTTGTCATGGCAGCCTGGCCAAGGGAGGTGGGCAGGGGCAGTTTCACCCCCCCCAACCATGGCTGGCCAGACCGGTTTGGGGGGGAGGCCAGTAGCGCTCCCACCACCACTGGCGCACCGCTGCCCGGGGCAGGGCCAGGCTGGCACGGAAAGCGGTGGGCCCGGTTCCGGCGTGGGCGAGGCTTGGGCAAGAGAAGAGGGAAGGGGCCTGGGCCTGCAAAGGGCCCCCAGGGCAGAGGTCCCCCTGGCTGCGCTCCCTGTTGTGGGGCTGGGGCAGGGGGGCTCCGGGGACCAGGCCAGCCGGCTAGCTGGAGGACCCACACAAGGGTCTGTTGGGTGGCCGCCTCCAGGGGAACACGGCCCAGACTCTGGGTGTGTGCGTAAGTGGCCCTGTTTGGGGAGGACACCTGGGGCAGCACCTGCCCGTGCCCAGAGAAGGGTAAACAGGCAGGCTCCGGGAGGGGAGGCTTCGGCTGGCCTCGTTCCCTGCTGCAGACCTGGGAGCCGGGCTCCCGTCGCAGGGCGGCCCGCGGGGCACAGCTCCCCCAGGGACAGGCACTGACCTGCCCGGGCCAGGGAGGACAGCGCTGTGAAGATCACGGACTGCAGACTGGGTTCCACTTACTGCTGTCCCAGTGGGCTCCATCCTGTGCCTCCCTCCCTCCCCGTCCAGCCCAGGACACAGAACAGCAAGGCCAGGGGAAGTAAATACCCTTCTAATTTATTCCACAAACAAGTGGTAAAACCAGCAGCACCGACCCCAACAGGGGCTCCAGCCCCTCCCCCAACCCCCCATCCCCAACTAGTGGCGGTAATGAGGGCTTCGAGACCGGGACCGTGAGCGCCTAGGACAGAGGAAGAGAGACATTGCGTGAGTGCCAAGGGGGGAGGCCCTGGCGACCTGCCCAGATGGCTGACGAGGGGGCAGGCTGAACCCTGGCCATGGCCATGCAGGGGAGACCAGGGAGGGGGGAAGGGGGGACGGGGGGACGGACAGACAGGGAGGGGAGCTTACCTCCTGGAAGAGCTGTATTCACGACCTGGAAGAGAAGGGCAGGGGGCTCAGTCCCCACCCCACAGAGAGCTTAAGCTGCCCCCTGCCCACCACCCAGCCAAGAGACTCACTGTATCGGGGGGACGGGGATCGGCTCTGTCGGCTGTACTGACGCTCCCATTCTTCTCTCTCCTTCTCTCTCCGTTCCCGCTCCCTAAGGGGGAAGGTGGGGGACACAAGTGAGGAAACCCAGGTGTGGCATTAGGCGAGGGGCAGGCAGGCTGTGGGCACAGAGGGGGGATCTTACTTCATTCGGATCTTGCGGGCCATGGCACGGAGTTCATCCTCGCGCTCCTGAAACACAGACCCCTCTCAGGGTGGTGCCCGCCTCCCGGATCCCCAACAACAGCCACTAGCCACATCCCCCTCTTCATCTCCCCCCTGGCTCGGGCTAAGTCCTCACACACAGGCGCTGAGAGCCCAAGCTATGCCCTCTGCCAGCAGGGCACTCCCTCTTATAACTACTGGGCCATCCTTTCCCCCTCAGCTGTCAACATCTCCCAAAGTCCATATATTTGCTACGGCCTTGGATGCGCACACGCACTGCTCCCCAGCGCTCCGGGCCCTGCCACTTGTCTGGGGAGCCCTGTGGCCAGCCATGGGGCCCACCCAAGGGGAAGAGGGCCATTTTCTCCCACTCACCTGCCGCTCATGCTCCTGCTGAATCATCTTCTCCTGAGCTGCCTTCTTATCCGCCTTGACTGCAGCAAAAAAGATACACAAGGAGGCCCGGGGGTCAGAGGCCGGTGGTCAGCCTCTTCCTCCCTGGTGGAGCCCCTCCACAAGGGTCGTAGTGCTAGGAACCTCACTTACACTGTCTGTTGAGGGCCTTCTGCATCCTCAGTTTTAACTTCTCTTGGGGGGTCAGTTTGGGCTGTGGGGAAATGAGAGAAGGGAGGGGTGGTGGGTGCTCCCGCCTCCTCCTCCAGCCTCATCATAGAGCTCCTGGCTTTTGAAGGAGGAAGAGAATGGGAGGGGGAGGCCCTCAGGAGAGGTTACCCCCCAAAGCGGGGCCAGGGCCCAAGGGTCTGCACCACCCCTTGTCCTAGAGGTACCTGAGCCAGGGGCTGGAAGCTTCCTTGGACTACCCCCAACACCCCTTTGGGTTCCTGCCCTAGGGGCACCCCCATCTTAGTCCCAGCCATCCCAAATGCTCTGCCCCCTCCCCAGTCCCACTGTAGGCGCTTGGCTCTGGGTGGTGCCGCCGCTGGGAATTAGACGGGCGAGTTCCAAATTCTTACTGACTTTGGCAGCTCCTGTCTCTTTACCCGAAGCTGTGTCGGCCCTGAGGGAGGAAAAGATGGGTTGTGGGTTCAGGCTCTCCCGGACACCCAGGCCCTTTGGGCCAGGGGCTTTGGGGACCCCCATCCCGCCCTGTTCCCAGGCTCACTTTTTCAACTTCTCCCCCACGGCCGGGGATGCCGCCGGCCTCGTCAGCTTCTCCCTCAGGGGAGATGGGGAGTGGGTGCGGCTACGGCTGTGGCTTCGACTTCGGCTGCGGGACAAGCTGGGCGACCAGCTACTGCGGCTGCTGCTCCGGTGCCGTGGGGCCCGGCCCCCTCGGCGGTACCGCTCCCCTGACCGAGAGCGGCTCCTGGGGGAGACAAAGCGCCTAGGTGCCATGGGGGCCTGGCCCAGCTTAGGCGCCCCGTGCCCACCTGGAAATGGGGGTGCTCGTGCTGGCTTTGAGAAGAAAGCATTTCTGGACGTGTATTATCAGCACGAGGTGCAGACTGAGCTGCTGCCCAGCCAGAGCCCCTCAGCCCCAAGGCCAGCTCCGTCCTTGACTTCCCTTCTTGGGCTCTTGTCATTTTGGATCAGTATTTCAGTATAACTGACTTCCTTTGTTATCCTACATCCTTTATTTACACATTTCAGCAGGATGGAAAGAAAGGTTCTAGGCTTCACCAAACCGACTGCCCCATGAACACAGAGTTCAGCTCCCCTGCTCAAGGCCAATTCTCTCATTCTGCAACCAGAAAAACCAAAATTATCCCAGGACCTTTGACTTGCTAACTCCTAAAATCCTAAGCTTGAGTGCTAGAAGGGGTCATCCGGTCCGGAACATCTAGGTCCCTCAAACAGGTGCTACACTACAGTGGTAGAATTTGAACCCAGGCACAGACTCCCAAGTGCCTCCCATCTTTTCCCTCTTTTGCATTCCAGCACATCTATGGCCTCATCGCTCCCAGCATCCTCTGCTCCCCAGGCACAAGCTGGGTTAGATGAGGAAGATCAGGGGCACAAAGCCGGCCACCGACTTGTACCCTAGCCTAAGGCCTCCACCCTAGCCTTAAGGCCTCCAGACAGAGCGAGCCCCACTTCCTCTCAGACCTCCTCCTTTTGGAGGACTAAACCTTAGCACTTGAGCATGCCTCAGGGGACAGAGAAGCAGACCCAGAGTCTGAAAGACCAGAGTTGGAATTCTGCCTCAGTTTCCTCAGCTATAAACCAGCTCTTGAGGGCCTTTGCTTCCCACAGTTTCTGTGAGAATCCATTTCAGTCATGCAAGTACTGACTCAGAGGTACCATCCAAATGCCATCTGTAATGCCCAGGGCCAGGCCTCCTGGCCACCTCCCCTCTCTGGCGCCAACCCCCTTGGGCCTGACCATCCTAACCTGTGGGTACTCCATCCACATCACCTACATCCTTGTGAGCAGGAGGGACAGAGACCCCGTTCCCCTCAGGCTGCTGTTGAGAGCCAAGCTCCAGGGGGCCCAGGAGCCCCCCACGCGGTCACCACGGTGTGGCTGTGGGCGTCCCATTCCACACGCATGCTCTGGAAGCCTACCCCAAAGGCTTTCTCTTGGCCAGACTGAAGGGCTTTTCAGTCTGGGAGATGCCGCCTGCCCAGATCTTCTGGGACACTAACGGGCACCCAGATAAAGAGCTTGTCTCGGCGTTGGGAACCTACAGTCCTACTCTGCCAGTGCGCGTGCATGTACACACACACTCACGCCATCTGTGCTGTTTTCACTGGGGCCAATGATCAGTCTCCCAGCAGAGGCCCAGGACAGAGGCCCCGGCCCTAGCCCAGAGACCCAGCACCAGTTGGCATCTCACATGGTCCTTCCTCTGGCACCCACAGACCCTCTCAGAGCCTGGACCTCTCACTTCCAAGCTAAGTTCTAAGGCAGCATATTTCCCTCCTCTCGTGCCCTGTCTCACTCAGTGAGACTACTGGGGGGCTGTCCTTGTATGGCGTGAACCTCCACAAGGACCCCTGGCTGCCTGGCGGGCTGCCTGGCTGTCCAGGAAAGGCCTAAGGCATGTCAGAGTCAGGATTGGTACATGGATCCTCCTGACTCTGAACGCAGTCAGAGGCTCTCGCAGAAACCCACCTGGTGACTGTCAAAAAGGAAACGAGGCTAATCTGGCAGGACCCACCCCAACGTGGCTGAGCGGTCATTAGCCATCTGTCCCTTCAGAGATGTTCT
The DNA here is from genome assembly GCF_027887165.1 of Monodelphis domestica. Classification (NCBI taxonomy): domain Eukaryota; kingdom Metazoa; phylum Chordata; class Mammalia; order Didelphimorphia; family Didelphidae; genus Monodelphis; species Monodelphis domestica. The sequence continues at coordinate 422,047,493 of NC_077230.1, forward strand.
GGCCTAAAGGCTGCCCTGCCTTTCCTGGCCTCACGCTGGCCGGCTCAAAGTGCCCACTGCTCTTGGCCAAGCCTTCAGGGGAGCAGTTTCTCAGTGACCTTCCCAAGTGCCCCCCCTCCCCTGGGAAATGCCAGTGTGGGTCAGACCAACAGCACAAATCTCTACCCCACCACATGATGTTACAAGGAAACAGAAGCTAAAAGGAGAAAGGATTTGCCCTGGTCGCCCAAGAACTAAGGCCAGTCCTCTCTCTGTCAGCCTAAACCCTGCCTTCTTCCATGCTAAGCTAGCCCCTACCCAGCCACCCCTTGCTCAAAGACCTTGATTGGTCCCCCAAAGGCTAAGGATTCAGAGCTGGATAGGACCTCAGCTGGGGCTCCACTAGACCTTGCCCTATTATTCTGCAGATGGAGAGGAGGCCAACAGGGACGAAGAAACTTCGCCAGTTCATATTTCTGGCTGGGAGCAAAGCCAGGATCTGAACACAGGTCCTGTCCCACCCCCATCTCTGTATACCACTTCAACAATTCTCTCAGGGGTTGACAATGCTGACGGCCCACCAGCCAGTTCCCTCTAACACCACCTCTTCCTCTCCCTCTGTCTCCCCCCCGCCTCTGACGGTGTGTGTCTCTCTCTCCCTGTCTAGGGCCGGAGGCTTTCCCTTTCTCGAGCTCCCCTGAAAGCTGTCCTGGCTCCCCTCAGGCCCCACATTCGTCTACCCCGTACCCATGGGTCCTGTCTCTGCTTTCCTTTCTCTTCTGAGGTCCTGTTGGCCCTCCCGAATCCTGCAGAAGCGAGGTGTCTCTCTCATCTCTCCTCTTGGCATCCTCAGACCTACACCCTCCTGAGCCTGAAGCTCCTCTCCTCCCAACTGTCCTCGGTCCTCCCTCTCCTCTGTTTGGCCTCCTTCCTCTGAGTCACCCAAATATTAGCTTTCTTGGGGCCCCTGAAACCCGCTGTAGTCTCGAGCCTCTTCTCGAGTCCCAGATGCCGCCTTCTTCCTCCGTCCGGCCCTGAAGCCCTCTCCATGCTATCTTGCTCTGCCCCTCGGCCAAGGAGCTGGCTAGCCTTCTGGCTCAGACCCACTTGCGCCAGAGAAACAATCAAGCCTCACCCTCTCCAAGACACTGCTAACAGACTGACCCCCGACAAGTTCTCTGGGGCTCCCGCTGAGGCATGGCCGGAGGCCCTCACTCCCATCCCCTTCCTCTGCTGAGCCCTCGCATGTCACGTGTGGCTCCATCATTAGGGGCTCCGTCTCTCATCAAGGGCTGGGACGAGGTCTGTGACACCCCGGGACAGCATTCGGAGCTGTGGTCCTCACCCCGCACTTAGAGCTGGCCGTCTGCCCCCCTCAGCTGACCGATACCTGGATCGTCGCCGGGCCCCGTAGCCACGTCGGGTGGGTGAGCGTGAGTAGCGGCGTCCGTCTCTGGAGCCGCCTCCAGAGTGACGCCGGCCCCGACTCCGGGAGCGCGAGTAGCGCCGGGAGCGCGATCGGGAGCGGGAGCGCATGTGTCGGCCCGGCCGATAGTGGCCCCCCCGGCGAGAGCGGGAACTCGACCGGGAGCTAGACGTAGGGGTGCTGGAGGTGCTGGAGGAAGAGGAGCTGGAGCGGCGACTGTAGGGGTGGAACAGACGGGAGGGAGGGCCGGTCACTGGCAGAGCGGCGCCCAGGGAGTCGGAGCCCCTAGGGGTGCGGGACGCAGGGGAGAGCGTCGCGGGTACCACTGGAGAGAAGGCCTGTCCCCACCCACCACGGCCACGGCAGGGGCAGGGGCACAGGCAGACGGACATCGGGACACAGCAAAGGTCAGGCGAAAGCCAACGTTACCGACCGGGAGCCGGCGTTCCGACCTGGCGCGGGGCCACTGCCCGGCTGCGGGGCCGTCGGGGGCTGGCCGGCCCGAGGCTTCCCCGGAGCTGCCCCTGCGCCCGCAGCAGCTGCCGCCGCCGCCGCCTCCTCATCACTGCCCCCGAAGCTCGTGATAAAGGTGATCTTTTCCTCACGGCCTGGTGTCGGTGACCGGGAGCGCGACCGCGATTCGGAACTGGACTCAGAGGGTGACCTGGGGAGAGGGGGAAAGAGGGGGCACGTGGGTGAGGAGAGGCCATCACTGAACCCTAGGAGGGCCCCAAGGAGCATCTTCACTTCATGTCTTCTCAAAACCCCAAAGAAGTCTCCATCTGTGCACACCACGTGGTGCCTAATAAACTCGGGGACCTGAGACTCCCTACTCCCCCCCGTCCCATCCCCCCCCAAAGAAGGCTACAATCTTCCAGGACTTACCGCTTGTACGGGTCATAGGTGGGGCTGTCTCTGCGGGCATAGCTACAGAAAGAGAACAGAGCGCAGCCCATGACGAGGGGTGCAAGCACCAGCCAGCAGCCCCTGGTCTCCCCCCCAGAAGAGATGCCCTTGGAAGGACCCAGTTACACACTTGGCTCACTCTCAATACCCATCCTCTGGCCAGCTCTGCTGTCTGTGGGAAGGTTCTCTGGGCCACTCCAAACCCTCTCAAGGTTCAAGCCCCCTCCTCTAGGGAGCCCTCCCATACCCTCCGAATCCCTAGGGTTCCAAGATCATTGAGCCTTGGGCAATAACAGTCCTCTCCTGGAACTCCTTCTTTTCCCTTCTCTTTCCAGATGAAGAAGAGGAGCCCCAGGGCTTAGGGGACCTGCCCTACCAGGGACACAAGGCCCCTACAATGCTGGAATCATACCTGGGTCCTCAGACTAGTGCCTTTCCCTGTCTCCTCATCACCAGGCCCATTCTCGGGGTCCAGTTCGAGGCCCGGCCTCAACCAGGGCTCTTGTCCCTAGTCCCAGGCTGGCCTCAGGAGAAGCTCAAGACCTACAGTCCCTTCCCCAACAGGAGGGTCTGGAAGGCAGGGGCCTACCTTGGGGGGCTGATCTTCCGGCCCTTCAGCCTCTTTTCCCGGAATTCCCTCCTTTGTCGCCGGGATCGGCGGCCCTGGGAGGAAGGCAGGTTTGAAGGGAAGGGATCGGTGATAGAGGTAGAGCCCCAGCCCCCTCCCCAGCAGTTCTGCTCCTGGGCAGCCATGACCCTCTTACCGAATACATGGCTTTCTCCTCCTCCAGGGCCTTGGCATGTTTAATGGCCTCAGCCTCCTCTTTGTCCTTTCGCAGCATCCTAAGGGAGGGGAGGAGGGTACAGGGGTTACAGGTAGGGGCACCCAGTCCCCTAGGGGTCTAAATGGCTCAGGCTACTGCCAGGAGAGGGGCTGTAACGGTCCGGCAATGTTCATTCTTCAGGTGAGAAATGAGGGTAGCCCAGAGAGAGAAGCAAGTGTGGCCCAAGGCCACAGAGGTTTGGTAGCAAAGACAGTATTTGAACCCAGATCTCCTGAGCACTAGCACCATGCCTTCCCACTATCACAATGCTGAACATCTTCCCCAAGACTGCGATGGCTACGTCCCGTTTTGCCTTTGTTCCATGTGTCCCCTCCCCGCTCTCTCCTCATTTCTTTCTTCCTTGCTCTGTCCTCAAACCCATTCAATGCTGCCCTCTCCAAAAAGTCTTCCGTGCTTAGCACTCCCACAGTGATAATGGACAATCCCATAGGCCTCGGCAGTAAGTCCCACAGCATCCCTGGGAGGACGGGATAGGGGGACAGAGCTGAGACGGTGCCCACCCTCAGGGTCTCAGACTCACACTTGGGGTTCTCTGGACTCTGGACTGCACTGGGCAGCTGAAGAAACTGAGGCCAGCTGCAGAGGGCAGCTCACTTGCACAGATCACACAAAGCAGCAGGTGGCAGACCAAAGGGCTAAAGCCAGCCCTCGGGTCCTTCCACCCTATGCTAATGCCTCCGCACTGGGGATCCATCTACACTCCTCTCCCTGTTACACCAATAGCTCCGGAAGGGAACTCCTGAGAACCTCTGCAGGCTGGACCATGGCACTGGCCTCCTACAACTGCAGACAGGTTCTCACAGAGGAAGGGAAGGGACTTACCCAAGATCCCCAAACTGTGTCCTGGACAAGCCAGGCCTGGGAAAGATTCCTGGTTCAAAAGGGAAGATGGGGGGGAGGGGGGGGCAGGGAGCAGAACCTCATGAGGAGGCAGAACCATCCCAGCATCACAAGGGCAAGAGATCAGTGGGATGACACGCCAATAAGACTTAGTGCTGAAAAGGGCTGTAGGACTCGTGGTTGCATTCTAGATGAGGGAATTATGGCCCACAGAGGGAGGCAGGGCCCGGGGCACTAGGCAGAGGCCCACTCCAGGGCCTCCCAGGCAGCCTCATGGCCAAGGGCACAGCTCTGGTGTTTGAGCACAAGGTCCTGGCGGGGTCCCAACGTCATCTGGCCAAGCAGACGTCGGGACTAACACTACGAGTTCTTCTAACCCTGAGCCTGGTTTGCTAGACAAGGAGGCAGAAACTCATCCAAGGACACAAAACTGGCTGTCTAAGGCCATGGCCTTCCTCTAGCTCCTTTCCATGACATTCTATGCCCCCTGGGCAGCTTCCGGGCAGTCACTGCAGGGAGGAGAGTGGCAGGGCCCTGGGCTAAGGGGAGGCCCATATGCCTAAGCACAGGAGAACAGAGGTCATCCCAGTCCCCTGTGGAAAGGGGAGGAGGGGAAGGGGAGGGTGGGCGCCAGGCCTGCTGGGCCCCTGGGCGCTCTCAGGCCAGCTCCAGGCCTCGCCTCACCTCACAAAGTCCCCGTCCGCCATGCCGTACGTCGTGGCCTGCTTGTTCAGGTCGGCCACCTGTTCTTGGTTTAGCTCGTCCACATCCACTTCCACATCTGTGCCCAGAGAGCACCCATCAGGTCAGGAGAGGCCAGGACAGTGAGGAGGCTGCCCCAGGGAGAGGGAAAGTGGGGGGAGAGCAGGGGCCTAGGGAATGAGTGAGAGCGCCCCATCCTCACCTGGGTCTCTGGGCAGCAGAGACTCACTACCAAGCTGAGCCTCTGCAGGGCACCCTGCCTGAGCTCAGGAACAGCCTGCTCTTGACTCTAAAGGAATCTTGGGGTGGTACCAGATACATGTGTGTACATGCATGCGCATTCTGCATGTGTGCTCCATTCCCAAGTGGCTAAGCATGGATGTTCCCGGCATGAGCAGCGCATGTATGCATGCTCGCATACATTCTAGGTGCGGCTGCATGTCCTAGGTGTGGATGCCGTGTGCATTTCTCTGGCGTTGCATGTGAGCGCCCTGAAGGTGAGGGACACGTGGGTGCGCCGGCAGCCCGCCGGCATTCAGCCTGAGCCGAGGGCAGAGAGCAGGGCCCCAGCAGGAAGAGGACGAGGGGCCCAGGCAGACCCACCGATGTCAGGGATGACCTCATCTTCATCGGAGTTGCTCTCCTCCTCCCCGGGGGACTCCTCGTCCTCGGGCTTCTCCAGGGCCTTCTCCACCTCAGCCACAGTGCTGTCCTCGTAAGTGTAGCCAATGGACGCCTTCTTCTCCGCCAGCCTGGGCCGCCAAAGAGAAGAGGCCCATCAGGCCCGCCCCCCCTCCTGGCCAGAAGCTCAGTGCCTGGCTGCCCCCACCACGACTCACTTCTTCTTCTCCTCCTCATTGGGTTTCTGCAGGCCCCCATAGAGCTCGTCAATGTAGATCTGGTACAGACACTGCTCCTCTGAGACTGGGAAGGCCCAGGCATGGTCGCCAAGGTGGGGAAAAGACACTGGCCATCAGGGGGCCCTCTAGGAAGCCCGGCCTGGCCCCGCCCCCAGCCCCACCTCTCCTTAACCCCTCCCCTAGGTCCCGCCCCCAATTCACCCTAAACCCCTCCCCACATCCCTTCCTCCCTGGGACTCAGGCCAGCCTCCTGGGGCTTGGCCCCTCTCAGGCCATCCCCCTCCCCATCGCTCACTGCCAGCAAAGTCGTTCTGCACCAGGCCTCGGTATCGCTCGTAGTTGCACTTCCGCTCATCGGACTCCTGCTCTGGAGAGCTGGGGGAGAAAAACGCAGGCCTTGGAGGGGGCGCCGCCATGGACCTTCCCAAGCCCCTGGGTGCCCGCGGGGGCAGGGACTCACATGGTGGTCAGCAGCGGTGGGGTGTACTCCGGGATGTAATCCAAGTGCGCGCGGACATCGAAGCGATCGATCATGGTGTTGGTGTCTCCCTGCCACGGCATCCTGCGGGCCACGAGGGGCTCACCAGCCTGGCCTTGGCCGTCCCCCCACCAGCCAGCTCGGGCTCCACACAGAAGGGAGCTCTTCTGATCGCAGCTGCTTCTCTCTCCATCCCAGTCCCCACTGAGGGTCTCCAGCCAGTGTCCCAGCTCGAGCCCCCCCTTGTGCTGGTTCCAAAATGTGTTTTCCCCAATTCTCCCAAGGCTGGTCTCTTTCCTCATCCCAGTGAGGGAGGCTGCCCGCCACCTGCCCTCTAGACTACCCATCCCCATGCTCTGGCCTTACCCAACTTTTCCCTACTTATTCTCCCGGGGTTCCTTTTCCGTGTTCCACACTCCACAAACTGTCCTGGGGCCTGCCTTGGGGCCTTTTACCCAAGCTCCCCAGACCGCACCCCAATATCCCCAACCACGTGTCCCCAGTCCCAGCCTCACATGTTGACGGGGCTCTCAGCAGCCAGGGCCACTGCTGAATCTAGATGCACCTTACAGGCCCGGCCATGCACCTGCAGGAACTGGGCAGGGTCCTTCTTCTGCAGGGACAAAGATGGCTCTGAACCACAGAGGCAGAGAGAACATAGCTCCAGCCCGAAGGGCAGAAGCAGCAGGCCTAGAGGCAGGAAGGGGCGCAGCCCAAACTAGAAGCCAGCTCTGACTGCAAGGACAGCCCCCAGCACACTGCTCGAATGGCGAGAAAGGCCAAACGTGCGAGGAGCTCCAAGCCCGGCTCCAGGGGTGCCCTCTGTGGGCAAGCAGAGTCGGGCATGGCATCGCTGAGGACAGTTACCACGTAAGCCCTGAAGGCTTCTCTCCTCCAGGACAAAGGCTCATTCTGATAAGAGTCTCTCCCACGGCCCAGGTTTTCCAGCCCCTCTTGATGGCCCTTCCAATGGAGGAGTTTCAGTCTGTCAATTCTCTTGGTGAAATACAACCCCCAGACAGACAGAAGCTGATCAGGACTGAGGCTCGGAACACGTCAGCTCCTCTGACAGTCGTACAGCACTGACTTTATGGTCAATTCAGACTTTCATGTTTTTATCAAAAATGTTGACAAAGCCACAGTGCACATTCGAACTCGAAGGCAGAGGCAGGACCCAGAAAGCTCCTAACCCGCTAGAATCAAACTGAGGAGTCACAAAAAACCAAGTCATCAACCTGGACCCCCAAATCCACATTCACGAAGGCCCACCAAAAAAGGAGCCTATATGAGGAAGCTTCCAGGGCTGGGGAGGCTCAAGGACACCCAAGCAGTGGCAGAGACAGTAAATGCACCTGCATCCAGACCTAGGGAAGGATCAGGCTGGCTATCCTCCTTCCTGATCTTCATGTGTCTGGCTCTGAGCCCCAAACCTGAGAGGGCACGAGAGGGCCACAGAACCCAGATGGTTCAAGAGGAGGCTGGCAATGCTTCAAACGACTTGCTCTTACTCTCCCATCTCCATATTTGAACCCCCCAGGACGTAGCCCAGTACCTACACAGGAAAAGGACTTTAAGGCTTCCTGAATTCGCCGATTGATATATTAAGGGCAGTTAGGGGGTGCAGGGCATGGGCGTGGAGGAGTTAAAATCTAGACACTCAGTAGTTTCATAATCCTGAAACAAGTTACCTAACCCTGTTGGCCTCAGTTTCCTTATCTGTAAAATGAGCTGCAAAAGGCATGGCAAACCACTCCAGTATCTTTGCCAAGAAAACCAGATGGGGTCACAACTGAACAACAAAAATTTAAGGAAAAGCAGAGAAAATCGTTGGGCAGATCAACAGCCTCGAGCACATTAAGAATTGCCATGTGAAGAGCAGGTAGGTGGCTCAGTGCTTAGAAGCAGGCCTGGAAACAGGAAGTCCTGGGTTCAAATCTGACCTCAGACCTTTCTAGCTGTATGATCCTGGGCAAGAGACTGAACTCCTATTGCCTAGTCCTCACCTGATGTAAACTTGAGGTCCCCAAAATCCAAATGCACTTTGAATTACACTCCACCATGTGCCCAATTTCTTTTTCCTTCATCTTCAAAACACAGTTCATTTCCACCTCTTCTAGGAAACTTTCCCTGCTTTTTCCCGTCCCTTAAGTAAAAATTAACATGGTCCCCTCTCCTCAGGGTTCCCTGATCCAGCTTTCCGTCCCTAATCAAAGGCCTCACAAACACATTCACCACACGGTCAAAGACACCCCATCCCCCAGGCCTCACTCACAATCTTTTCGTAGTACTCTCGTCGACGCTCGGCACGCTTCTTGTAATCCACCATCATGCCTCGAAGCTTCCGTTCGTGTTTCCGGGCCTCATGCCACATGGTGGCGGCCAAGCCTGCAATGGAAAGCCCAACCTGAGGAAAGGGGCTGGGGAGGATGGGGATGCCACCCTCCTCAAGAAATTAGGGTCAAGACAGCTCTCAAAAATCTTGAGCCCAAGTGTCTCCCTCGAACCTTACAGTAGAGCATGGGAGGCCCAAAGAAGGGAAGGAAGGGCTTGGCTGGCAAGATGAGAAGGGGTCCTTTAGGGCCCACAGACTACCCCGGGGGAAAGGTAGAAAAAGCCAGTCCTGGGATTTCAGAGACCAAACACAAACTGCAAGATCATTAGAATTCAAACTCTGCCCCGTCCCTTTACAGGTGAGGGAACCATGGCCCAGAGAGGAATTTCTCTCAGACTGGAAAGTGCAGAAACAAGAAGGGCTTAGAAAAGCGATAAAAGCATAATGACAGAACCAAAGGCCAGGGAGTTAGGACATCTGGGTGCCAGTTCAACTCCTATTGGCCAATTAGACCTTGAGCAAGTAACTTTCCCTTTCAAATTTACAACACCCCAACCATAAAAAGGCTTTAGCTAGATGCAAAGAGGGAGTGTCCTGAACCAAAGCCCATCCTGGGGAGGTAGCCAGGGAGACTGAGTGAAGGGAGTCAAGGTGAGGATTTCTGAGCTCCAAAGGGCTTTCAAGACCCTTTCCCCCCTTTAATTTGCAGACAAAAAATGTAAAGCCAAGAGTTCACAGATTCAGGGAGTTGCAGATCCAAGAAAGCACCACAGGGAATTCCAGGGAACATGAGGAGGAATAAGGATGCTAAGGCAGCATCATTTAGAAAGTTAGGAGGAATCCTGGGTTCAAACCTGGATACATACACTTCCCAGCTGTGTGACCCTGGGCAAGTCACTTGACCCCCGTTGCCTAGCCCTTACCACTCTTCTGCCTTGGAGCCAATACACAGTATTGATTATAAGGCAGAAGGTGAGGGTTTAGATTTTTTTTTAAAGTTATGGGGGTTGGGGGTCTGAGAGACCACAAGGCTGGGCTTGAAGAAGATCATGGCGGCCTACAATGTGCCATAATAATACCATGCTGGAAGAAAAGATAAAGGCACTGATTTCAGTGACTGGTGGCATGTGGGGTCACACAGTAACATCAATACAGAAAGACAGACGGCTCTGCTGGGCCCAATTCCAGGGAGGGAGCCGATGGGCAGGAGGGGCAAACTGAAGCTTTAGGGGAGACAAGGCTAAGGCGGGGATTTATGGTTTGGTTCTTCTCACTTGCTTGATGAATGGGGGGGGGGGGGGGGTTTGGAGGTGAAAATAAAGTTGATGACTTTTAAAAAGAGAGAAAGGGCACAAGAAGGCCCTGCTCTACTGGAATGGAAGCCCTTTGTCCTCGATTGGCCCTGCCTGTCACAGCCTGAAACTTGACTTTGCCCTGAGGACAGCTGTTTCAGGAGCTACCCGATCCTGGCTTCTCCCAAGGCCAGGAAAAGGAGACAGCAAACTCCTGAACTGACCCAGAGCCCCAGGATCTGACTGACTCAATTCACCCAAGGAGTGACCCGATTGCCCTCTAGCCTCCCACTCTCCAGAAGTGAGTTCAAATTCTGCCTCAGACACTTCCTATATACGTGATAACCACAGAGCAAGCTCCCTTCAGGTTCCTGAGCTTAAAATGGTGGAAACAACACAGAGATGAAACCAGCTGTCCTCCAAGCACACTACAGCTGGCGGGGAGCCCAGGGAGACAGGACTAGTAATGGAGGACTTCACTCGGCGACCTGGACCTGCCCAAAGAAGAATGCTATCCTTCAAAAGCCAAGAGGCGCAAACACTTCCAAGCTGGGTGACCCTGCCCAAGTCACTTAACCCCAATTGCCTTACAGCTCTTCTGATACTTAGTATCCATTCTAAGACAGCAGGAAAGCGTTTGTTTGTGTTTTTTTAAGCCCAGAGGAACCCCTAAGGGGAACTTTGTTCCCAGCCTGATTCTCCTCCAAAAGAAAGAGATGGGGAGGGCTAAGTATACCAGCTAATGGAGCAGCTGAGTCCCTCAGGGCCTGGCCTGGACTCCATACAGAGCTGGGGAACATCAAGGGTTCTAGGAAGGTCTGGTGTTCTCCTGGGGATCAGTGCAGGAACAACAGGAAATCCCACAGAGCAGGTGACCATGGAAAAGGCACTAAAGCCCCCGAGGAGAAAGGCTGGCCTGGGAAAAGGACTCCACTGGGGAGCAGGGAGCAGGGAGGCCCATTGAGGGGCAGGCCTGGTCCGGACGACAGCCGAGGGGCCCGGGAACTCTTCGGCTTCTCTGGACCAGAGCTGGCTGGCTCGCTGCCCTCCATGGCTCTGAGGAATGACATCCCAGGCCTCTGAGGGCCTGGCAGAGGGAAGTGCTGAGTCACCACTGAGAATGACAGATGGGCAAATGTCAACACCTCCAAAACAAGGGAGCAGAATCTGCAGGCTCTGGCCACTGGGCTTCACTGCCATTCCCGTCAAAGTTCTTCCCATAAAGACAGGCTGCTAATGGGGTGGGGAGTGAGGTGAGGGGCAGAAGACAGAGGATGCTGGAAAAAGGTGGTGCAAAAACTGAAGAGGGCTGTAGAACATCCTGCTTTCAAGGACAGGCTGTGCCAGCCTAAGCGTACTTCTTTAGGAGTAATGACCAGAGGGGCCAATCACAAGACTGCTACAGATATAGGCCTGGGTGGGGCTTGGAGTCAGGAAGACCCAAGTCCATGTCCAGCACTAACTGGGTGACCTTGGGCAAGTCACTTAACCTCTATTGACCTGGGCTTCCTCATCAGTACAGCAGGGGTAAAAACAGCACCAACTTCTCAGGCATTCTTAAGGATCTAATAATAAAGGGCTTAGTACAGTGCTGAGCATGTGTTAAGGACCCTATAAAATATTGGTAGTTATCATTATTACTATTATTATTACCAGATGCAAGTCTGCTTAGATTTTAGCATTGCATTTGATTATGTCTCATGCTACCCTTGCAGGAAGATGGACAGGTGTCTGTTCTTGGAACTCTTTAAAGACTCCCAAACCAGTTTTATGCCATCGTGGAAGGACGTCTTCTTGGGAATGCCCCAGAGACCAGTGCCTGGAAGAAGGCAGAGATGGCACACCGATCCCATTTGCAGATGGCACAAAGCTGGGATAAAAAACATCCCAAAGATAGTCAGGATGGAAAAAGGCCCAACAGATTTGAACTGGGGCTACATCTAACAGATGACTGTTTTCTTTGAAGAGGCCTGAGCCTCATCTCTCAACATAGGGAGGGGAACTCCCTCTCCACCAATGGGGTGCCTACTTGGCATCTTCTGATCCAAGAGAGTAGCCTGAAGAGTGAATTTTAAGAAGCATGAAGCAGCTCCACTAACTGGGTTGTAGAACTCTCATCTCCCAAACAAAGGACAGGGCAGGAGTGGCCTCAGTTCCTTTGCAGAAGTCCTGGGCAGGGAAGGGGCCTTCAAGTTTACTAGGAGCTGGCAGTATGACAGAGCCTGTATTCCCTCGGAGGATCGGCATCTGGGGTTGGGTGGGGTGAGGACAGCTCTTGGCATCATGTTGATTTAGGGAAGCCCACCCATACACAGCCAAGGGCCTCAAGAACAACCAGGTCCTGCCATATTTTCTAACAGTTGGAGCTTTTTCCTTGGAAGAAGAGAAAGCTTGAGGAGGCAAGAAAACTGGCTTCAAGGATGTGAAGGGGTACCTCAGAGAAGAGGCCTAGACTTGTGATGCTTCACCACGCTCAGCAGAACTAGGAACAAAGGATAAAAGCTGCAATTAAGCTTGAGTAGCAGGAAAAACTTCCTATGAGAGAAGTCTGATGCCTAGAAGTTAAATGAGCTACCTAGGGTATTCTTCAAGAAAAGGCTGGCCACCCTGAGGATGGCCACTTGTCAGGTATGTGGGGAAGACAATCACTGCTCTGGCATGGTCCAAAAGAGATCGTTTCTAGATCTCCTTCCTATTTAGACACTTCTCCCTTGGCTCTCCTCTTCCATTTCTGGGCACCCTCTCAGGCTCCTTTGGTTCCCTGCTATTTTCTCTGGCTTCCTGTGTGTGTGTGGATACCTCCCAAGGTTGTCCTCATCCAACTATTCCTTTGTGATCTCATCTCCTCCCATGACTTCAATGATCCCCTCTACACAAATGCCTCAGAAACCTAAAGATGCAGCAGAATACCAGCATCTATCTGGAAATACCCATCTCTATGACCTGAAAGCATAAACTAAGACTATCCAAAACTACATTCTTTCTCCCCTTTCTTGGGTCTGTGCTTTTGCATTCCTGAAAACCTGATGTTATACCCCTCGTCCAGCTCCATCTGCTAAAAAGTCCAACTCAGGAACCACCTCCTCCATGAAGCCTTCCCTAGCCATCCTCCCACTCACGAAAACATCACATATTCGCCCCTCTAATTATGCAGATCCTTCCTTGACTCCATCCCCTTAATCATATTCCAAAAGCTAATATGTTTAAGCACATTTCTTCATATTCCTGCAAGGCTATAAACTTAAGGATTTTCTTTAGCTTGGTGTATCCAGCACATGGCAAGTACTTAATAAATATCTGTCAAAACGAAGTGAATTATTGAGAGTTGAGAGAGGTGAAGGAAAGCAGCTAAAGGCTCAGTGGATAGATAGAAAGTAAGACCTAGAGATAGGAGGTCCTGGATTAAAATCTAATGTCAAACACTTCCTAGCTGAGTGATCGTGGGCAAGTCACTTAACCCCCATTGTCTAACCCTTACCATTCTTCTGCCTTGGAACCAATACTTAGTATTGATTATAAGACAGAAGGGAAGGGGTTTTTAAAAAAGAAAAGAGCTGAAGGGGGCAGGGCACTTATCTGAGGTCCCAGTCAGTGAGGATACAGTCATGAGGGACTGGGAAGAATTTGGTGGGAACAAATAGGGAAGAGTATATCTGTTTTCTAAAAAGAGTAATGGAGTACTGGGGGGGGGGGGTGTGATACTGGGGAAAGGCTGGATGCTAGAAAAGAAAAGGTTTAGGGCACTAGGAGAGAGGGTGTGGGAAGGTGAATGAAAGAAGAAAGGAACTGAGGAAGATAAGAGGAAGACTGGTCTCCACAAAAGGGCAGGGACTGGGGAAAAGAGGACCCAGATTAATTAATGGGGGAGAAAGGATACAGAAAGGAAAATGGTGTAAGCAGAGCCGTCAAGCATACCTGGCCGTTGACACAGGTTAAAATGTCATTAGGAAATAGTTAACAAAATCAATTTAGACATAACAAAACCAAGATAGCATTACATTTCAAAATTAAGTCAATATGCTGTCATAGGCCTCTTTTCTATTTGAGTTTGACCCTACAGGTTTGGAGTCTCAGACAAGGATAGGCAGAGTAGGGTCTGGAATTGGGAGGGGAGTATAAGGTATAAGCCACACTAGAGAAAGTATGAAATGAAGAAGGGAAGGAACCAATTTAAAGGAGGAAAGCCTAAGGGAAAAGGGATTTAGGAACCAAAAGAGAAGGGATGAGGTCCTAAGAAATCCCTAATAGAAGGGAGTCTTTGGATCTAGGATATCTTAATGTGACCAAGAAAAGGTGTGTAGAGGAAAGGATTCCTGGTGAGGGGCTCAGAGAATAATTTAGAAATTCAGGAGAAAAGACGGGGCTCAGTGAGAAGAAGGGAGATGAAGGCCTAGGCTTTGCTGGAAAAGGGGAGGGGGTTGCCTCTAGGAAGATGGGATCTCAGCTTAGTGCAAAGCTTTTATAAGTCCAAGAATGGGGAAGGGTGAAGGAGTCTCCTAGAAAGGTGAAAGAATTTTGGAAGAGAGAGCCACAAGGTAAGTGTCTCAAGGAGGGGCAGGGCTCTAAGTAAGGTCTAGGAGAATCTGAGGTTGGGGGATGGGTGAACAAATGGGAAGCTGGAAGTGAGGAGGGAAGCAGACAAGGGACAGGGAAACATGGGGAGGGGCGCACTGACAGGTAGAGAATAGGAGGATGGGGAAGGGAGGCACTACAGGGAGTGGGAGAATGGAGGATGGGGGGTCTAGGGGATGGAGGCACAGTGGGTGAGCTGATGGGGAGGCCATAGATCGGGAAGGATAGGGAGAATGAGAGGACTGCCCAGACAAGGAGGATGGGAGATAGAGGCGGAGGGAGAGGGGCAGGGATATGGAGGGGACAGGAAAGGGAGGTAGGTGGAGCACTAAGAGGGGGCAGGGAGAATGGGGGCAAAGTGGATCTCTGAGAAGGCTGTGCTTCGTGGGGGAGCTGGCCTGGTGAGGGGGCACATAGATCCGGAAGGGGGGATGAGAAGCCTAAGTAGGAAGGGAATATTGACAAGGAGCGGGGAGAATGGGGGCAGGACAGAAGCCAGCAGGAAGCGGGTCTAGCTGAAGGATGTGCTCCGTGGAGCTTGGGCATGAGGAAGGGAGAACATCTGGGAGCGATAAGGATGAGGATGATGGGGGTCCTGGGGACGACGGGAGCACTAAACAGGGGAGGGGAGAATGGGGACACAGTAGGTTTTAGTGGAGGTGCTCCGTGGGGTGGGGTCTGGACGCAGGGTAGAAGCCCAGACAAGCGGATCATTGCTGGAAGCACAGTAGAGGACCAGAGCTGAGGCGCTGGGAGTCTAGGTGAAGGGGGTGCGTGTGATTGGGGGGGGGGGGGCTGGACATGGGGAGGGAGCCCAGACACGGAACGGCGAGAAGGGGGATCACGGTGGGAGGGGGACGCTGCCACAAGGCTGGAGGGGAGCCGCGGGGGCCTGGCGAGGGTGGGGGAGGGGTGGCCCCAGAGTCGGGGGCGCCTTCGCTGGAGGCGGGGACCCAAGCCGCCCCCAGCTCAGGAGAGTGGAGGAGGAGCCCGCGAGGGCGCGGCAACGCCGCTTTCTCCTCCAGGTCGCCCCGCGTCCTCCGGGGACAAGAGTCTGGGGCCTTTTGCCGGCCGGGGGCGGGGACATCACAACCCTGGCCGCGCCACCCTCTCTCCTTCACTCACCGCGTCTCCGCTGCAGCCGCCGGTGCCGGAACCGGAAGCTGGGTGTGCGCTTGCGCGCCGCGCCGGAAGAGGTGGGGCCAGAGTAGCTGGCGGGGCCCGGAGCCACGATTCCGCCCGGACTCGGCCTCCTGCCAGCTCGAGCCCCAGGCCCGGGGAGCACGCAGGCGCACCACCGGGAAGCGCCCGAGGGCGGAAGCCAAGGCGAGGAATGCGTCGACGTCTGGGCTCCACGTGATCAACGCTCCCACCCCTCCTCCAGCCCCTGGTTCCAGCCGCTCGGCTAGCTGCGGCTGGGGTCCCGGAAGTGGGGGGAAGGAAGAAGAGGAAAGGGGCCCGCGGGCCATGTGCTTGCTCGTCGGCCTGAGGCTGCTGGTGGGGCTGTTTTCCCATCTGTAAAATGGCCATGATTGGAGTGACCTCACCTTGCAGGGCTATTGAGAGGCTTTTTATCAGTGCCAGGGAAGCAGCTCCCGGCCAGAGTCAGGAAAGCAAAACTTTTCAGTTTTGTCTAACTCTCCGTGACCCCATTTGGGGCTTTCTTGGCAGAGATCCTGGAGTGTTTGCCATCTCCTTCTCCGGCTTATCTCACTGAGGAGGAAACGGAGAGGAGCAGAGGGAGGTGACCTGTCCAGTGCCATGCAGATAGAAAGTGCTGAGTCTGAATTTGAACTCTGGTCTTCTGGATTCGAAGCTCAGAGCCCTATACCCTGCACTATTTGGCTACCCTTGGAGTCAGGAAACACCTGTGTTCAAAAGTGGCCTCTGGCAGTAGCTTTGTGATCTTGGACAAGTCATTTAACCAACATTTGCTTCAATCCAATGGAGAAAGAAAATGGCAAACTACTCCAGTTTGTCCAGAAAACCCCATGGACAGTATGGTTCACAGGGTCGTGCAGAGTCGGGAGAATCGTGCACAATTAATTGAGCCACAGTAACAGATAAGTGAGGCAAAAGCAGTCTTAAAAAGATTTTGAATCAAGTTTTGATCTAGGTCAGACTTGGCACTCTGCTAGGTCCCCCAAACAGTGGTGATCTCCTGGATTTCTAAACTCTCAAATCAAGATCAGAATATGTGGCCAGTCCAAATGATGGGCCAGGCATAGTGCTAAGTGCTGGGGATACAGAAGTTGGCCAAACAGATAGCTACAAAGCATAATAAATGGGAAATAACAGAGAGAAGGTACTGAGATGAAGAAGAGAGGATTTGGAGGTCCCCTGTAGAAGGTGGGATTTGGGTTGGGACTTAAAGGTATCTTGTAGATCAGGAGTCCAAGAAGGGAACTGTTCCAGTCCTGGGAAACCCAGAAAATTCCCCAAGCTGAAAGTGTTCTATTCTTGGAACAGCCCAGAGGCCAGTGTTACTGGATTGAAGAGAACATGGTAGATAGGTATGACTAGAAAAGTGGGAGGGGATCTGGTCAGGAAGGACTCTAAATACCAATCCTGGAGGCAAGAGGGAGCCTCAGGAATTTACTGGATAGAAATAAATGGAAAAAGTGCTCCCATCCCCCTGAAGCCCATCCTAACCCTTTTTACATGTGGATGCCTCTACCTTAGGCCTTCGGGATACTCATAAAATAAAACTCCATCACATGGATTTGACCTAGGGAGGTTAATTGATGACTATGCCAAATCCAGTTATGAGGAGGGCCATCTAGTGCTGGCTCTGACCCTCTGATGGAGGTAGCTGTGCCTTAGTGGTTAAGAGCACTAAGCCTGCAGTCAGGAAGACCTGAGTTTGAACTTGGCCTTAGATACTTCCTGGCTGTGTGGCCCTAGACAAGTCACTTAATCTCTAATTGCCTCTCTGACAAAAGGATCAACTAGAACCACTGGAAAAGGAAATGGCAAACTACTCCAGTATCCTTGCCAGGAAAACCTCGTGAATAGCTATGGTTATGAGAGAGGGTTATGACTGAATGACTGAAAGACTTACCCTCCTAGCTCCTGAAGGTCTGAGCTCTTAGATCCTACAGGTCTTTAAGTCTCTGGTGTTCCTGGAGATCTGTGACTCATGTAACCTGAGGCCAAGTCCTTCCCCTTCATCAGACTTGTTTCCTACTTTCTAAGATGGGAGTGAGGGAGTGATGGTCCCTGCCTAGCCCCAGACCAGAGCTATTTTGAGGAAAATTCTTTAAAAACTTTATGTTTGTTTACAACAAACAGTGGGGGCTCCCACTCATTAAGACCTTTGGATAGAAGCACTTTCCTCTGAACAGCCTCCTGAGGCGGGGAGTTCATCCATCTCATGATATCCCCAGTTCACACACACACACACACACACACACACCAAATAGGGCTCAGTAAAAGGTATGGCTTTGCCCAGGGTCCTATAGCCAGGAAGGAGCTTGGAGCCAGGACTCAACACCAAGGCTCTGGCTCTCCATTGACCGCCAAACCATCATCTTCCTCAATGGCTACTGCCCATGGGCCAATGATTCTACAGCTAAGGGAAAGCTTTTCTGACACAGTTGATTTTGAGGAACTATCCTTTGGTCTTTCTTCCTCTTTTTTGAAATTCTTTTTCATAAGAGATGACTCTAACAGAGGCCCAGGGAGGGATACAGGGTGAAATATTGGTGATATAAAAACAGAAACAGATTGACAGTCACAACTGCCAGAGATGTTTCAAATGGCAGGTCTATCTATGTTTCTCCTCATTTCTTAACTTCTGTGGCAATTTTTTACCTTTAGGAGGAAGCGTCAACTTCTATGCATGGCATTGAAGACCATTCAGAATCTCACCTTAACCTCCCTTTCCAGGCTAGCTACATATTATGCATCTGTAATACTCTGCAATCCAGTGACACATGTCTCCTGGCTGTTCTTTGAACAGGGCCTCCATCATCCAACTCAGGGCATTTTCATTGGCTATCCTCCATGCCTGGAATTAGTCTCATATCTGCCTCCTGACTTCCCTCATTATTTTCTATTCATGTCCAACTCTTCTTAGGCCCATTTGGAGTTTTCTTGGCAAAGATACTGGAGTGGTTTGCCATTTCCTTCTCAGAGTTCATTGTACAGATGAGGAAACTGCGGTCAAGAGGGTTAAGTGACTTGCCCAGGGACACATAGCTAGTAAGTGTATCAGGGTAGATTTGAACTCAAGAAGATGAATCTTCCTGACTCTATGCTTAGCACCATATCTACTACTCCACTTACCTGCCCTGTGCTTACCTACTTATGCTATCTAAGTTTGAGTCTACTCTTGCCAAGGATCTTGGGTGTGCAAAGGCAGAATATGAATCTTAGGATGTATATAGCTTTAGCTACTTAGTCAATAACCTTTCAAAAAACTAATTGGATGTTTTGGAGTTTTGGTTTTATATGATTATTCACTTACAAAACAAATACTATGGAATTATGTTTTGCATGTATAAGCCAGATCAAATCGCTTGCTGGCTCCAGGAGGTGGGAGGGAAGGAAGAAGTAAGACAATTTGGATCATATAATTTCAGAAAACTTATGCAGAAATATGTTATTTCATGTGATTAGTAAAAAAAAAATTTTAAATCAGAAAACTAATTAAGCTTGGCTGATTATTATTTATAGCAATGTGGGAAACATCACTGGATAGTGGCTCATGAACAACAATACTAGAGAGCTCACCTTAGGGTTACCCCTAGAAACCTGAGGGAAGAAGTAGTCACTCCCTAGGGATCCAGGCCACTCAACACCAGTGTAAATTAGGAGAATAATCCTAAAAGTAGCACATCAAACACCCCCCAAACCTTATCTATCATTAAAAATAAAAATTAAATTGACCCTACAATCCCCTCAAATATCAAATATCCTTTATCTATCATCCTTAATCTCTCCCTCTCTCAGTCAAACTCTTAAAAAACAAACAAACAAAAAAAAAAACACCTCTCTATACTTCATTCTCTACTTCCTCTCCTCTCTCTTGCTTGTCAACCCCATGTAGTCTGGCTTCCAACCTCATCCCTCAACTGAAACTGCCCTCTGCAAAATTACTGATATTTTTTTTTAATTGCCAAATCTGGTGGCTTTTTCTCAATGTTTATCCTTCTTACTCTCTCTGCAGCATTTGATACTGTTGCATGCTCTAGATTATTACCTGCTCTCTCCTGGTTTCCCATCTGTCTAACTGCTACATGTCTCCTCTATAGATTTCTCCTCTTTGCCTTATCCCCACGCATTGGTGTGGCCCAGGGTGCTGTCCTAGACCCTCTTCTCTTCTCTCTCAACACTCTTTCTCTGGTGATCTGAACCATTCCCATGGAATTATCATCTCTCTGCTAGTGACTCCCAGATATATAAATCCATCCCTCAGCTCTCTCTAAGCTCTTCATATACAGTATTGCCAACCATCTGTTGGTAATTTCAAATTCAACATGCTGCAAGCCAAACTCCTTTTTTCAACTCTCCCTACCCACCATTCCATTCTTCCTAACTTCCCTATTCCTGTATTGGACACTACCATGAAGGTTGAGAGATTTTAATGTTGCTCATGCAACAGCCAAAGGTCACTGGCAGTTGGCTGTCATATTTAAGACAATCCACTATAAATACTTGGAGATCCCTGAGCTGGTCAATGCTAGTATGTTCTTACAGTGGCTATATGGGCAGTTGAACACACTCTTCTCCTTTCCAACTCAAGACCCAATTTACTGTCCACCTGTATTCATACCCACTGATAGGGAATTCCTGTGAATTGTCCACCCAAATGTTTGCTGCCATCTCTTTTTTAAACCCTTACCTTTGTTACAGTTAAAAGAGTGATTGCCAGAATAGTATACATGTCAGATCTTTGGGAAGGGAAAGACTTTAAAACCAGGCAAGACATAGAAAGAGTCACAACATGTAAAATAAATAATTTTGACTACATCAAATTAAAAAGTTTTTGTACAAACAAAACCAATGTAACTAAAATCAGAAGGAAAGCAACAAATTGGGAAACAATCTTCATAACAAAAACCTCTGACAAAGGTCTAATTACTCAAATTTATAAAGAGCTAAATCAAATGTACAAAAAATCAAGCCATTCTCCAATTGATAAATGGGCAAGGGACCATGAACAGGCAGTTTTCAGCCAAAGAAATCAAAACTATTAATAAGCACATGAAAAAGTGTTCTAAATCTCTTATAATCAGAGAGATGCAAATCAAAACAACTCTGAGGTATCACCGCACACCTAGCAGATTGGCTAACATGAAGGCAAAGGAAAGTAATGAATGCTGGAGGGGATGTGGCAAAGTAGGGACATTAATTCATTGCTGGTGGAGTTGTGAAATGATCCAACCATTCTGGAGGGCAATTTGAAACTATGCCCAAAGGACAATAAAAGACTGTCTGCCCTTTGATCCAGCCATTGCACTGCTGGGTTTGTACCCCAAAGAGATAATAAGGAAAAAGACTTGTATAAGAATATTCATAGCTGCGCTCTTTGTGGTGGCCAAAAATTGGAAAATGAGGGGATGCCCTTCAATTGGGGAATGGCTGAAGAAATTGTGGTATCTGTTGGTGATGGAATACTATTGTGCTAAAAGGAATAATAAAGTGGAGAAGTTCCATGGAGACTGGAACAACCTCCAGGAAGTGATGCAGAGCGAGAGGAGCAGAACCAGGAGAACATTGTACACAGAGACTGATACATTGTGGTACAATCGAAGGTAATGGACTTCTCCATTAGTGGCGGTGTAATGTCCCTGAACAATCTGCAGGGATCTAGGAGAAAAACACTATCCACAAGCAGAGGACAAACTGTGGGAGTAAAAACACCAAGGAAAAGCAACTGCTTGACTACAGGGGTTGAGGGGACATGTCTGAGGAGAGACTCTAAATGAACACTCTAATGCAAATACCAACAACGTGGAAATGGGTTCGAATCAAGAACATATGTGATACCCAGTGGAATCACGAGTCAGCTATGGGAGAGGTGGGGGGGGGGGAAGAAAATGATCTTTGTCTCTAGTGAATAATGTTTGGAAATGCTCAAATAAAATAAATAAATAAATGAATGAATGAATAAATAAATAAATAAATAAATGAATAAAAGAGTGATTGCCTTAAATGGTGACCACAAAAATATGGTTTCAAGACTTTGAATTGCCAAAACTGTAAATATAATTTTTTGTGTCTTGATTTTATATTAAAAATAAAGTGGTCGCCATGGGAAAATTTCCCAAATATGAAATACCCAAGTAAGCTGGGTTTTTATGGAGATTTTAATTAATACAAATAAAGGAATTAAAGAAAAGGAGAGAGAATACCTAAGCATTAAGAGAGAAAACTAATTCAGTCTTTAATCACTCACCACAAGATCTTCCAAGCAAAACTCTAGTGTTCAGAGACACCCTCCAGTTTAGCTCAGGAAGCTGAACCAAGTTCAGCCACTGAGAGAGTGACCAGCCTCAAATTCAGCTCCAAAGCTGAATTAACCTCAGAAGCCTTTCTGACCTCCTTTTAAAGAGAATTTTCTCCTATGTCACCTCCCCTAAATTTCTACGTCTATCAAGCACAGTAGACATTTTCCAAAGGACTGACCAATCTTAATTCACACCTGAGTAGACTAAAAACTTTTGAGTAATTCACACCTGAGTAGACTAATCTTGTCCTTTGCAAGTTGCCTGATTAATTTGATCTTCATAGGTACTTAGCACCCCTTTGTATTAGATCTAAAAATAGACCTAGCTTAAGGGTTCTTGCTTCACTTTAAGTATGGGTTGAGTATTTTTCATTGTTCAGTAAGGAGTTTACAACTTTATCTTCCCCTAAAGTATGTCTAAGTATGGGTGGAATAATGTTAGAGTTCCCACCTTCCTGACCAAAGTCCCTCCATTGTTTTAAAATGGGGAATGGTCCTAACCTTAACCTTCTAAGGTAGAGTCTGAGAGATTTTAAGATTCACACTTTCCATTATAGAATTAATATGTATATTGGTTCCAAGGCAGGAGTACATAAGGGCTAGACAATAGGGATTAAGTGACTTGTCCAGGGTCACAGAGCCAGGAAGTGTCTGAGATCAGATTTGAATCTGGGATCTCCTGTCTCTAGGCCTGACTCTCTGTCTACTGAACCACCTCAAATTTCCTGTATGCTGTAATCTTGACAGACATTCATCATCCACTTGATCTTTCTTGGGTAGATTGTCAACCCCAAACTCTTTTGAAGGATCCTGTTCTGGGGTTTGATGAGATCGGCAAAATGCCATTGCAGGGAGGTCCTCTTCAACTTGGGTTCTATGTTGGTTTAGCCATCACAGTGGTGAACTCCTTTAGTTAGCAAACACCTTCCTGTCTTAGAACTTGCATGTTGTTTATACTAAAAAGGCTATCAACTAAGGTTACTTTAGGCAGTTAGTGGCACAGTGGATAGAGAGGCTGGAAAGAAGGGGATAGAAGACCAAGCTTCAAATCCAGCCTCAGATACTAGCTGTGTGACCCTGGGAAAGCCACATAAACTTTTGCCTCAGTTTCCTCAATTATAAAATGGGAATAACAATAGCACCTACCTTTGTGCAGAACCAATGAAATAGTTGTAAAGTGCTTAAGACAGTACCTGACACACAGTGGGTGCTTAGTAAATATTTTGGTTATAAAGGACACTTAAATTATTTTGAGGTATGGATGAGAGATACTTTGTTATAAGGTTTCATTTTCTTGAGGACATAAAAACATTTGTTTTTAATGAATCAACACCACACACTATGGGATGATGGTAAAGCTGTAGTCCCCTGTTCAATACTGCTAACAAAAGCTTCCTTGTTCCCTGATAATGCCCCCTTGAGGCTGACCTCCATTCATGGGTGGGAAGCCCTTATGAACATTTTCTAGAGATGAGGCATTAGGTTAGTAGTTATTAGTGTCTTCTCAATTGCTTTCCCCTATATTGACCAAGTCTGAGACTTACCCGAAGCCTGTGTTATCTCAAACTATATTTTCGTGGTCACCGTTTAAGGCAATCACTCTTTTATTTATTTATTTTTTTAATTTGAGTTAACACAAATTTAAGTACCTTACTAGATTGTGAAGACAGGACTAACTCTTCTTTGTCTACCTTTTGATTGAATCAATACAAGCTTGAACTAGGTGGAGGAGCTCAAAAACCACTTAGTGAATTTACACCCTACTTGTTGCTGAGAAGCCAGCAAGATACTTGGAAGAGCTCCACCCTTTTTAAACTCATTCAGAAACTTGTGAACTCTTTTAAGAGTTCACACCCCTCAGAAACTGTGAAGACTTTTGATGAGTATCCACCCCTCCAGAAGGTATGAACTGCTTCCCACAATGCTCTCTGGGCAGTGCCAGATGATTTGGAAGCTGTGATTGGCCCCTGTGAAGAGGGGAGGAGACAGGAGGCCACTATAAAAGGCCCTGAATTTCTGAGGCTAAAAGTAAGTTGACTCCAAGGAAGTCAGCTTAAGGAAGAAAGTTGGCTCAAGGGAAATAGTCAGCTTCAGGAATCACCTTCAACTCTGGTCATTGTCTTGACCTGCCTCTTGGAGGGAACTTGGGTGTATGGAGAGATGGCTTTCCCTTCCTGTCTTCTGGAGAGAGTTTAAGGTCAATAAGTTCTGGCTGAGTCAAGCACTACAGCAATGTTTAGTTAGACAGGCTAAACATCTTCTCTACCTTTTGTATTTCTTTTTTTTTTGTATTTCTCTACTTCCACTCTCCACCTCTTTTGTAAATAAAAGCTATTAAAGATTATTTCAACAAGCAATAATACTTTGAATTATATATTTTAGTCAAACTCTTAATTTTGACCCTTTCAAATCCTTCAGATGTATATATTTGTCCCTCTCCATCCTCAGTTATCACCTCCAGAAGGCTTATTTCACATCACTCCCTTTCACGAAGTATATGGTTTGGCTAAACTAGCCTACTCCCTGTACTTCAAACAATACGCTATCTCTCACCTCCATGCCCTTGCAAAGGCTGTTTCCCATGCCTGGAATGCCCTCCCTTCCCAACTTCTCCTAGAATGCCTTTAGTTCCTATACCAGCCAGTTCTTACTAGCTATCCTTCCTGGTCTCAGCTGCTAGGACCTTTCCTGGTAAGTAACTTTGTATTTACTTAATCTTGTCTGTGTTGTTTCCTCTCCCCTGGATAGAATGTAATCTCCTTAAGGGAGGATTTCATTTTTGACTTTGTATCCACCCTGGCACCAAGAACAGGGTCTGGCATAGTCTCAGGTTAATTGAGTGAATGAGCAGGTCACTCTGGGAAGAAAAGGCGAGAAAGGAGGGTTTGAACCCGGGTAGGAGACAAAGGGCGGGTTCTTAGGGTCCAGGGATGTTTGAAGGGGAGGAAAGGGGAGGTAACCAGGTGGTGGGGTGTGCAGGCCTCTCGACTCGGGCAGGAAGACCTGAATTCAAATCACTCAGTAACTGCCTGACTGTGGGCAAGTTGCTTCACCCGTCCAGCGTTAGTTTCCTTATCTGTAAAATGAGCAGTTATTTCCACCATATCTAACCCCAGGGTTATGTATTTAAAACAATATATAAAGGGAGGGAGGGAGGGAAGAAGAAAGAGGAGGAAAGAAGGAAGAGAGGGAGGAAAGCAAAGAGGAAGAAAACTTAGAGCTGTAACTATATATAGGGTTAGCTATTACCCGAGTTCTACAGGACCTGCCGCCTGCCCTCCCACAGAGAACCCAAGGGCCCAGAAACAAAGTCACACGTTTTTATTGGGAAGAGAAAGGAAGGCGGGGGTTCAGCCTCTTCCCAAAGACCAGGCCAGGTCTGTTCCCTCCCTCCAGCTTCCCGTCCTTCTCCAGGGCTGTGTGAGTGGGAAGAGCCCAGGAAAGGAGGCCGGCGGCCCAGGCGGCCGCTTCCTTGGAGAGGAGCCACGGGCTCGGGCTGGCCTGGGCTGCCTCACCAGAGCAGGCACTTAGGAAGCGCGGAGCTGACTGGTCAGGACGGGGGGAGCCTGCCTGTCCCGGGAGGGGCCATCGTCCTGGACAGGAGGCCTGGCTGGGCAGGGCAGGGCGGCTCAGCAGCCGCTCGAGGCCCAGAGGAGGCCGGGGTAGGCAGTGCAGAGGAAGGTCTGTCTCTGGCAGCTGCTCCAGGTGGGGAACCCGGTTGGGTCGGGGGAGCTTGGCTCGTGCAAGGCCTCCCCCGACGAAGGTGAGGCACCCCGCTGGCCGCAGAGTCTGGGAGAAGAGGAGGCGCTGTGGCTCCCTGGGGAGAGCGGGGAGCCCCTCCTGGGCGCCGCTATGTGGCCTCAGGCCCCGGGGGCAGGAGGCCGCTCCCCCCAAAGGCCCCCTCCCGGTACTGGTTGGGGAACATGTTGCTGCCCACCAGGCTTGCGGTGGCCTCTCCCGCATAGGCCGGGGCCGGGTAGGAGTCCAGGCTCAGCAGTTCCGGGCTGTGGGGCTCTGTCGGGGTCTCCCCCTCGGCCCCAGCCCCGACCCCGGGCCCCGAGAACAGGTCCGGCATGGTGGTGAAGAAGTGCGAGGACTGCTCGTAGGGTAAGCCGTAGTCGTCCAGGGGGTCGGGGCCGCCGGGGGGCTCCAGGCCGGGCAGGCTCACGGGCAGCAAGAAATCGGGCTCCGGCATCAGGGAAGCTGGTGAGAGGAAAGGGAGAGCTGCCGGGACGGCAGGGACAAGGGAGTTAGCTGAGGGCCGGCGTCCCCGCCAGGGCGGCTCCCAGCTGCTCCTTTTAGCCCGGAAATGCCCCCTCCCAGCGCAGGCTGCCCAGCGGGCTCCTGGGAAGCTCCATCTCCTCGACTTCCCTCAACGTTCTTTTTGTTTTTGGAAGGGAAAATCCAAAAGGCACTCTCACTGTCCTAAAAGAAGCAAGTGCTGCCGTGTGAGCCTGGGCAAGTCACTTCACCCCCAGTGCCTGGGAACCAAGTGACAGCGGTGATTCAGACGGAAGGGCCAAGGCGTCCGTCGATCCATAAATGAGGGGTCTGCCCCAGGCGCTGATTTACAGATCTACAGATGAACAGTCAGTCCACGTCGGAGGAGGGAGTTTCCGCACCAGAAGTTCCTCCTAGGGATGACCCCAGATCTGGGCCAGCCATTGAGCTATCGTAGCGTACGTGCTCCACTGATTTACTACACATCGCACTACTGCAGACTCGACATTCTATGTATTCTAGAGCGATAAGGAGCCGCACAGGAGACATGGGGGCAGGGGGGGTAAGAGCCCAGAATCCGGGTCCAAATTCCATCCCTACTACTGACGACCTCGGTGGCCTTGGACAGGGCCCTTCCCCTCTCTTGGCCTCAGTTTCCTCATCTGTCAAATGGGGGAGTTGGACGATTTTTGCCCAAGCCTAGATCCTATTAGCCTCCAATGGCAACCCTGACAGCTAGGCGATGCACTGGATAGTACGCAGGGCCTGAAGTCAAGAAGACCCGAGTTCAAGTTTAGCTTCAAAAATGTATTGCTGTGTGGCCCTGGACAGGTCACTGAATCTGTCTGGGTCCGTCTCCTCAGCTGCAAAATGGGAAGACGACCGCAGGTGCTTGCCAAGGCCGTTTCGAGGAGGAGATGAGCGCGTATTTGCAGGGTTTTGCAAACCCTGAAGGGCCACAGCAATGCCAGCTGCTCTCCTCAGCCTTGGCCCTCTAGCGCTCTGGGGCCACCTCTGACCGCCTTCTGGAGCGGGCACAGGGTCCGAGTCGAGAAAAGCTGGCGGCGCTGAGGGCCAAGGAGGGGCGCAGACAAGGGGGGTCGTCGAGGAGGCTGACGGAAGACAGAGACCAGAAGGGACGGCGGGCTGGGCAAGCCGCTTAGGGGCCTCCCCTTTGGAATGAGCTCTGACTGAAACAACAACAGGGTCCTGTGACCTTGGGCCAGTCACTTGAGCTGAGGGCCAGCTACTTCCTAAGAACAAACGCCGATCCAGGCTGGCAGGAGGAGTTCCCGGCGCTAAGGAACCGCAGGGTCCTGGACCTGGGCCCAGAAGGCATCCGACCCAACCCCCTCATTTTACAGCTGAGGAAACTGAGGTCCAAAGAAGGAGGAAGGATCTGCTGTCGAGGCCGTACAGCTAACAAGAGCTCGTGAGCCAGCGATAAAGAGAACAGAATCACTTCCCTGTAGCCAGCGCCACGCGGGGTCCCTCACTAGCTCTGCGCTCGAAGCCTTTTCAGTTCTGCTCATCGGCCAACCTTGGGGAGTCCAGGCTTTCCCCCACCGGGCCGAGGCCTCTCTAAAGCCACAGAACAATGCTCCGAGGCTCCTTTTAAACCCCTGCACACGGCCTCAGGATCACTACTACGCGCCAGGTCCAGTCAAGTGACTTGCCCAGGATCACACAACGAAGAAGTGTCTAAAGCCAGATTGGAAACCAGGACCTCCCATCGTCAGGCCTGGCTCTCTGCCCACTGAACCACTTAGCGGGTCCTGAAAGGGTTTTTTGAAAAGGAAAAGAGAAGGTCAAGCTGCATCCTTCACCTCTGAAGGGAATTCTCTATTTTCTACCAAGGAGAATGATCTCTGGACTGGGAAGGATGGAACAATAATGGTTACTAGAGTGCCAGGCCTGGAGTCAGGAAGAATTCCCCCTTCCTGAGTTCAAATCCAGACTCGAACACTTGCCAGCCATGTGACCCTGAGCAAGTCATTTAACCCTTTTTTTGCCTCAGTTTCGTCATCTGTAAAATGAGCCGAAGAAGGAAACGGCAAGTCTCTTTGCCAAGAAAACCCCAAATGGAGTCACGAAGAGTCAGACCCGACTGAAATGACTAAACAACACAATGTTGCCCAGATCTGCAAAAATTAAAAAAACAAAAACAAAAACAGCAGCAGACTGTACTTCAATCCTGGGGACATCCTGAGAATACCATTAAAGGGATGATGGGTGAACATTTAGAAAAGGAAGCAGCGACTGCAGAGAACAAGCTTGGCTTCATCAAGAACAGGTCATGCTATTGCCTGAGCAAGGTAAAGATGGAGGAACTAGAAGGATAACAATGAAAAAATGACTGCAATAAGGTGAGCAGGGACAACAGCAAGTACAGGCGGGACGTGCAGGGATAGAGCCGAGCCTAGACTCAGCAAAAAACATGTCAAGACCTAAGTCTGAATCCAGCTTTAAATATTCCCTAGCTATGTGGCCTGGGCCAGGCATCTCATCTCTGCCTGCCTCAGTTTCCTCAACTGTATAATGGGGATGATAACAGCACCTACCTCACAGGGTAGTCCCAGGGATCAAAGGGGATAATGTTTGTAAAAGCACAGTGGCTGGGGCACTAGGCACTATTCAAAGTATCTGAAGGCTCTTTCCCTTCCCTTTTCCTCCCTAGCTAGCCTCAGCCCCTTCTGAGCTTTAGAATCCCTGGTACCACTTAAAGGATCGTGGCACTCCTTTGTTTTCATTCTCAGTAATCTACCTTGGCTCCCATCTTCTGTATGTGTCTCTCTACAACCTAGAGCGACGGAGGATTGTCAGCGACACTCCAGGTGACCTGCTGGGGGTCACACAAGCTTCTGTATCAGAGGATCCCAAATGGGACCTTGATCCATGACGGACTAATTCAGGAACTGTTCTCGATCTCCCACTGTCTAGCATTTGGTGTCAGGAAGACCCAAGTTCAAGTCCTGACTTGGACACATTAGCTGGGCGACTCTGGACAAGTCACTCAATATCTCAGGGGTCCCCAGGCAAGCCTTTCCTCACAGTTACTCCTCCTCCAATGGGTCAGAGAGTTCTTCCCTACTAGGAATTTCCTACCTTGAAGTCACCAATGTACGTAGAAATAGATATGCATCCTTAATACATCTTGAGAAGGAAGAGGGAGAGAGAGATGGAATAAGGAGTGGGGAAGTCTAACATTCCTGACGGGAAGCCCTTCCTGATGTGCCCTCTCACCCAAGTCACCCTGCACCCTTTGTACAGACTGCATTTATTTCCTTCCCGACCTCTGCATTTGCCAAGAGAGGTCCTTTTGTCTTCCACGTGAGAATGTAAGGTTCTCTTGGATCTATCCTATATGTACTCCCCTCACCTAGCACATGTTGGACCCACGACAAATGCTTGCTAACTGATTGATTCTAGTTCTTTTGTTCCTCTAAATTCATCTCTTTATGACTTTTCCATAAGGCATCCTCTTGGTGGTTTGATTAGAATAGCGCTAAATCTGTAAATTAATATATGGAGTATCAACATTGTTTCATGTTGGCATGTCCCAACCATGTGCACTGAACCAACCCCCCTCCAGTTATTTATCTAAGTTGTTCTTTATTTCTTTAAGCAGCACTTTGTAAATGGGCTTCCACAGGTGTCGAATGTACTTAGGTAGATCAACTCCTAGATATTTTTGTTGCATTGTGTAGCTATGGCACGTCCCTGGCTAGAGTTGCGTTCTCTTCTGAGGTAATCTAGTTACTCTGTATATATCTGATATTGCCCAGCTTGTACATGCTGTCTCCTCCCGTTGGAATTCGACTCCCTGAGGGGCAGGGGTTGTGTTTTTGCCTTTTCTTTGTCTACCCAGCTCTTGGCAGGGTGCCCTGCACGTAGTAGGCGTTTCATAAATGCTTGCTACCTTGATATCCCTTTTGTTGCTGCTCCTTGGAAACATTATTGGCGCCTGTGGGCTTATTTTACATTTTGCTACAGTCCTAAAGCTAATCTTCATCTCATTTAGCCTCAGATGGGCAGTTGCTGGGCTGGAAAGGAACACCGGCTAAAACAGGAGGCTATTCCCTTCCCCCTCTCCTTGCCTCAGTTTCCTCCTCTGCCAAATGGGACCAGTAAGTCTCAGACAGGTGAGATGTGAAGAATGCACACAAAGCCCAAGAGAGGGGCGGAGGGTGTCCCTCTTAGCCTCAGCCGGGAGGAGCCCAGGGTTCCAGCTGTCCAGTGTTCCCTCCCCTCCATCCTTTAGTCCTTTTTTTTTTTTTAAACCCTCACCTTCTGTCTTGGAGTCACTACTGTGGATTGGCTCCAAGGCAGAAGAGTGGTCAGGGCTAGGCCATGGGGGTCAAGGGACTTGCCCAGGGTCACCCAGCTGGGAAGTGTCTGAGGCCAGATTGGAACCCAGGACCTCCCGTCTCTAGGCCTGGCTCTCCATCCACTGAGCTACCATCTGCCCCCCATCCTTTAGTCTTACCGGCACTAGACGTGGGGCTGAAATGGTCCAAATAGACCAGCTTCTTTTTCCGACGTTTGCTCTCGATGCCGTGGGGATCTGCGGGAGGAATCGGCACCATCGTCCCCATAGCGGGCCCCATGTCCTCCCAGCACCCCCACATAAGGTGATTATTAATTAGTGACTCGTATCAGTTACTATGAAGAATTTGAGGCGAGAGTTAATGAAGAACATGGCAATAAGAGGTCGCTATTAAGGCTGCTAAGCACCGGGCTGCCAGGCCTCGAGCCCTTGAAGGCTCAGGAGGCCGGCAGCGAAAGTACGCGGAGCCCCAGGAGGCCTGGGTTCGAATTGCGGCTCTGAGGGCTCAGTAGCTAAGGGACCTCAGGCTTTCCCCTCCAGACTCCGAGATCCCTCGTGTGGAAGATCAAGCCCTTGGACCAGACCGTGTCTCAGAGCCCCTCTTCTCGGGTGGAATCGGAGGCTTGGAGAGGCACCAAGCACTGCCCGGCCCAGTTTGGATTTCCCAGCCATCAGCTGCCTCCGGGCGTAACGGCTCCCTTGGGAGGACGTGAGCTCCCTTCCACGCTGACGGCCCCCCGTCTCCCCCGGGCCACCAGCACCCCTCATTCTTCTCCCCGGGGTCCCCGGCTCACATGGGAGTCCCAGAGCAACCATCTGCTCTCGGCGGGTAAAGGGTTGCTTTCCTTTGGGGGGGAGAACAGGCGGAAGGGCCAGGGCGGGGGCAGGAGAAGCGACGGGCTCCCACCTGAGCTGCTCAGCTCTCCCAGGACATCCGGCATCCCTCGCTTCCTCTTCTTGTCCACGCCGTAGCTGTCTGGGGAGGAAGAGGGCAGGCTGGGGAGGGCCCGCGGGGCTGCCCCCAGGACCGTGCGCTCCTCAGCTGCCCGAAGAGACGGGGACGCCCAAGGGGAGGAATCGCGAAGGGAAGGCCCAGGCAGGGCTGCTTAGCCCGAGGAGGCTGGGGACTTCTGGGACAGCGCGCCGGCCCCGCGTGCTCCGGGGGGACGCGGAAAGGGAAAACTGGCCGATCTCTGGAGCGGGAGGGCCCGCTTCTCCTGGAGATCCTCAAGGAAAGGCTGGAGGAGCACTGGCGGCTGGACTCCTCGTCCTTGCCAACATACACCGAATGTGGGGGCAGCTGGGCAGCTCAGCGGACTAAGAGTCGGGTCTAGAGAACGGAAGTCCTGGATGCCAGTCCAGCCCTAGATGCTTCCTAGCTGGGTGACCCCATTGCCCAGCCCTTCCCTCTTCTCCAGCCTTGGGATCGATCCTCACTACGGACTCCAGGAAGGAAGATAAGGGTTCAAAAACAAGGCTAGCCTCACAGACACCCGGTGCCAAGCCCTGTGCCCTGGTCACAAGCGAGTCTGAAGCAAGCGTCCCTGAGTGGAAATGAGCCCCCAAACCATCAGAACTTTCTCATGGCGGAATGGGCTGCCTTAAGAGGGAGTGAGCTCCCCATCACAGAAAGGTTGCAAGTAGAGGCTTGACAAGCGCTTTGGAAGGATTTGCTAGAGGGGGTTTCTGCTGTCCTTGTGTGTGTGATGGAGCAGTCGAGGGGGATGCAGGGAACCTCCGAGATTCTAGTCCTCAGCTGGCCTCGGGAAGGGGGGGGCAGGGAGAGCCCCCCAGGCTGAGGTGGAAGACGGGGAGGGAGTTACCGTGGTCCAGAGGCAGATACGTGAAGGGCAACGGCTCACTGCACACGCCGTCCGTGAGTCGCTGTAAGAACACGTTGACGGTGACTGGCTCGGGGATGGACAAGTCCTCATAGGGCGGAGTCTTGAACACTATGGCAATCTGCCTGTGCACGTCAGCCTGGGAGAAGTCAGCCCGGCCTTCCCAGGAGTCCGTGCTGAACACCACAGAGATGTCCTCTGGGGGGGGAGGGAGGGAGAGTGATGGAGACCAAGGGCAGGCCGGGGCCGGCCCTCCCCTCCCCCCAGGCCTCCAGCGAGGGGGGCCCCCTCCCCCCGACTTCATTGCCTCCGGACTCCCAATCCACCCTGCCTTTCTCTGGCTCTGGCGCTAACCCAAGGATGTGACTTTCGACAATTTCCTTGCCCCTTGCTTAGCCTCAGTTTCCCCAACTCAAGAAGTGATGCTGGCCCGGATGCTCGAGATGTTCCTTTCCACTCTAGAATTCTGTGAGTGGATGCCAAGGCCCCTTTCTACTCGCAACCTCTGGGCGTCCAGGAACTTCTCCAATTCTACTATCCCATGACATTAAAGTCCCTTCCTGCTTTAGAATTCCAAGATTCTAAGGCCCCTTGCGACTCTAGAATTCCTCGAGCCAAAATTTCCCCCGATTCTACACTTCTCTCAGTCCAAGGCTCCTTGTAACTCTAGAATTCTGGGAATTTGAAGTCTCTAGGATTCTGAGTCTAAAGTTCCTTAACTTTAGAATTCTGTGAATTCCTGCTCTAGAATTCCATGACTCTAATCTTTATTTCAATAACAAATTTCTACATAAGTTTTCCAAAGTTATAGGATTCATGCTGTCTCCTTGTCCCTCCTCCTCTAGCAATTCAATCTGGGTTAGAAATATATTATCATGCAAAACTTATTTCCTAGAATTCCATGATTCTAAGGCTTCTCCCAGTTCTAAAAGGCTGAGTCCAAAGCCCCTTGCACCTTGAATTCTGAGGGCTTTCTCACTCTAGAACTCTAAGGTCTCTTCCAACCCTAGAATTCCTTGACTTTAATTAAAGTTCCTTCCCACTTTAGAATTCTATGAGCCTAAAGTCCTTTCCAATCTAGAATTCTAAGTGTCTAAAGTTCTTTCTAATCTAGAATTCCAAAGGTCTAAGAGTCCTTCCCACTCTAGAATTCTGTGAATCTTAGAGCCCTTCCCACTCTAGAATTCTATGAGCTTAAAGTCCTTTCCCATCTAGAATTCTGGGTCCAAGAGCCCTTCCTACTCTAGAATTCTACGCATCTAAAGTTCTTCCCACTCTAGAATTCTGTGAATCTAAGAGCCCTTCCCACTCTAGAATTCTATGTATCAAAAGTCCTTTCCAATCTAGAATTCTGTGAATATAAGAGCCCTCCCCACTCTAGAATTCCAAGGGTCTGAGTCCTTCCCACTCTAGAATTCTATGAATCTAAGAGCCCTTCCCACTCTAGAATTCTATGCATCTAAAGTTCTTTCCACTCTAAAATTCTGTGAATCTAAGAGCCCTCCCCACTCTAGAATTCCAAGGGTCTAAGAGTCCTTCCCCGTCTAGAATTCTGTGAGTCTCAAGTCCCCTTCCAATTCTAGAATTTTTGAGAGCCCAACATTCTTAATGCCAAGGTTCCTTCCAACCGTGCCTTTCGCTGACCATCTCTGGGCCTCTTTTGGGCCCAGGTTCTGACCTCTCAGTCCCACCTCTCTGCTCACCCTTCCCATTCTGGTGAATTCCCTCCCTCACCTTTCTGCACCTTGTCACAGAGCAGGTACAATTCCTCTCCTCCGGTACAGGGGCCGCTCTCCTTATTGATTCGGCAAATCCTTAGTTCTGATGTGTTTGTGGACTCTGGAGGGATGCACAAAGGGGAAAGGCAGCCCATGAATTCAATATCTAAGCCTCTATCCAAGAAAAAGGAGGAGGAAGCGGGCCCTAAGGCTCCCGCTCCCCATTCCATTTCATTAATAACCATAGCTAGCACTTACAGATCACTTTTAGGTTAATAAAACCCTTTCCAGATATGATCTCATTTGAGCCTCACAACAACCCCGGGAAGGAATGGCTAGAATTCTCTCCATTTTACTGAGGCAGAGAGGTTCAATGACTTGTCCAGGGTCACACGCATACTATCCACTATATCACTTAGCTGCCTTTCGATTCCCTTCACACCCGCTAAGCAGCACTCCATACAGCAAATAGGAGATACTCTTGTGGAACAAGCACGGTCAGGACGCCAGGAAGGCTCAGGGAGCCAAGCATGGGGAGAGGCAGGAAGAGGTTGGATTAGGGAGAAACATTTGTTGAGGATTCTGGGAACCCAGGCAACATCCCTGAAGGGAGAGCAGAGCTTGGAGACAGGAAGCTGCTAGAGAAATAAAGGCCATAAAGGAGGGCACGAAGGGTGTCCCGGAGAAGGGCAGGGAGCTCTCCGGGAGGATTCCAGGCATGCGCCTGCCTGAGATGGCAAAGGGAGACCCTGTTGGTCCCAGAGACAGGTCTGAGGCAGTTGGGGGGGGGGGCAGAAGGGCCAGGAGGATGGACCACATCCCAGGAAGGTCCCCAAGAAGGGGGCGTCCTAGGGGTCTGAGACAGCAGTATAGGAAGGGGAATGCAATGGTCTGGCTAAGGGAGCCAGAATTGAAGAGACTGAAGGCAGGACCCAGAGTCTAGGCAGGAAGGGAGGAAACTGAGGCACAAATAGAAGCCATGGGCTTGGAGAGAAAGGAGAGAATGCCCTGACTGTGAAATAGCAGAGAAAGCTTTAGATTTAAAGTCAGAAAACTTGGTTAAAATCCTACAACTGAGTCAAGGATGGGGAGGTAATAAGCCATTATAGCACCTACTAAGTGTCAGGCACTGTGCTAAGTGCTTTCTGATAATCTTATCTGAGCCTCCAAACAACCCTGAGAGGCAGATGCTATTACCTCCCCATTTTACAGTTGAGGAAACTGAGGCAGAGGTTTAGCAACTTGCCCTGGGTCACATGGCTAGTAAGAGGTTGGATTTGAACTCAGGAATCTGAGTCTGCCTGACTTCAGGCACAGCCCTGTCTGTCTACTGTGCTGCCTAGAGGCCTCAGTATCAGGTATCATATTGGGAGAGACATTTCATCTCTAGGCACCTGCTAATCCCTCCTCCTCTAGAAAGTCAGAATCATTGAAATTTCAGGTCCTTGGAGGGGGGAGCACTCCCTGTTCTAAGGCCCCTCCCTTTCTGGTACTACTTGTCTAAGACCCCTCCCCATGGATATTCCCTGTTCTAGGCCCCTCCCCTCAGACACTACCTGTTTTAAGGCCCCTCCCCCATACTACTTGTCTAAGGCCCCTCTCCACTGATATTCCCTGTTCTAGGCCCCTCCCTGCTGATATTCCCTGTTCTAGGCCCCTCCCCACTGATATTCCCTGTTCTAGGCCCCTCCCCACTGATATTCCCTGTTTTAGGCCCCTCCCTGCTGATATTCCCTGTTCTAGGCCCCTCCCCACTGATATTCCTCCCCCTGATATTCCCTGTTCTAGGCTCCTCCCCCTGAGAGTCCCTGTTCTAGGCCCCTCCCCTCGGCCCCTCCCAGCCCGCCCTCCAGGATCAAGCTCTTCCACACTCACTCTTGTCATACACAGGCTCAGAGAGCACGGGATCCAGCCTGCGGAGCTGGCCCTGGGCATCACGGTAGGAGGCCAGGAAGCAGATTCTCACAACATTCATGTCCACTTCCTGATGGTTCTTAAGGGAGCCAGCTGGGGAGTAGGGAGCCAAGGAAAGAAAGCCATGAGGAGGGGATCTGGGTGCCCACCTCCCCCCACTTCCCTGGCAGGGAGCCTGGATGAGAGGGAGGGAAAAGGAAAGACAAGTGGAGGAAGAGGGGCCTGCGGGGGAAGCTGGGGAGCGGGGCAGGGAGCCAGGGGCAGGATAGGGAGAGGGAGGGCCCCTCACCATTGTAGGGGTCAATTCCGAGCTGAATCTTCCTTTCAATGGCAGCTTCAATCTCCCGCTTGCGGACACACTGAATCCCCAAATTGTTGAAGCTCCATTTTTGAGGGGAGGGCAGCAGAGTGCCAGAACAGACAAAGAAAGAAGTCATTTTCCTCCTCCCTGTCTCGGCCCTCCTCCTGTCCTCCACATCTCCGAGGGAAGGGGCCTGGGACACCCCCGGCCCCCTCGGAGGCCTGCAGCGGGGCCCTGCAGCAGGGACCACCGCCACCCCGTGTGGTGTCCGGCCAAGATTCCAGAGGGCCTGGTCTGGAGAAAGTAGTCTCGAACTGGAGAACTGAGGCCTGGGGTCGGGGAGGGGCAGACTGACCTCGACTGGGAACCCTGAGGTCCCAAACCTCCCCCCTGGGCTGAGAAGCAGCCTGGGCCCGGCCCATCAGACTTGGAGGGCCCAGGAGGTGGGGGGGGCCTGAAGCTGGGAAAGCCACTGGCTCGCCAATGCTAAGGTGGGACCAAGGAACGCACGCACAAAGACCCGGCACGTGCTTCCTCCGTGCCGGGCCTAAAGCTGCGGCTCCGCTCTCTGTCACCCAGGGATGAACAGAGAAGCAGCGGGCCTGCCTTCCAGAAACTTCCGTTCTACGGGGGACGGGACACCCAGACAGGAGGGCTGACCAGGGCGGCCTGGTGGTGGGGGAAGCCCGGCCCTCGAGCAGTCGGCGGCCACATCCTTTCTGGGAATTCTGGGAGAGCTGCTTTTACGATTGACTACATAATGCCAACGTCCACCCAAGGAATCGCTTCTGAGTGTCGAAGCAAAACCAGGGCAAAATAGGCCGGAGTGGGTTCAAAGAGGCCCAGAGGACGAGGCGGGAGACTCCCCCGGGATACCTGGACCCTTCGTCTGCGGAGCCCCGGAGGGGACGGCGGGGAGGGTGGTCGTGAAGAGCTGCACGGCCCCCTGGGTCGCTGCACACGTCCCTCAGGCTGGACATCGGAGGCCGCCCCCAGAGGAGGCGCCCGCCGGCCCGGGCAAAGCCAGGCCCCGCTCGGCTAAGCGCCGGGAAGGCGGTGGCAGCCGGGGCTTTATGTGGAGTGGCGCGGGGCACGGGTACCTGTGCCGGGGGCTGATGTGGGGCCGCAGCCGGACGCGGCAGATGCCGTCGGAGCAGTCCTTGCCCACGAGGCCGTGGGGGTGAACCCGGTGGGGCCAGTCCTTCCACACCAGGCACGCCGTGACCTCGGCCTCCCGGATGCCCCCGAAGTCCCGGAGCTGCAGGGCAGGAGGTGACGTGAAGGCCCCTCCCGGGCCTCGCCAGCCCTCCCCCCCTTCCCCCCGGCACCCACCTCGATGGCCGGCAGGGTCTTGCTGGCCTCCGTGCTTTTCTCCCCGAGGATGCTCCCGGCGGAGCGGCCTTCACACTCGTAGCGGAAGCGCATGCCCCTCTGCTTGGGCTGCTCCGTGATGACCAGGTGGGGCCGAGGGCTGGGCCAGGCCGGCGGGAGCGGGGGCGGGGGGGGCGGGCACCCCAGAGTCACGGTGCTCAGGGAGGCCGGGCCGCGCGGGACCAGCCGGAGGCCTCCCTCCCCAGAAGGGGCCCGCTCCAGGCGGAAGCCATTCTCTTTGATGTACTCGTCGATGATGTCTGAGGTCCCGGGACAGCGGAGTCAGTCCTCCCTGTGACCGCTCCGGCCGGCCCCCTCCTCCCCCAGGAGCTGCCAGCCCCCTCCCCGAGGGTCCCGCCTCCCCCAGGCCTGCTCCTCCCGGAGGGTCCCCCCCCCCCACACACACACTTACCCAGCTCATCTGTAGGGGAAGAGAGAGGAGAGAGATCAGAAACCCAGCGGGACCAGGACCCGCCCGCCACCTCCCACCCCCAAGGTGGACCGCAGAACCCGCAGGCCATCCATTAAGGAAGGGTCTGTTCATTCGCTCCGAGATCGAGATCGTAACTGGCATGGAGTGCCTCATCCCCGGAGCTCCCCGAGGCCTGCGGGGGGCCT
This sequence comes from Monodelphis domestica, assembly GCF_027887165.1. Lineage (NCBI taxonomy): Eukaryota > Metazoa > Chordata > Mammalia > Didelphimorphia > Didelphidae > Monodelphis > Monodelphis domestica. The sequence goes on from NC_077230.1 coordinate 422,085,489, forward strand.
GGCCCAGGACTGGCATAGGGCAGAGGCAGCCTCTCCCATAAGGCCTCCCTCCTCTCCTGCCCTAGTGGAGTCCCAGGCCTGCCCAGGCCTCCCTCCCCATTCCCCCCTTAGGCCTAATTTTCTTAGGATCATCTGGAGCCAAAGGAGATCTCGGCAGCTATTGGGCAGATGAAGAAGGGGAGGCCCATAGTAATAAAATGATCTACCCAAGGTCACACAGGGGTGGGCCTCCATGGGGAATGTTCTTTGGGGCCCCGTCCAGCAGTCGAGGTCCCCGGGCTTCCTCATCCAATCCCCTCGCCCGAGGCCCAGGCTCTCATCTAAATGGCCTCATCAGGCCTCAAATTCCATTTCCTCCATCCCCAGCTGGCAGGGTCCGGAGCGAGTGCGTCTAAGAGCTGGCAGGCGCTTTCCAGGCCCTGTCCTCCTCCTCCTCCTTTCCTGGGTATCTCTGCCCGCCAGGGTCACCCCTGGGCCTGGACAGAGCTCCTCCCCAGGGTGCCCCGGGAGGGAATGAGCCAGGCCATGGAGAGACACCGAGGGTAGAAGCAGAAAGCAGGCTGGGGGGAGCCACACTCTCAGCCTGACATTCGGGGCCCTCCGGTGCCAGCCCGGGGAGCCACAGGGGTCCCCATAATACAAATCTGCTGGGAGGTGGAAGGGACTTTGGACTCCATGTACCCCAGGCCCCTCGATTTACAGACGGGGAAACTAAGGCGGTCCTGAGCCCTAGAGAGGGCAGAAGACTTCCACAGGAGCAGGGAAGGGGAATCCCAGGCCTGGCTGGTCCAAGGGGCTCCATCCAGGTACCTGCCCAGGGCCGCACACTTCCTGGTTCTTGGGGCGACCTTTCTCCTCCCCACCCAGCTCGAGGCCAGGGAACTGTGTGCTTCCCTTCCAATCAGAAAGAGTGAGAAGGTAAATTCACCGAGCAGCAGCCCAACAAAAATGAAACCACCAAAGGTCAGGGCTGGGAGGGAACTAGAACACGAAATGTCAGAGCGGGGAGAGACCTGAGAAGATCAAAGAAGGCCAGAGCATAGAACAGCAGAGCTAAGAGGGAGCAAGTGGAGGGTCTGAATTCGAATCCCAGGTCTGCCGCTGACCACCCGTGTGACCTTGGGTAAATCACTGGCCCTCCTTGGCCTCCAGTTTACTCCTCTGCACTCCAAGCTAGGAGGGAAGGGAGAAGTCAGGGAATGAAGTCTTTCCATTTACAAAGAGGAGCCTGAGGTCCAAGGTCCAGAAATCCTTTCCTGAACACCTACTATGTGCCAGCGGCCATACTGAGCGCCCGCTTTTACCCACCTGTGGTCCGAGATGTGGGCAGAGCCAAGGCTGGGATGTCAGTGGGTCCTAGGGAGGAGCGGAATTTGGGACTCTGTCAGAGCAGGGCCCGGCCCCTGTGCCTTTCTCTTTCTCCCCCATTGTCTCCTGGGAAGTAACTGCTCCTTCCCTCCTATTTGGGGTGGGGGTTCCCCTCCTGCCCCCCCTTTTCCTGCTCTCCCCCTTCTTTCTTCTCTCTGCCCCCTCTCCTCTGAGAAGGGGAGGAGGAGGCCGAGAGCCTCCCCATCTCTGGCCTGGGGGGGGCTCCCCTCCTCACAGCTGTCTTCATGGGGAGGGGGCCTCTTTTCCTAGTGAGCTCTGCCCCTATTTCCCTCCCCTCGGTTCTGCCTCTGCCTCAGCTTTGCCCGACTGAGGATCTCCCCTTCCCCTCCCCTGCTCCTTCTTCTCCTTTCTGCCCTCTCGTGCCTGTCCTATTCCCTGCCTCTGCCCCATCTCCGCTTCCCGGGGGCCGCCGGCCTTGCCCTCTGCGCGCAACCCCTCCTGCTTCTGCCCCTCCCCCTTGCCTTCCGCTCCCCTTCTCCCCCGCTCCTGCCCCTTCTCCCCTGCCTTCTGTGCCTCCCACCCCCTCCACTGGCCTTCCCGATCTCTGGCCCTCAGTGGCAGCGGGAGAGGCTCTCACCCATGGCGGCCAGCACGGAGGAGGCGGCCGCGGTAGGGGCGCCGTGGGCCGAGCGGGCCGGGCGGCCGCTCCTCCGCATGGCAGGGCCCCGGGGCCCCGGGGCTGGGGGCGCGGAGGGCTCTGAGCTGAGCAGGCTCCCTGCGGGGCCGCAACAGAGCCGAGCCAGTGCCGGAGCCGGAGCCGGAGCCGGGCCGGGCCGGGCCGCGGGGGGCGGGGGAGGCAGCGGGAGGCCTGGGGGGCGGGGCCGCGGAATTCCCCGGCGCCGCGGAGCCCGCCGCCCCCATTGGCCCGGCCCGACCCGTTACGTCACGGCGGGTGGAGCGGGGAAACCCCCGCGCGCCACGTGACTCAGGCCGGCCGCCCGGGCCTGGGGGAGGAGCCGACCGGGAAGAGGGGGCGGGGCCAGACCCAGGGTATTCTGGCACCGAGAAACCAGGCCCATTCTATACAGCGGAATCTGAACTCGGGGCCCATGGCTGCTGAGACGGAACAGGTGGTCTCGGCGGGAGTCGTAAAGGGCTCCTTAAAGGTGGACAAGGGGGAGCTCGGGACATTTTGTGCAGCACAATACGGGTAGAGGTCTGGCAGAAGAGTCAAAAGGCACGCTGACCCAAGCTAGGCCTCCTTTGGGAGCGCAGCCTTCATCTCGGCCAGACACTCCTAGAACTCCCTTCTGGGCCGGAATGATGGGCATCGTTACTGGGGCGCTGGGGATTGACAGCACAAAGGCTAGGACTGCTGGCGGGCCTGAGCAGGAGGGGGTATTCAGCCAGAGCCCCCCCCCCCCAGTCACCACGTAGCTGGGGCCCAGGCTGGCAGCAGGCCAAGAGGGCCCAGACCGGAAGCTCACTGGACAGCCTGGAAGGGCCACACTCTGGAGCCACTTGTCCCCAAGCAGCCTCTGGGCCCCCAAATGTCCCCATTACATCGGCAGGAATGGCGCTCTTGCTGCTGAAGCCCTTCCCTCTCCGCATTCACTGCACCCCCCGTTATCTCACACAGCTAGGGAGAATGGGCCTCCAGCTGCACCCCCACCTGGGGTTCTCCCCTCCTCCTCCAGGCCAGCTCTCCTGCCCCACCCCCAACTTGTGGCCACCCTCCCACTCACAGGCTCCAGCTCAGGAATGCCTTGCCCAAAAGGGGAATGTGCCAGGCTGTGGGCACCATTCTCCCCCAGTCCCCTCAAGGTCCGGGGGGCGTGTGTGCACGGAGGCCCCTGGAGATGAACAGTTGGGAATCTGTGCCAGCTTACGGTGTGGGGGAGAAAGTGGGGACCGTCTGCTCTCTCTTCCCAAGGCTCCCCACAATGCCTCCAGAGGCCCAGATGAGAGCAACCTCCCCCCAGAGCCAAGGGCTGGGTGGGAGGAAAGGGGGCGATGGCTGCAGCTGCCCTGGGGCTGAGCAGGGCGAAGGAGGAGGTGCCCCGGTATAAGTTAAACACCCATATGAATTTATTAAATCCAGAGTCTGTGTCGGGGGCAGGAGGGGCACAGGAAGGGATGAGAGATGGATCTGGGGTTCTGGAGGGAGAGCTCTTGGGGGCCTGGCCCCCCACCCCACCTCCCCGCCATGATGCGATGGCTTCACAATGATTACAGATGGCGCTGGAACTGACATAGGGACAGACAGGCAGGGACGGCCCCCTGCTACCCGCGCTCCCAACAGCACCCTTCCCGCCCCTCCTCTTCCTTCTCTCCCCACATCACAGCAGGGGAGCGGTCCCCCGAGCCCCTCCCTCCCCGTCTGTCCAGGGTAGGGGGGATGGGGAGGCGCTCCCTGCCTCGGGGTCACAGTGAGCTGGGGTGGGGGTGGGAAGAGTGCCCTGGCCAAGGAAACCAGGGGGAAGAGACTAATCCTTTTTCTTGTCCTCGGCCTGTTTAGGGGCGGGCCCCTGGTCTTGTCCCGGGAGGGGGCCATCCCCGCTGGGGGCGGGGGGCGGTGTCAGGGCCGCCAAGGCTGTCTGCGCCTCCCCGCTCATTCCAAACTCGTTCACCCGTGTGGGATCCACTCTGTATATCCAGCGCTGATAAAGATAGATGAAGAAAACCACATCTGGGGAGAGGAAGGAGAGAGTGGTGAGGGGGGGCCGGGCCAGGCTGCCCACCCCCATGCTCAGGGCTAAGGGCCTGAACTCCTCCAGCTATCTCATTTGACAGAGATGGAAACAACTAGAGTGACCAAGGCAGGATTTGAACACCGGTCCTTGACCCCCTCCAGATGCTTAGCAGACCTTGGAATTGTGGGACCCCAGGATCACAGTAGAGCAGGTTCTGGGGGGTGGCTGCCACCTCCACAGGAGACCCCCCGCCAGGGAGGACGGCTCTGTAGCCATCTACAAAGAGGAGGCTGTTCACTAGGCTGAGCCACAGTCTGTCAGCCCATGGTCCATCCCTCGTTCCAGGCCTGCCCTCTGGGCCAACTCCTTCCCTGGGCCGGCATGTACCAGGCATTCAATAAACGTCTGCTGAGCTGGACTGTGCCCGGGAGCCCCAGAGGCCGAGGGGCATCCGGGGCCGTGCTGCAAGGCTCTCCTCTAAGGTGGGGGTGCTCACCGTCCCGAAGACAGCCGATACGGTACATCACCGGCATCTTGATGACGAAGGCGAACAAGTCATCGATGAAGGTGTTCAGGGCTTTGTAAGTCAGCATCCGCCAGGGCAGGTGGGCCACCGACTTGAGCTTGTAATTGATAAAGAGCTGGGGCGTCATGGTGATGAAGCCTGCGGGGCGGACAGGAAGCGGGTCAAAGCGCTGCCCCATCTGCCCCATGACTGGGTTGGGCCAGCAGCCCCCGAGGACTTCCCAGACTGCCCGGTCGACAAGGCCAGCGCCTCCGTGTTACCAATGGGGGAATGAGGCTCCAAGGCCGGGTTGGCATTCCGCAGTGTCCTGGGCTGTTGGTCCAGACCCTCGGTTTTACAGATGGAGAAGCTGAGGCCGGCAGGGAGAATGCTGTGCCCAGTGAGCCTGACCCCCACGTCTGGCCCCAAACAACACTGGCTACCACACTGGGGGGGCACGACTAGGGCACAGCCCGGGGTCCACACAAGGCCCCTTCCCCAGGCCTCCCACTTCTGTCCTTCCTTCCCAGCCCACCTCCAGCTTCCGATCTCAGGGGCCCCCCAATTCTCCCAGAGACCATTTCCTCCAACTCCCCTCTTCTAGCAGACAGGGAAGGGGCCTGGACTGGGGCCGGGCAGCAATTAAAAGACGGGCCTCCCACAGCCGGCCAGGGAGCCCTCAGCCTCAGCCTGTGGCTTCCTGCAGCCCTGGGTCTTGGTCCTGGTCTGCCCCCAGGCTGCACAGTCAGAGGGGGCAGGGCTACCTGGTGCCCTGGGGGCGGTGGTAGGGAGGCATCAGGCCTTCCAGGCCCTCCTGTGCTCCTTGGGTGCTGGAGGAGGATGGACTGAAGGTCCACTGAGACCCTCCCCCAAGACAGGCCTTCTGCCAGCATCGCCAGGTCGTGGGCTCCAAGCAGGCTCACTTCCTTCCTCGTAGGGCCCAGCAGACACTCACCGAAGGTCAGGAGGAAGCCATACAGCATGCTGAGGACCCAGGAGTACCAGCCCTTGTGCTCCATGTACAAGAGGCTGTACACGGCGTAGCAGCCCAAGAGAGGGAAGAGGATCCAGGACAGGTACCTGAACGCCATCTGCAGGGGGGAGCCTGGTCACGGCCTGCTCTGGGCCCCCCTGCCCCCACACTGTCTCCTTGGCTTTCTGGCCCTGCCCAAGGGACTTCCCAGAACACTTCCCAGCAAGCCAGAGGGGCGTGTGTTCCCCAGGGATGCGGACACCCCAATACGCCCAGGGAACAGCCGCCCCCCCAGCTGATGCCCATCCCTGCCCACACTCACATCATCGTAGACCTTGGTGGAGGACTCAATGTAGGTGGACTTATCCTTGAAGGTCAGGCGGGGGAACACGCCGGCCACCTTGTTCTCTCGGTCCAGCTAGGTGGTAGCCAAGAAAGGATTAAGCGGCAGGACGGCGACCTTCCCCTCCTAAGGCCAGCCCCAATGCCCCTCTCTTTCCCACATCCTGAGGGTCTCTTCTTGTCCCAGAAAATCCCCAATACAAATTCCCCAATCCTTGGGGAGGTGTGGCCTTGGAAACTCCCTGAGCCTATACCAGAGGCAGGGGTCAGCGCTCTCCCCAGAGGGGCTGGGGGAAGGGGGTCAGTGCTCTCCCCAGAGGGGCTGGGGGAAGGGGGTCAGCGCTCTCCCCAGAGGAGCTGGGTGGGGTCAGCGCTCTCCCCAGAGGGCCTGGGGGGGGGGTCAGCGCTCTCCCCAGAGGGCCTGGGGGGGGGGGGGGAAGGGGTCAGCGCTCTCCCCAGAGGGGCTGGGTGGGTGGGGTCAGCGCTCTCCCCAGAGGGGCTGGGGGGGGAGGGGTCAGCGCTCTCCCCAGAGGGGCTGGGGGGGGAGGGGTCAGCGCTCTCCCCAGAGGGGTGGGGGGGAAGGGGTCAGCGCTCTCCCCAGAGGGGCTGGGGGGGGAAGGGGTCAGCGCTCTCCCCAGAGGGGCTGGGGGAGGGGAGGGGTCGGAGAGGGAATCAGTGGCTCTGGGATCCTCACCCGGACATCCATGACTTTGGTTATCTTCCACAGGTCAATGAGGACGCCAATGAAGACGCTGACCTGGACCACAAAGTTGGTCTCGTTGTCGAGGATATAGAGAAGGACTACGAGGGACTGGAACACGCCAAAGAAGACAGAACGGACAGAGAGGCCCTCCAGGGACTGCCGGCTGTTCCAGAACTGAATGTCTGTGGGCCCAAGATGAGGATGGGGTTGAAGTGAGGCCAGGGCAAGAGGGGGGCATCTCTCCATCTCAGAGCAGAGGCCAAGGCCCCCATCTCCCTCTCACACCAAGTATGCCCCACGGTGGGGTTTCAGAGGGAAGCTCTGGGGCTCCCCCTGCCGCCAGGACCCTGCCCTGCCAGCCCCAGGGCTGTGGAGTTCCCCTTGGCCCAGGCAGCTGACTCCCTAATCCCCTGAAGCCCCAGGTGGGGGTGGGGGTGGGGTGGGGGCAGGGTGGAGCCTTTCCTGCTCTCTGCCTGGAAGTGCCCGCCTGCCACCCCACCCTTCGGGGATGGCCCTGACCAAGCACCAAGCTCCAAGCAGCCTGGAAGCAGGGGGAGGGGAGCGCAGCTCTTGGCTCAAAGTGGATAGAGGGTTCTGCCCCCACCCCCAGCAATGGGAGCTTGGGCCAAGCAGGGGGGCCCTGGCCTTGCCCTGCAGGGAGGCTCCCTACCATTCTTGAAGGCCAGAAACTCGAAGACACTGTGGACGATGGAGACGATGATGGTGAGAGCCAGGAGGTAGGGGTTCGTCTCCAGCAGTGCCACCTAGGCCAGGCAGAAGAGAGAGGGGGTCCCGGTCAGGGGGGATTTCTTATCGTTTCTTCTCCCAAAGGAGTCCCAGGCCTATCTCCTGGGCTCTGGTCCCCTACGCCGTTCAGGGCACCTGTCTCAGGAAGGATCTCCCATGACCACCACGGTGAGCCCGAGAGGAAGACGTTCAGAGCCAAGAAAGGGATGCAGGGCAGCAAACTTGGGAGGTCAGGGAGGTGAGGAGGGACAGCAGAGGGAAGCGAGAGCAAAGGAGGCAGAAGCTGGGCCAGGGGAATGCGGACCCCAAGGGCAGTGGAGGCTGCCCATCTCCCTGCCTGCATGAGCCTCCAGGGAAGTTCCCAAGAGCAAATGCCTCCTCTCCATGAACTTGGGCCAGCTGCCAACCAAGGAAGGCACAGCTAAGCTAGGTCTCCCCGCTTAGGGACCACCCTAACTCCCCTCACTGGACAGAGGAAGAGACGATACGAGCGAGGGACGAAGGGAAGATTTATTTCTTAAGCACCTGCTGTGTGCTGGGCACCATGCTAAGTGTTTTATCAACATTATCTCATTTGATCTTCAAAACAGCCTTCACAGAGAGGGGCTGCCGTTATCCCCATTTTACAGTTGAGGCAGTCCAAGGGAAAGGTCCCACAGCTGGCACATATATGCACTTGGATTTGAACTCAAGTCTTCTTGAGTATCCACCGCATCAGTGGCAGCTTCACGAAGACCCAGAAAAAGGAGGTGGGGGAGACTGATGGGTCAGTGACCCGAGGTCTGGGAGGGCCTGCACTCACCTTGACCGAGTCCTGCTCCTCATCCGATTGCTCGTACAGGTCCTCACCCAGGAAGTTCCAGGGGGACCGGGTGCTTTGGGCCGCGTAGAGCTGCCAGCGCCACAGGGACAGGGGGCAGAAGGAGAGGCGCAGGGGCAGGCTGGCCAGCGTCTCATTGATGGGGTAATAGTCTCTCTGCAGGTTCCAATAGTCATTGAAGTAGATGATGGGGTAGTAATCACCGCTGACAGCATCAAACTGTACATCTGAGGGGGTTCAAGGGAAGAGCGGAACAAGGTGAAGAGTGGGCCAGAAGCTGAACCCCAAAACCAAAGCCCTAGACCCTGCCATAGGGGCTGAAGACCGCAAGAGATAATGAACACCAGGCTTGGAAACCAAGAGGGAGAGTGCTGCGATCTGGGATTTCATCAGCAGCTACAGCAAACTCCCACGTGAACAAAGGCCCTCTGCCAGTGGCAGGGAAACACTCCAGGGAGCCCGCCTGGAGCTTTGAGGGGTGTGTAGTGGCTTGTCCAGGGTCACAGAGGCAGTATGGATCACAGCCAGGATTCGAACCCAGGGCTTTTGAGCTCCAAGGCCAGCCATCTAGCCACTGGACCACACTGCCCTGCTGCAAATATCAGTTCTTATTCCAAGGCCAAGGTTCGGAGATGCTGATTTAGGATTCTGAGGTATCACCTCCAAGGCAGTGAGAGGCCTATGGGACAGGCCCCTAAGGGTAGCCTCCTGAGACTGGGGGCAGGAAGGAAAGGAAGGTAGCCTGCTGGCACTGGGAGCAGCAGGGGATGGCAGGGGGTGGCAGGAGACACGCAGCTGGCAATGAAAGCAGGAACCACAAGAGGGGAGGACACGAAGGAGTCAGCCTACACTGGCCTCCCCACAGCCTCTTACAGAATGACACAAAGCGCCTTCAGCCTTCAGTCAGCTCCAAGGAGGACAAGAAAGCAGGGAACAGGGGCCAGGAAGAGCCTCCGGGAGAGGGGGAAACACTCACATTGGTCCAATGGCGGAGGCACGCTGCCCTTCACCCAGGGTGTGTGGTCATCTACAATGTTGATGGTGAGGTTGGGGTGCCAGTGGGAGATGACCTCCACGGGGCCAAAGTCTTCCGCTCGCTGTAAGGACAAGAACACAAGGCAGCATGGGAGAGCCCAAACGTGGTGCAGGTGCAGATGGAGACCTGGGAAAATACCCCAAGCTCTCTGGACCCATCTGGGGAGGGCCGACAGGAAGGAACTCAGGCCCCTCCCTGTGAAATGAGGGCAACCTGGGTGATTGTGGGCTGCAGCACAGCCTGGAGAGGCCTTCCCCCGACCCACTGATCTCAGGCCAAGTCCCCTCCACTCTGTCCTGGGGCTGTTCCAAAGCTACTTCTCTCCCTGGGTCTCCAGTCAGGCCAGATCACCCCCTCTACTCAGAATGTGGCAGCAGTGACTGTTCTTGCTGCCCAAATTAGCCTGCCGATGGCCATTTCTACAGGCACGCCTGGTCCTGGGTTGGCCTCTCACTCCCAGCCTTCCCTTTAGCAGCCCAATGTTGTGGGGGAAGTCCTCGCCCTCTCCTATCATTGGGTCATTCAAGGCTTCCTGCCCAACCACCAGAGGTAAGCTAGGCTTTCTCAAAGTCAGTGAGCCACCTGGGCCTGTTGTGTGCCAGGCACTGGGCTAAGCACTGGGGCTACACAGATGGGCAAAAAGAGTATCTGCCCTCAGGGAGCTCCTGGTTTAAGGGAGGGAGATCATTAACATGAGAAGGCACCATGAAAGGCTTCTTGGAGATGGAGGGATTTGAGCTGGGACGGAAGGGAGCCAGGGAAGTCATGAGACAGAGATGAGAGGCCCAGGCATGGGGGACAGTCAGTGCAAAGGCCAGGAGGGGGTAGATGGCAGATGGGCCAGTCCGGAAGCTCAGCCAGGGATACCGAATCCCAGAGGATGTTGGGAGAAGTAAGGAGCAAAAAGAATGGAAAAGGAGGGAGAGGGAACAGAGCACCTTTCCTTTGATCCTGGAGGCAATAGGGAGCCACAGAATTGAGGATGGGGAACATGGCTGGAACTACACTTTGGGAAGAAAGATGCCCTACAGGCAGGAGACACAGGCTCAAGGCAGGAGAACCAAGAGCTGGCTCCTGAGAGTGCAGGCCTAGTAGGACGAGGGCCCAGACTAGAGGAGAGATGCTAAGGAGGTCTGAGTAACAGTTATGGGCGGCAGGTTGGAAGTGATGAAGGGGGAGTGAAAGATTCCCATCGAAGTGTCAGCCCGGGTGACAGTGGCCTGTACAGTAAGGTGTTCTGTCCCTTCTGGACATGCCGAATTTGAGATGTCTCTATGGTAGCTGGGAGGCTAAGCCTGAATGTCAGGAGAGGTCAGCACTGGACGGAGGTCTGAGAAGCGTCCACCTGGAGACAAGCACCAAGTCCCTGAAAGCTCAAGTGGACAGGTGAGAGAGAAAGGAAGGACAGGCAGCCCCTAGCCCTGGCAGGCAGCCATGGTGCAATATGGAAAAGGAGCCAGGAGAGAGAGAAGCAGCAGTTAAGAGAGTAGGAGGAGAGGAGAGAGGGAGAGACAGAGATAGAAGAGTGGGAGGAGGAGGTGTCCTGAGCACCAAGAGAGAAGAAAAGAATATCCAGGAGGGAAGGATGATGGACAGTGTCCAAGATCGAGGAGAAGAAAGCTAGAGAGATCACTGGACGTGCTGAGATCCCTGGCAAGTTTGGAGAGAGCTGCTGTCTGTGGCATGGGGAGATCAGGCTCCACCAGACTGCAGAGAAAGGGAAGAAGGGAAGGAGGCCCTAACTGTGGGCTCCAAAGAGAGGAGGGCTATGGGACTGACCACAGTTAAAAGGGCTGGATGGGGCAAGGGGATGATAGGGGAGACCTGAGCAGCAGAGAAGGAGCCAGTGGGCAGGGAGCGAAGTGAGAGAGGGGCAAGGATAGAGGAAGCCTCCTGCTGGAGTTGGGGCCCCTATGGGTGTGGAGGATCTGGCCTTGGCTAGGAGACGGAGGGAAGGAGGAGAGAGCAGCAGAGCAGCTGAGTGATGGGAGATGAGGAGGAGGGGGAAGAGGGAACTCAGTGAACAAGGCAATTCTCAGCCGAGTCTGCGGTGTGGGGAGCTGTGAGGGATGTAAGGAGTGCAAAGATCCTGAAGAGCAGCCACAGGGAGTGGGAGAGGTAGGAGAGGGAGTCACTGAGAGGCCTCCAAGGACTGCTTTGCTGCCCGGTCAGGCTTGCTGCAGAAGCAGCTAGTGGGATGGTTCAGGGCTGAGACCTGGCAAGCTAAGATCAAAGGTTGTTTAAACTGCAAAAGCTTCTGTGCCCAGATGCCCCTGGCTATTCCCTTGCCCATCTTAACAGCTTCCCCAGCATGGCCCCTTAACATTTGTCCTTCCTCCTCTGCAGCTGCTTGTTTGCTGTCCCTGTGCCTTCTCCCACTGCCTATCCCCCCATAGTCAGGGCCCCAGGGCTCTGTGCCAGACCCTCTGACTCCATTCTCTCTCCTCATTCCCCCAGTCAAGCTATCTCCTGCAGGGAGACTCCCCAGATCCCCAGTGCATAATCCAGCCCCCTTCAGGCTTCTGGGTGCACCTGTCTCAGGCTGCTCTTCTCCTGGCCTATTAATGTTACCAGTCTCCTCCTCCTTCCTCGATGTCTACAATTCTGACATCCTTGAGCAGTCTCTGAGACCCTTTACTGTCCCCAGTGACTCCAAAGTCCCAGAGATCTTACCTCAAGCCCAGGAGAGGGAAAGGTTTTTGGAAGAGACTTTCGGGGAGGGGTCCAGTGAACTTAGATGGGAAAGAAGCCCCGTGTCTTTATCTTCACTAACCTCTAAGTGAAATTTAGAAATTTTCCCAATTATAATGTGAACTATAAACCTGTTGTTTTAGCAAGAGCTGCGGCAGGAGTCACAGCCATTTTTCTCTCAGTTGTTTCAGATTTCAGAATACCATTTGTGGTTGTTGTTCAGTTGTGTCTGACTCTTCATGACCTCACTTGAGATTTTTTTTTTTGCAAAGACAGAGTGGCTGGCCATTTCCAGCTTCTCCAGCACATTTTACAGATAAGGAAACTGAGTGCAGTGACTTAGAAAGGATCATACAGCCTAGAAGTATCTTTGGCCAGATTTGAATCCAGGAGAATGAGTGTCCCTGGTGTTCTAGGCACTGTGCCCCGAGCTGCCCCAACTACAAAATATCATTTATATTCAGCCTTCCTTTGAAAGTGCTAGTCAGTAATCTGCTGGAGTCCACCCCCAACCCCAGAGTGGCTTTTCAATCTCTTGGCACCTGCACTTCAGTAGATCTGGTTTCCCTTCTCATTCTCAGATCTAACTTTATGCTTTTCAAGTCTTTCACTAGCCTGGGAAGAGGGCTGTGACCCTCGGGTGGTGGCAGTCTCCTCTGTCCCCTCCCTCGACATGCCTGAGGCTTCTATTGCATACCTCCCCCCTCAGAAGGTTTCCTTGGCTGCCCTCTCTGACCTCCCCTCTCCAGCCTTCATTCAGCTGCCCAAGGACTGTACTGAAAGCAGAGAGTTTGAAACCTGCCACCTCCTGGCTCCTGAGCCTTTTTGTATCAACACTGGCATAATAAGAGGCAGTGCCTGGGCCTGGGAGCCAGAAGACCTGAGGGCAAGGCCCCTCTCTGAAGGAGGGCCAGAATTGGGGGCCCTGCTCTGCCCCATCTCTCCCTTTCTTTTTCTGTCTCTGGCTCTTTTCTCTGCCAAAGGAGATGGGCGCATGACTGTCTTTACTTCCCTTAGTGATAACATTTCAGAGGTGAAGGGACTAGGGGTGGAAATCCTCACTCCCCTGTAGGAACTGGATGCTTGGGTGGAGAAGCCGAGAATCTTCAGAGGAAGGGAGCACTGGGCCTCTGAAGGGGAGGGGAGAGGAGGAGGCCTGGCATTCTTTTCTGGGGCCTGGGGCTCAGAGTTCAAGCCCATACCATGACCTCCAACTTCAAAGGAAGGTCAGGCAGCAGGGACAGAAGTTCTGGGGACCAGGACTGACCAGAGGGATCCCAGGAGCCTGAGCTCACCTCTGGGCAACTTAGCAAGGATGCCAATGTGCCAAGGAAGTAGGGGCATCTGGGCTGGAGAAGAGAAGCCTCTGGGGCACATGGCAGCTGCCTTCACACACACAGTAAAGGCTGTCTTGGGCAAGAGGGATTCACTTTGTCCTGTACGGTCCAGAGGGTGACAAAAAGTGGCCCTGAAGCTCTGAGGAGGCAGATGAAGGGGTCAGTGGGCTGAACTGGCCCAACACCACCCAGGCAGCCCCTGCTGCTCCTCCTTGGGCCCTTGGGAAGGCTTAGCTACCTGTCATCACTATTCTCCACTTCCCCAGAGCCAAATATACTCTCCCTCCTCAGGAAGCGAAGGGGAGGCACAATCCCGGGCCAGAGACCCAGCTTTCCACTGCTGCTCACCCGAGGCCCACATAAGGCCCATGCCTGGAACCACACAAGGACAAGACAGGGAGGGCAGGAAGCTGGGCCTCACAGGGATGCTAGGTGGCAGTTAATTCCACCTCTTCAATGTCCACAGGCGAGAGGGAAGCTCAGAGGACATGGGCCTCCTTGGTGGCTCAGGGAAGGCTGAGAACAGGAGCTGGCTTCTCCTGAAGGTGTGGGAGAAGCCTGGGCAGAGCCCACCAGAAACCTGCAGGATGAGCACAGGTACCACCTGCCCCTCTTCCCCCATTACCTTAATCATTTCTGGGTCAGCTTCTGTCTCCCCTGTCAGCAGGTTCTTGGTTTTCTGAAAGCGCCTCCGTTTATATTTGTTGATCACTAAGTGGGAGGGAAGGAGGACACCTGTGAGGGCACTGGGACACCCATTGGGAGCACGGCCTTAGCTAGCCCAGTGAGCCCTGAGGAAGCCAGTTTGGGAGTGGGTGCTCGTCCCATCTTTCAGGGGCCGAGAAGGCCCGGCACTGATGCCCAGGGCTCTCTCAGGCCCACCTCCTCCCCAACCCCAGGATTCTGGGGGCCCATGAAATCTGCTTCCCCAACCCATCCACATTGTGCCAAGAGCTTCCAGAACCCCTCCTCCCCTTTTGGCCCCCATGACCCCAGCAGGATCCTTGGCCTCTAGAGACTGGTTCCTCTTGTCTGTGGCCACTATCCAAATTCTTCAGCCTGACATTCAAGGCCTCCAGGGCTGGGGTGGGGGTGGGGGTGTTGTCAATGTCCTTCCCAACCAACTCAAGAATCACTCACTGAATTGAATTCACCCTCAACGACTTTCCCAAGTCTGTCTTTTGAAGTGTTTTATTACAATGAGAAATGTCCTTCCTCTTTCTTCCACCACAACCAAATCTGCACTCAAAACTAACCTCCAGGCAGTCTCCTCAGGCGAAGCCAACCCAAAGCCCCTTTCAGGCCCAACACTAACAGGGCAGTGCTGGCAGCTCCCGGGCTCCCTGTGTCTTGAGCCTCATGTCTCCTCCTCATAATCCAGGAGCTCAGTCTTGCCTCAGATCCCAGAGCTGAGGGGTGCCAGTGCCCAGCACGGTCTCCCTGTCCCTCCCTGTTCTCCCAGCTTGGCTGGTCAAGAGTGTGGGGCTTGGGGGCAGCTGGGTGGCTCAGTGGATTGAGTCAGGCCCAGAGACAGGAGGTCATGGATTCAAGTCTGGCCTCAGACACTTCCCAGCTGTGTGACCCTGGACAAGTCACTTGACCCCCATGGCCTAACCCATACCACTCTTCTGCACTGGAACCAATACACAGTATTGATTCTAAGATGGAAGGTGAAGGTTAAAAAAAAAACTGTGGGGCCTTACTTCGCGACGTATGCACAGTGGCCAGCCGCCTGTACAAAGCCTTGTGTTTGGGGTCTGGGTGGAAGCCGCTCTTGGTGAAGTACACATGGATGTACATGGAGCCATTTTGCTGCACACTCTGAAAGACAGGCAGAGGGCAGACAGTGAGGACCCCTAGAAGCACCCCAGCCTCTCCGGCAGGTCCCTCGCCCAGCCTGAGCCATCTTCTCACCACTAGCCCAGGGCCTGACCAATACTCAGTCTGGAGATACAAGAGATGAACATTGTGGTGCTGGGGGCCCCAGGAGGCTCTGCAGCCACAAACTTCCCCATATGACAGATGGGGACACTCCACCGGACCTGGAGCTCAGAGGGCTTCAGGCCCTCTCCAGGCCCAATTTTCTGTTATGTCCTGGAGGCAGAGCTGGACAGTCCCAGGATCCCCCGGGCCTCCAAAGGTAGGAGCCTCCGTCTCCGCACAGCCGAGTGGAAAGACCCTGTTGACTCAAGTGCTAACTCCACAGGACCATGCAGGCCTGTGGGCTGGGGCTCCCTTCCATCCCACCTTCTCCAAGAAGCCTTTTGGGATCCCCCTTCATTCTGGGGTTGATGATCCCGTCCTCCCCTGAGGGCAGGCCCCCTTAGCACAGCAGACTCTTGGTCAAGGTTCCCAACTTGTACCCCAGGGGCTTGCTCCACTCTGAGAATTCTCCTGGGACAGAGACTGGGTCTGCAATGTGATCAGTAAAGGGGACTCGCAGCACAGGTCAGCACTTCTCTGCAACTCCAAGTCAGGCATCTGCTGAACTGAAATGAACGGGCAAACCAAGGCCCAGGGACAAGAGGGGGCTCGGCTGAGCTCTCACCGGTGGGATGTCCAGCTCGGCGAAGTGCTCGTAGCAGCCGTCCGAGTTCTCCCCACTGGTCCAGTCCCCGTAGACGAGGTCTTGCTGCTCCCAAAAGAGTGCTGAGGTGGTATTGAAGTCTGTAAAGTGCTCATGTTCGGAGATGTACACGTGCAGGTTCTGTGGGGAGAAGGATCTCTGCTCCCCTCTGGGCCAGCCTCTTCAGGCCCCCTCTTGAGCCTCCCCGCTGAAGAGGAAATCAATGGCTGCCCCCCATCCCAGGGGGCGACTCCCAAATCTCTGGCCAGCCCTCCCCCCAGTGTTGCAGGCAGTGGCCTGTCTGACTCATGGGGTTCCCTGCCTCGGGCCTCTTTCCCCACTTCAATCACTGGCCTGAGCCTTCTCTCCATTCCCAGGTCCAGGCCAGGTCCTCCTCACCTCGCCAGGCTTCCACGCTACTGCCAAGTATGGCTCTAACCCTCCGCTCTCCGTGCCCCCAGGTCTTCCGAGTTCGATCAATGGCAGATCTCTGCCCAGCACTTCCGGCCTGTGCCTCTACCTTTCCAGTCTAAGTTCTTGCCCAGCCCAACAGCGGGCCAGCGGCCTGGAACACCCTCCTCCTCAGATGGTCCCCACTGTTTATTTTCTCTCCTTCTCAGATGATGTTTTTGCCAGCCCACTAACCGGACAAAAGGAGCTGCCTACAGACGGGACAGCTTAGGCTTCCATCCCCAAAGTCTGGCTCCCTGAGGTCCGCTAAATTCAATAAAAGGGTTGGTTGGGGGGAGGGGAAGAACCTCCAGGTTCCTCAACAAGCTTCTGAGGGCCAACTTGCGAGTGAGATGCAGAGGAAAGAGCCCTTCCCCAAACCAGGAGAATGGAGTCCAGTCGCCATCCCTGCCCCTGGCCGCCTGCCAAGCTCTGCGGGTCTCAAGTTTCCTCAACAGTAAGAGGAGGGTCCAGCACACTGAATGACCATGACTCCAAGTCCCCCCAGGAAGTCCTCCCCCCTCCAAGTTTGTCCCCAGAATGGCCCACCTCCCTCCTACTCCCAAGCCGCTTACCATTAAAGTATCTTTTGGGAAGAGGTTGCGGCTAGGGACTCGTGGGGCTCCTCCAGGGCTGTTTGGGTCCTGTGGTGCTGGCCCACGACGAAACCAACAGCTAATGGCCCAGATAATGAAGATTCTGAGAGTGTGGGAAAGGAGAGGAGAGATGAGGGAAGGATGAGCGGATCTGGACGCTGGGGGGGGGGGGGGGGTCAGGAAGAGCTGGCCAAGGCACCCACCGTTCTGAACTGCCCTCCCCAAGTTCCTGCGGGATCAGGGAAACCATGGGAAGCACCTGGACAGCCAGCACTGGGAAGGTCACTGGCAGAGAGAACCCCAAAGACACAGCAATGCATAACTGACCTTGGCAGAACTCAAACTCGGGCCCTCCTAGTGCCAGGGTCAGCCAGCTCTCCCGTACACCACACTGCCTGTCAGTCTGGGCAGACTGTTCAGCTGAGCCTCAGAAGGTCAGACAAGATAACCTCGAGATCCCTTTTAGTTCTACGAGCCTGAATCTGACACCTACAAGTTGGGTCACCAACCTCCAGCTCTGAGCCCCTTCCACAGCTGGAGCTACCAGAGGCCCCTGGCTCTGTGGCTTGGGGAGGGGGAGTTGGCCAAGGGACCAGAAGACCCTCTTGCCCACCCCCAGTCTGACAGAGAGCCAGACCCCAGGCTGAAGAGTGAAGCAGTCACTGCCCACCTGGAGCCACCAGGCACAATCAGCAGCTGGCTGGGCTGCCCTCTCTCCATGAGCTGGGCACTCAAGCTGTCCCCCCCCCCTTCAGAACTCAGCCCAAATGCCAGAGATTGCCTGAGGCCTCGCCCTGCCCCCACAGCTATTCTGGACCTTTGTAGGCAGACTAATCCATCCATCAGTCTTTCTATCTGCATCCATCCCTCCCTCCCTCCCCATTTAGCTCGGCTCTCTCTCCCAGGCCCTCGGTATGAGGTTTCCTGCGCCAGGGTTAAGAGGAATTTGTCCAGCAGGACAGCCTGTGTTTGCAATTGGCGGTTTTCTCACTTTCTCACTGAATGGAGGAAAGGAATTTAGAACTGACTGGGGAAAAAATGAGTTTCTGTGCTTAATAAAAATTAAAAGCAAGGGAGCTGGGTGGCTCCGTGGATTGAGAGTCAGGCCTAGAGATGGGAAGTCCTAGGTTCAAATCTGGCCTCTTCCCAGCTGGGTGACCCTGGGCAAGTCACTTGACCCCCATTGCCTAGCCCTGCCCACTCTTCTGCCTTGGAGCCAATCTATAGTATTGACTCCAAGACGGAAGGTGAGGGTTAAAAAAACAAAAAATTAAAAGCACAAAGAATGTAAGCTCTCTGAGGGCAAGGAGGAAGGGAGGGAGGGGCTGGAGAAGAACAAGGGATCAGATGGAAGCAGCCACCCTCATTCTGCCTCGGGCCCCTTGGTTCTAGCCAGGATGCCTTCAGTCCTCAAAGGGCCAGTCCCAAGCGGGAGAGAAAGCTGCTTGACTGCAGAGGCCACAGGCAGTTACAGGAGCAGGCCAGGACCTCCCTGGCAGTGACCAGCTTTGGTCATGGGCAGGGCCTGGTCTCCAGTTGGAGGCCTTCTGGGTGCTCTCCTGCAGGGTTTCTCAGGGACAGAAGGGCTCAAAGTCCCAGTTCTGAGTCCCTTTGCTTTGGAGGCTCCCAGGCAGAGCTCCTGCTGCACAGGGGTGGATAGACTTTGTGGTGACCGTGGCCTCAGGAGGAGCCTCCCTGACAGCCTGCTGATCCCGAGGAAGGCTTCGACTGCCTCACCCAGCTCCTCTGGGGCATGAGAGAATGGAGGAAGAGACTGTGGCCATGAGGCTGAGGAGGGCAACTGGGAAGAACCTGAATAACCCTCCAACCTGAGGATGGTACAGCAGAAAGAGCTCCAAGCATCTGGATTCAAATCCTGCTGCTAACATTGACTGGTTCTGCAATCTTGGACAAGCCCCTGAGCTTCCTCTCTATGAAATGAGAGGCCTGATGGGACCCTGATCCTCTGGAGGAAAAGAGAAAGTGGAGCGAGACAGGGAAGAAAGGAGCGATGGAGAGAGGAAGAAGAGCTATTTCTCTATCACTCTGTGTGGGGCACAGACAGACCACCACACAAGATGGGGGCCTGGCCCAGAGAGGTCTGCGCCCACAGTCCTCCAGCAGGTTTTTGGGGCTCTCACCATGACCCCAAGCAGGGCATGTCTGCTGGGCAGATGGGAAGACCAGAAGATACTGGCTGCTGAGGGCAGAGGCCTGAAGCACCCTTCAGGGTTACTGCAGAGGCCACGAATATTCTTGTAAGTCTTTTCCCTTATTATCTTTTTGGGATACAAACCCAGCAGTGCTATGGCTGGATCAAAGGGCAGACAGTCTTTTATCGCCCTTTGGGCATAGTTCCAAATTGCCCTCCAGAATGGTTGGACCAATTCACAACTCCACCAGCTATGCATTCATGTCCCTACTTTGCTACATCCCCTCCAGCATTTATCATTTTCCTTTACTGCCATATTGGTCACTCTGCTAGGTGTGAGGTGGTGCCTCAGTGTTGTTTTGATTTGCATTTCTCTAATCAGGAGGGCAGAAATTGGCTTTTTTTTTTTAAAGCCCTTCCCTACCATCTTAGAATCAATACTAAGTATCAGTTCCAAGGCAGAAGAGTGGTAAGGGGTTACAATGGGGGTTAAGTGACTTGTCCAGGGTCACACAGCTGGGAAGTGACTGAGGTCAAATCTGAACCCAGGACCTCCCATCTCTAGGCCCGGCTCTCAATCCACTGAACCACCCAGCTGCCCCCAGGGTTACTGCTGAGGGAAAGAGTCAGCATCTCCAGAAGTGGAAGCTGGAAGCCCTTGGAGGCAGGTTATGCCAAGCCTCTGTGGGATGCCCCAGAGGGACAGTAACAGCCATAGCAGCTGGCTTTCCTCTAGGCCTTGCCTTATAGCAAGCCTGGGAGGGTGAGGGTACAAGTGTGCCTTCCTGTCTTACTGGAGATGCCACTGTAGCAGCCAGAGATGAAGGGCCTTAGCCCAGGGCCCTCCAGAGGCCCAGGCTGCTTCCCTCCTTGTCTTGCCTCAAAGGTGCTTCTGTGCCCCCTGAGCTGGATGAGCAAAAACTTCCCCAGGGTCCTGTGGCCCTCGGGGCTCCTTCCTGGGCAGAGGGGCCTGCACAGGACAGCCAGCTGCCTGTCACCTGCCCAAGCTCTCCCCATCCGGGGCCCAGGGCTCCAGTTCATATCCTCATCCTCACCGGGGCCCCTCTGGGCCACCTGCAGCTCATCCAAATAAGGCCTCTGCTCACACTATAAAAATCCTAGCTCGGAGTCCTCACCCCTTTGCAAGACCATAGATCAGAGCTGGCAAGGGCTTTACACTGAGCCCGACTATTTTAAAGCTGAAAAAACTGAGGCTCATTCCAATCTTTTTAGCCTTCTTTCTCATTTTTAGGCAAGTACCAACCTACTCAGCACCCTGGGCCCGAGGCCTCCCCTCTCTTCCCTGGGTCTTTGTTCCCATGATTCCTGGCCCCCCTCCACCTCCATGTTTGGCTGAAACAGTTGTCTTCCTTCAGGACCCAGCTCTAAAGCTTTCTTACATGAGCAGCTTTCCTGAACCCTGACTTCAAAGCAAGAATCCCCTGCTTCAAACTTGTCACAGACAGGGCAGCTGGGTGACTCAGTGGATTGGGAGCCAAGCCTAGAGACAGGAGGTCCTGGTTCAAACCTGGTCAGACACTTCCTGGCTGGGTGGCCCTGGGCAAGTCATTCACCCACACGGTCTGGCCCTTTGGAACCAATACTTAGTATACATTCTAAGACAGAAAGTAAGGGTTTAAACAAAAAACATCCTCGTAGCATTTGCTCCCTGATTTGTCTGTTTAATCCTTTACCCCCCAATGCTGAATGTGAGCTCTCTGACAACAGGTCTCCCCTCTGGGTCACAGGTGCCTATCACAGGGCCCTACCGAAAACTTCAACCAATGGCGGCTGAATTTCCCTCTCGCCTCAACTGCTGCAATAGTTGCTGCCAGGGCTCTCCACCGGCCCTCTCAGGCTTCCCCCCTGTCCCGGGAACCACTGGCACATCTGAGGCCACCAATCGGGTAACCAGGCTAATCGGTTACAGTCACCTGCTGTTCTGACCCCCCCACGAGGCGTGAGCTCACAGGGCGCAGACCACGAACCAACGACAAGAGCACTGGACACCCCACGAGAGGGTGCCTAGGAAGTACTGGCTGACGGCCGAGAGCCGCCCCAGGGAGCTGGAAGCACGACGTGCCTCAGGATTCAAAAAGAAGAGCAGAGCAGCTCTCCCTCTCCTAGTTCCCATTTTAAGGCAGATCAGTGGAGGGTCCAGAGCAGAAAACTAAGTGAGGGCCAGTGCTGCAGCCCTCCCCAGAGTTGGTCCCGCTCAGAACCACAAGCTGTCCACCAGAAACTGCTGCCCTCTGCTTTTAAAGGGAGGGACCAGAGGCACAGGGATGGCCACTGCCAGGGTCAAGGGGGGAGCTGGAGAGCACTGGGGGTCAGAGCTATAAGCATCCTTGAGCCTAGCTACTCAATCACCTCAACTAAAGGGGGAAACGGAGGCTCAGGAAGAAAAGACTTAGCCCAAAGTCCCCAAAATGGGTCTAGAGGCAGCTTTGGAACCCTAGGCTCTCCAGCTGTGCCTTGAGTGGACTAATTGGAGTGAGATGAGGCCCCAGCTGAGGCCATCATGAACCTCCTGGATGACTCTGGGCAAATCCTTCCCTTCTGAGTCTTCATGTCCTCATCAGAGCACCAGGCTGGAGTCAAGACGACCAGAGTTCAAATCTAGCCTCAAACATTACATGCTGTGTGACCCTGGGCAAGTCACTTCATGTCTGCCTGCCTCAGTTTCCTTATCTGTTAAGTGAGGACCATAAGATTGAGGTTGAGGACCACATGAGGCCCTATTTGTAAATGTCTTAGCCCAGTGCCTGATACACCGCAGGTGCTCTAGACCTTCTGTCCTCCCTTTGTACCAACTGATCTTTAAGACCCTCAGCAGTTGCTGGTTTTAAAAAACAATATCCGCCTTCTCTGATGATCCGTGACAGCTACAGGGGCCACAGCTTCACCTTCCCCAGAAGGAAGAGGTTGGCCCAGGCAGTTTCCAAAGTCCCGAGACCCTGCTAAAGGACGGTTCGTTCCATGCTCCATGACACCCCCCCTGAGCCTGGCAGCTCCTGAGCGGTCCTTTTATTCCTCCAGGGCCCAAAGGCCATGGGCAGTGCTAGAAAGAGGCCTTGTCCCAGCAGGCCCTGGGGACCTTGGGGGTCATGAAGGCCAGCCCTGCTACGGAGCAAAAGAGGAAACAGAAGGGTAGCAGTGGGAGGAACTGACTTTGAAATCAAGGCTCTTCCCACTGAGTCGCTGAATCTAATTAATCTCCTCACCTGTCAATTGGGGTTGAGCAGACTCATCCCTAAACCATAGTTTGCCCCTTTGGAAAGGAACTAAATAGATGGGGTCCAAGTGCTCTTCCAAAGGCAAACCCCCTACATCAGAGACTTGCTCTAGTCCAAGGCACCAAGGACGGGGCTGGCCACATCCAATCAGGGGACACATGTTCAGTGCCGGAGAGGCCTCTGTTTCCAAGACATACAAAGTAGGACAGGACTAGCTGTTTCCTAAGGTCCAATCTAGACTCCATTCTAGAGATTTGGACCCCCATGGTCCTACCCCAAGAGTTCCTTGGGGGTGAGGGTCTTGTCAGAAACGCCCAGCCTGGTTCCCCCCCCTCTGGTGATCTCATTGGCTCCCCATGGCTAACAACTCTCCTATTTGCAGTGGCAGCCCCAACTCCTCTCCAGAACTCTGGTCTCACATCACCAAAGGCCTACTGGGCGTCTCTAACTGGCTCCCAAGTCTTGAGCCTCAGGGTCAGCCTCGGATGAGCCCCAGTATCTGTCTCCTCCTGATACAAGGCCTCTCCCTCTCCTGCCTGGACTAACCCAGTCCTTTTCATCTCCTTGTCTCTAGTTCAAGGCTTCTTGACCTGGGTTCTGGGAACTCTCCCAGGAAACCAATCACACGGGGCCTCTGGCTGAAGGGGAGCATTTCCTTCAGGCTTCGGCGGCCTGTCCAAGGGGTCTTGGTGCAAAAGCTCTGCTCGGGCCTCCTCCTTTCTCCAATCCCCTGGCTCCACTTGGCCTACCAAAGGGATTCTCCACCAGCATGGGCTCCCTTCCTAGGATCACGGAACTCCAGGGGGAGCTTCCCATCACCTTCAAGATCACAACACACCAACTCTGCTGGGTCCTTCTTGCATACTACGGCTCTCCTCTCCTGTCATCCAGTCCAACGAACTTTCTCTCCATTTGCAACAGCACACTCTCCCCACTTCTTACCTCTCCAGGGAATCCTCCCCACCTTTCCTTCAGGCCTGCACTCCAGGGCCACCTTATACAAGAAGTCTTCCTGGACCTTCCTCCCCTCTCCCTTCTCCTGCTCACTTGGCCAGGCCCTGGAGAGTTCCCTGAGGGCCGGGGATAGTCTCCACTGCCTCACTCTGGATCTTTGGCCCTCTACAGGGTGCCTGGCAGAGGAGGCACATCAATGTTTGCTGACTGGCCAGATAAAGCCAGGTAGGTGACAGTCTAGACAAAGACACTGGGCACTACAAACTCAGTCTGAGTCAAGAGTAGGACAAGACAGCAAAAATGCTAACTGCCTCTCAGGATCCATTAAGCCAGGACAAGCATCTGGGGCAACAGAGGCGGCTGCTCCACTGTGCCCTATGCCGGCCAAATGCCATCTGGAAACCTGGGTTAAACTTTTTAGTGAGGGACCCTGAAAGGCTGGAGCACCGCTTGGAGAGTGATCAGGATGACGGGGGAAACAGGAAGTTGGGACAGAAACTGAGAGGGATGAGGCCTGCTCTGTGTGGGCCCTGATGAGGGGCGGACGAGCTCCCCATCACTGGAAGAAAGTTCAAACAATCACAACAATCCCCGTTGGGAATGTGCTCGAGGACTAGGTGCCCGCTGGGTTCCCTTCCCCACTGTTTCTCTGGAAAGTGGTCACCAGCCTGGCGGCCCCCCTACCTAAACAAGACGCCTTTGATGACCTGCCAGGCGTTCGGAGCAGCCTGTGGGGCTCTGATCTGTGGCTGGGTTTCTGTGGCTGGGTCCCCTCCAACACTGCCATTGCTGGTCACCTGTGGGCAGCAGGGAGAAAGAGGTTAGGCCTAGAGCATCCCACCCCACTCCTTTCTGGGTTTCTCTTGCTCTCTGTGGTCCCTGGCATGAGAGATGTGCTTGGTCTAGGAGGGGACGCAGGATGCTGAGAAGTTAAACTTGGGCTCTTTCTGGCTCTGAAGCCTGCTCCCTAACCTCTCTGCCCAGGCTGTTGTGCACTGTGAATAGAGCCAGAAGCTCAACAACAAATCACCAGACCAGGCCTATCTACAGGTTGGTCATCCCTTGTTTGGTCCCCCCACAAAACTGAGAAGCAACGAGCATGTTAATATAATCTGCATCTCACTGAACTGAAGTGCAGGAGGCCAGAAGCTCACTGGGGAGGGGTAGGCCAGCTCCTGCCTGTCCTCCCTCCCAGAACCCGCTCTGCAATGGCCTCTTCCCTCCCATTCTGTCAGGCCCTGCCTGTGGGCACCCCTGGGACAATCAGTCACCACCTTGTGACATAATGGACCAAAGACATTCCCAACTTACCGCTCCTTTCATTCCCAGGGTCCATGGAAGAGCCCAGGCTGGAGAAGGCAGAAGATCCACCCACCAGGTCTTCCCCTGCCCCATCACCAGGCCCCTTCCCTTCACCCTTGCAGACATGCCACCAGCTGAGCTCCCCTCAACACAGTAGGTCTGAGTTTTGTAGAATTTGGAGATCATCAATCCAAATCTCATTTTACAGATGTGGAAACTGAGGCCCAGGAAGGAAAGGACTCACTCTGCCCCTGCACTCCAATGCCTCTCGGTTCTTCTCTGCACCCTTATACCAAGTGACTTGTCATGACCTTGAACAAGTGGCGGCTCTTAGGGTCTCCCTTTCCTCCAGCCCGTTCCCCAGCTAGCTCAGGGTTCCTGTCTAGCCATCCCCCACAGAAGCAGGCCCCAGGCAGTGGATATCAAAACAGTCCCCTTGGCTGAAGGCTCTGGGGAAGCCAATCTCTCATTTCTACAAAGGGCTGACCAGGGAGGGTCTCAGGGCAGGTTTAAAGAACAAATTACCCCAACCTGGATTTGGGACATGATACAGCTGGAAGTCATTGGCTCCTTAGAGAGAGTACAGTGAGCCCGACTCTCCCTGGACCCAGGAAGCCCAAGCCAAGCAGGAAGGGAAATGACTTGCTCAAAGTCACCCCACCAAGGAATGGCAGACAAGGCTGTGAATTCAAGGCCCTTACTGGTATCTGCTCAGGCCTCAGCAGGAGCTCTATGACCTTCATGCTTACATCAGGTCAAAGCTCAGAGAGACCTACTGACCAGTGGTCTTTGACAGACAGACCTACTGAGGCCTGGGCAAGGTCACCCAGCATGTCACGTCACATCCTTGTCCCCTTTCCCCCCTCTTTCTCTTATTGTTACATTTTTTAAAACTTTTTCAAAACTGAAATTTTCCAAAAAATTTTCAGGGAAAAAAATCATTTCGAATTGTCCAGAGAAACCTGGTGGAGATCATTCTGAAATGGAGATTTCCTTGAAGACTTGCTGTGTTCTCAGTCTAAGTCAGGAAAAGTAGGAGCACGCTCCTCCATCCCAGCTCTACTCCTCCAGGCACTCAGCCCTTTCTTGCCCCCGTTCTGATAGCACCCAGATTCTGCTCCCCCTCAACACACCACATGGCTGTCTTCAACCAGCTAATCCTGCATTCTGCTCCCATGATGCTTTGTCATTTATGGGGTGGGGTGGGAAGAAGGCTATGGTCTTAAACATGCCAGGCTGGCCACCTCCTGCTAGAGCTCCAGTTAAGCACGAGGATATGGACCTCCATCAGTGGCCCTTTGCTCCATCCAGCCTCAGCCTTCAGGAAGCCTTCCCTGACTACTCTAGGTCCAGGAATTTCTCCCTGCTCAGGGGAGGGAGTCCTTTAGGCCCCAGTTCAGATCCAGCAGGAGCCATTTCCTTATCACCCTCCCATTCCCCTCAGGGCCTGGATGGAATCTCCCCTGACCCCTCCTGGGAGCTGCCTAAGCCTCATCACTGTCTCCCTCCTACTGAAGGGAGAGCTCCTGGTCTCCCTGGCCTACAGGGCAGGGACTCTCCTCCCCAGCCTGTCCTCCCTCGTGGCTTCCTGATTCCTCTGCACCACACTCCCCCACCATCCCCCATCCCCTCTGGTGCTTGAGAACAGAGAAAGGAAGACTGACCCCAGGAGGGCTCCAGTGGTATTCCCCACAACAGACTGACCTGATATTTCTAGAACCACCACAGGGAGGAGGGGAGGGTTCTGGACTTGAATCCAACTCACTAACTTGAGGAGGGCCTTGGGCAAGACACATTCTAGGCCTCAGTTTCCCTATGGGTAAAATGAGGGGCCTGGCCTGGATAGGGCACAATGAGCACAGGCTTCTGGGAAACCTGCTACTTGACCTTGGCCAAGTTACTCAAGTTAGTAGGGTCTGTTTTCCCCTCTCTAAAATAAATGGGTTGGACAAGAAGCCCTTTCCTTCCAGCTGAGATGTCTTTGAGGGTCCTGCTAGCACCAGAACATGGCAGATTGACTCTCAGGATTACCAAGCTCCCTCCTCCTCCCCAGCACCCTGGGAGCACAGGATTCCCCCCTCCTTTGGAGCAGACACTAGAAAGCCCAGCACATCACTAACTGATGTCAGTGACTCCCCAAGCTAAAGGGGCTCAGGATCACTGCACCAGCTTTGGCCTGGGCTTACATAGGGGTCTTGTGAAAGAGCATGGGGGGGAGGGGGGTGCTGGAAACACACACTCAGCTACCCAAACAGAAGCATCTCTGTGGAGTAGCCAAGGTGCAAAGTTATCTGTTTATGACCAGGGGTTTCTGGGACTCAGCTGGCAGGTGGCCTGACCTCCAAGGAGAAAGCCTTCACCAAGCTTAGCAATGGTAGCCAAACCCTAGCCCCCCCCCCCCAACCAGAAGGATGGGGGAGTCAGGAGCTGGCTCCAAAGGGCCCCTGATTATACCAACAAATCTACTATTAGCCTCCTCTTCCAAAAGCCCCAAATAACCCAACTTCCTGGCCTGCCTTTGGAAGCTTCTCTGGCTGGTCTGAATCCACTAGATTCTGGTCACATTCATCAACCAGGAATTAGAGACTTCCAGAGCCTAAGTCTTACCCTTGATGTGGCTGACCCATATGTTTTCTCCTACCCTGCTGCCTGCCTCAGTTTTCTAAGGCTTAGCATGCTTCTCCCTCCCTCCTGTCTCTCTCCATCTCTCCTCTCCTCTCCTCTCTCCCATCTCTGTTAGCTTGTGTGTGTCTGTCCATCCTCCTCTCTCTTTCACTTATCTCTCCTCTCTCACCATCCTTAGCCTTCCCTTTGTCTCTCCATTTCTCCAACCTTTCTCCTACTTTCTCCATCTCCCTCTCTTTCCCATCTCTCCATCCTCCTCCCTCTCTCCCCTGTCTCCATCTCTCTCTTTCCTTCTCTCCTCTCCATTCTTCCTTCCTTGTCTCCATTCTTTGAGCTCCTCTGGCCCTCAGTAGGGAAGGCCCCTCACTGGATCCTGATCTCACTTAGCCTGGGGGGGGGGGGGGGGGGGGAGTTGTCCCCTTGCCCTTGGAAGGTGTCATTCAGTCTACCCAGACTAGGAGCTGCCCCCTCCTTCTTGAGCATTGACTGAATCTTCCTGCACAAGAGCTGGGCCCACATGGGGCTTAGTATCTCTGGCTGTTACAAGGCCACAGTGTCACAGTGAGATCAAAAGCACAGAATCTAAGGTCAACAAAGGTTACTGACTCCCTAGAGCCCACCTCACTCTGGACCTCAGTTATCCCCATTTTGTAAACTGAAGGGATATGAACCAGAAAATCTCAAAGCCACCATCCTGCCTTAATTCTAAATGTGGGAGTGTTTTCTAAAATCAAAGAAAGGTTGAGGCCTGGGAGGACTCTCCATTCCCATTTGACTGAGAACCACCTCAGGGCAGCTTCTTCATTGGAGCAGCCAGGGGGAAAGGGAAATGGAGGCAGCTCGTAAGAAGTGGGAGAAGAGGTGTGGGTGTCCTTCCCACCCCAGTCTTTAAATTAGGGAAAAGGAGACTTGGAAGGTAAGGCAGGGTTCCTACATCTGATGATAAGAATGTTAGGGGAAGGGGGAGGTGTCAAATCATGTCCTTAGGAGGGAGCACGAGGGCCAGAGTCAGGATCATTAGGAAAGGGTGAAGATTCTGGCTTTAGGATAGACCTCAGCATCCAGGCTAGTGATCATCGGCGATGCCCAGGAGGAGCAGGGAGGGTCGTCCCTCGAGTAAGAGGAGGGAAGGGGGGAACACAGGACATAGAGAGCTATCCAAAGTCCCTTAGGCTCTTCTGTCCTGCAGGCCTCATGTTACCCAGGAGGGAATCGAAGCCTCCTAGGCGGAAGAGAAGGAGGGCAAGGGCCCGAAGGAACCAAAGAATGAACTTTGACCCAGGCCAGCTCGAGTAGCCTTCCACGGCTGCCAGGAACTAGCTGGGTGACTCTGACCGAGTCACTGGTGTCTATTAGCCTCAGTTTCTTCACGTGTACAAGACAGAAGTCTGCACCCTAGGCTCTGTGGGTCCACCCCTCCCTCCCGGGCCAGAGACCAGCCAGGCCCACCCGCGGCGCATCTGGGAGGAGAGGGTTAGGAACTGGAGGGTTCTCTCCCTAAAGCAAGACGCCTGGGGGGCGGGGTGGAGAAGGGAGCCCGAGGGCAAGGCCGGGCACTAGCCCAGGGCAAAAGCAGGTGGGAGTCTAGAGTCAGGGTAAAGGGAGAAAGAGGAGGAGGCTGGGGGAGAGATCCAGTGGCTGGGGTGAGGCGGAGGCGCAGCGGCGGGGCGCGCTCCGGGAGGGGAGTCGGGAAGACCCCAGAGGAGGTGGTGGTCCGTGGGGCTCGGGCCCGGCGCGGGAGGGGCCGCGGCAGAGAGACCGCGTCGTACCGCGCCAGGCCTGGGCCTCCCGCCGCCAGCCTTCCGCCACCCGGCCCACCTCTCTCCCGCCCGCGTACCTGCCCGGAGCCGCCTCCGGTCACAGTCGCCGCCGCCGCCACTTCGCCCGGGTTCCCGTCCGCCTCCTGCGCAGCCGCCATCTTCCTGCTCCGTGTCCCCGCCCCCCCACAGGCCCCGCCCCGCCGCGCCCAATCTCGCGAGAACTGCCCCGGGCCGCCGGAGCCCGTAGTGAGGGCCAACGGGCCACCGTACCCGGCTCAGAGAGTCGCCACCCGGCACGAGCGCGTTCTCTTCAGAGGCCGTTCCCCAGTGCCCGGGGGCCAAGGCCGCAGCCGGCCGCCACCCGAGATCTCCGTTGTCAAGCGCCCTTGCACCGACCCCCCATTCCCGAGGCCCAGCTTCTCTCGGCCCCAGTCCGGCCGCCCCCTCCCCTACTCGGCCACCGTCCCCTAGACCCTCTCGGCCACGCCCCCAACCGTTATGAGTCGCGCTCCCCGCCCCCAGGGGAAGGGGCCGATCTGTTCTCGGGCCCCTGGCTCTAATCTGCCCATCCGCCACCACCCCGCTCCCTTCGTGCGAGAGTCGCGGCCCACTCCCCGCACAGCAAGACTCCTCCACAGCCGCCGGCCGATGCGCCCTGCGCTAACCCCCCGCTGGTGGTCACGACCATTCTCTCGCCTCGCGGCTCCTCTCCCCTCCCCCCGGCGTTGAGTCCTTTCGCGGCCACCGTCCCGCCTTTCGCCTTGCCCCTGCCCGTCCCACGTGCCCGTTCCCTTCTCGGCCACCGTACCAAACTCGGCTGCCCGTGGCAATCTACAGATTGGGTTCACAGGTTCTTTACTCCCCTCCCAGCATACACTCCCCTCTTGTTACCATCCCGGCCCCCGTGCTCTCATTCTGCCCCTGTTGGTCTTAGGGGTGCGCACGCGTGTAAAGACCGTCACCCGCTTGGGCCTCCTTCCTGAGCTGACTTCCTAGACGTCCCTGAAAGAGGTTGGTGGGTCACTCTCACATTGCAATCCTTGGAGGAAGCGACATTTCTCCACGCTGAGCCTTTTGAAATGAAAGGGAAATGGATAGCCCCTTGGACAGTACCAGGAAAAAAAAGGAACCGCTTTCCTGTCCCCCCACCCCCATCCAGGCTCTTGATGTGTGGCTTTGAATAACCCCCCTTTCTTGTCGTATATTGGATCCAATATTCTGATTAGCTTCAAATTCACTGATTCTGCACTGTTCAGTACGCTTACAAAGGGTAGAGGATAAAGGAACAATTAAAAGACATTTTATTTCTTCCTACCCCCCCAACCCACCTCATTTCACCCATCTCTGGGCAGAAGAGGGGAAGGCCATACAGCAGAACAGATTGGGTGATGGGGAACTACTCCCTCCCCCAAGCCTTTGGAACCCAAACACTACTGAGGTGTGCCAGCCCCATTCCCACAAACACCCCTTGCAAGAGCTGAGAAAGAATCCTTTTGTAGAAGAAGCTGGGAAAAGGTTTTCCCGGGGTTGCTCAAGCCCATGTTATTTTTGTTTCCCCAGTAAACAGGATGATTATATTTTGGGCCTCCGTGGGAAAAGAAGCAAGAGATTGGGATCTACAGGAGTTGAGCCAAGAGAAGCCAAGGAAAATGTGTGAATTCCCTTAGCTGTATCCTAGATTAGGAAGTATGGGGTAGCCCTTAGCTAAAACTTGATTCCTGGACAGCTTTAGTGGAAATGAGACTGGCAGACTAAGCTTTTACTGCCACCTGGTGGTATCTATCCTAAAATGGCTCATGCTTGTTGGACTTGGGGGATGGGGGGGTTCCTGCCTACCCAGTTCTGGGGCAGGAGATGGGGCACACCTAGACTACTGCTCTGGGCTAGCACTTTAAAATATTCTTGCCTATTTGGAATTATGCCCAAAGGGCTTTAAAAGACAATGCCCTTTGATCCATCCATACCACTGATAGGTTTGTACTCCCAAAGAGATAATAAGGAAAAATACTTGTACAAAAATATTCGTAGTGGCACTCATTGTGGTGGCAAAAAAAAAATGGAAAATGAGAGGATGCCCTTCATTTGGGGAATGGCTGAACAAATTGTATCTGTTGGTGATAGAATACTATTATGCTTAAAGGAATAATGAATTGGAGGGATTCCATGTGAACTGGAAGAACCTCCAGGAACTGATGCAGAGTGAGAGGAGCAGAACCAGGAGAACATTGTACGCAGACACAGATACACTGTGGTACAGTTGAATGTAATGGACTTGTCTACTAGGAGCAATGCAAGGATCCAGGACAATTCTGAGGAACTTGTGAGAAAGAATGCTACCCACATTCAGAGGAAGAACTGTGGGAGCAGAAACAGAAGAAAAAACAACTGCTTGATCACATGGGTCAATGGGGATATGATTGGGGATGTAGACTCTAAATGATCACTATTGTAAATATTAATAATATGGAAATAGATATTGATCAATGATACATGTGAAACTCACTGGAATTGCTTGTTGGCTACAGGAGGGGGAAAGGAGGGGAGGGAAAGAACATGAATCATGTAACCATGGAAAAATATTCTAAATTAATTAAATTAAAAAAAAGAAAAATATTCTTGCCTGCCAGGCTAATAGTTAACTTCATGGTCCTACCGTCAGAATAAAAGGTGGAAATAATCCTTTACAAATCTCATTTCGCAGTTTTGTGATGTCTGAAAGCTTAAAAATATTTCCTTCAAGGTGAATCTTAAATTTTTTTTACCTTTTAAAAAGAAAATTAAACCGTTACCTTCCATCTTAGAATCAATACTGTGTATTGGTTCCAAGGCAGAAAAGCTATAACATCTAGGCAGTGGGGTTTAAGGGACTTGTTCAAGATCACACAGCTAGGAAATACCTGAGGTAAAATTCAATCTCAGGACCACCCATCTTTAGGCCTGGCTCTCAAGCCACCAAGCCACCTTGTTGCCCCTTTTGCCTTTCTTTTTTCACATTTCCTGATAGGATTTCCCCCCACTGTTCATTTAGGGTTTGCTGTTTTTTGTTCTTAGGAGGCCAAGATTGAGAAGTCAGGAACCATGTGGTAGGGTAGTACAGCAATAGTAGCATTCAGATTTCAGAAAAGACAAAACAAGGGCCCAGTGCAACAGAGGGCATAGAAGTCTAAACTGAAGAACCAAGTTTGGAGACAACCAAGAGGTAATTCTGAATACAGTATATACCATGGATTGAAAGACACATCCAAGAGGGGAAAAGCACAAGAAAATAATTCCATCATAAATTTTAGAACTCCCCAGGAAAAAGAATCCCTTGACTACAGGTCTCTGAAAGTGGCTGGAAAAAAAGGAAAAAGAAGAAAATAAATGAGATTACAAGCAAAATTAAAGCTATTGAATATATGGCATAGAAGAGAAGATGAAAAACTTTGCTTAAATACTAGGTTTCTTGAAAAAACGGAATGGAGTAAAGATTCAATGATTAAATGAGGCAACAGGAATATAGGTTGAGGAGAGAAAACTTGGAAATCATTCTATGAAAACTGAGTCAACCCAAAAAACCGGAATCCCTTATTTTGATAAATCATAAAAGAAAACTGGCCAGAAAAACAGAGGACAAAGTGAATGAAAATAATTATATTTTGCTGGTCACCTCCTGAAAGAATCTACTTGAAAACACTGAGGAATATATCCAAAATAAAGAGCTTCCAGTCCAAAGAAAGAGAATGAATGCTGAAAGTAGCTAGAAAAAAAAAAGTTCAAGTACTAAGAAACCAGAGTGAGGATTCCACAAGACCATGCTATAGCTCCTTTATTTTTAAAAAGGCCTTGGAGGACTTGCCTTTGGACCTGCATGCAGTTCCAAGTCTGTAAAGCTTGAGGTCACATTGCAGGAATGCTGCAAAGGTGAGGTTCACTCTGGCAAGTGTAAGATGGCTCAATTGTATGTGAAAACTTTAATACATAAAAGAAGCCCTCTGTGATGTGTTGGGAGGCACAGGCTGACAGAGAAAGGGGGCATCAAGACCTTAGCAAATGAGCAGGGTCCATCCAGTTGGCATAAGTGGGCAAAAATTCCCCTTCCCAGTCTGAGAAAGACAAGGAACTGCATTATAAATAGCAGCCCCAGAAAGTGAGCTCATACAGGAAAATCCAATGTCTGCTGGGTTCCGAACATCTCTTGTGGGCCCCAAGAATAAGGCAAGAGACTTTTTACCAGTCACCCAGGCTCAGAGACAACAGCATACTGAAAACCTACTTAGAAATGGAATCCTTTGGGGGCAGTTGGGTAGCTCAGTGTATTGAAAGCCAGGCCTAGAGATGGGAGGTCCTGGGTTTAAATGTGGCCTCAGACACTTCCCAGCTGTGTGACCCTGGGCAAGTCACTTGACCCCCATTGCCTAGCCCTTACTGCTCTTCTGCCTTGAAACCAATACCCAGTAGGGAAGGTGAGGGGTTAAAAAAAATAGTAACTAGGTTATCACTTGTAACACCTATGAAGAACAGGGTAAATTTTTTTTAAACCCCAATAAAACAAAATATAGGGGGCAGCTGGGTAGCTCAATAGATTGAGAGTCAGACCCAGAGATGGGATGTCCTAGTGACATGGGCACTGTACCCCAGAAACCCAGGCGAACTATTATCAGGGAAACTCCCTTGCTTTGCCTCCTCCTGACTCTTAACCTAGAAACACCCAATGACCCCACCCAGGGTCCTGAGATGTTTATCCTCCTTAATTGTCCTCTAGATGGAAGATGGACAAAGAGATGAATCTTTATGCCTCCAGGCAGACCCCAGTCAGATGACCACCCCACCCCACCCCACCAAACGCCTGAGGGACTAATACTCTAGGTCATGTCCACACCAGGACCTAGCATCTGTTGTAAAGAGTATAAAATCCCCAGAACTGATGTCATCTGGGGGACAGCCTCTCCATCCATGCAAATTCAACTTCAGATACTTCCTAGCTGTGTGACCCTGAGCAAGTCACTTAATCCCCCATTGCCTCGACCTTACTGCTCATCTGCCTTGGAACCAGTAACAATTGTGAAGAGAGAATTGAACTCTCTTAGTTTATTTTTAAATGTAATCAATCAGCAACCTTTAATCAAATCAAGAATTTAAAGTACCCCTACTTCTCAGCTCTCTTACCTAGTGACTTACCCAGTGCTAAGTAGGGTTTGAATGTGTTTCCTATGGTATCTTTTAAAAGTATGGATTGTGGGCAGCTGGGTAGCTCAGTGGATTGAGAGCCAGGCCTAGAGACGGGAGTTTTTGGGTTTAAATCTGGCCTCAGACACTTCCTAGCTGTGTGACCCTGGGCAAGTCACTTGACCCCCACTGCCTAGCCCTTACCACTCTTCGGCCTTGGAACCAATACACAGTATTGACTCTAAGATAGAATGTAAGGGTTAAAAAATGTAAAATAAATATGGATTAAATTGAACATGGCAGTCATAACACTGCATTGCTTCTGCTGAGTCCCCTTCTGAGTTTCCTTCTCTTTTCTGTGTTTAAAGATTTCACTGCTACCCTTTGCCTTCTCCCTCTATCTCTCTTGCCTCACTGGCCCCTACATTCTTCCCTCCTCACCAAAGAGAACAGCCCACCTTCCAACACCGGAGACTTGAGCAGATCAGTTCTCCCTGCTGCCTGAGTCTGGTAATGGATGTTTCCCACCACCAAGAAGTAGGAAATGCTGCATCAGTCTATGAGCTGGACTTAGTTAGCCACAGCCCTCATAGAGGAAAAGAGTTCCCCGTATAATTTGCTGGATGGGTCATTCAGCTCTACCTTAAATACTTCTAAGGAGACAGAACCAGCTGCCAGCCAAAGCAGCCCATTCCACTTTTGGACAGTTAGTTAGTTATCAGGAACCTTTTGTTGACATCAAGCATCAATCTGGCAGCTCAGAGTAGCTAGGTGGCACAGTGGATAGACCACTGGGTTTAGAATTTGGAAGACTCATCTTCACAAGTTCAAACTCCACTTCAGACACTAGCTACATGATCCTGGACAAGTCACGTAACCCTGTTGGCCTCCGTTTCCCCATCTCTAAAATGAGCTGGAGAAAGAAATGGCAAACCACTCCACTATCTTGGCCAAAAAATCAGAATGTCAAAAATGACTGAATAAAATCTATTCTTAACTTTGTCATTTCTAACTACTGCTTCTGGTCCTGCCCTTTGGGACCCCATGGGACAAATGTATCCCCTCTTCTTTTTTATTTTATTTTTTTAATTTGGAAAATTTTAATTAATTAAGAATATTTTTCCTTGGTTACAAGAGTCAAGTTCTTTCCCTCCCTTCCCCCAACCCCCTCCTGTAGCCAATGCGCAATTCCACTGGGTTTTACTTGTGCCACTGATCAAGACCTATTTCCATATTATTGACATTTGCACTAGAATGATCTCTTAGAGTCTACATCCCCAATCATATCCCCATCGAACCATGTGATCGGAACTTCTGAGTTTCCGCTCCCACAGTTCTTTCTCTGGATGTGGATAGCATCTTTCTCATAAGACCCTCAGAATTGTCTTGGATCATTGCATTGCTGCTAGTAGAGAAGTCCATTACCCTTGATTGTGCCACAGTGTATCAGTCTCTGTACAATGTTCTCCTTGTTCTGCTCTGTGGAGATGCTCTTAAAGTCTGTCTGTCACCAGCTGGATTAGCTCTCCATCTAAGCTTTACTGTCCTCTGTGAACTGGCAGAATAGAACATTCACCCCTTTATCCAAACCATCCTTAAAGTGATACACAGCATGGAACCAAGCCCAGATCCACCAGGAGGGTACGTACACGCTGACCATCTGCCACCAACATTGAATTGTAACAATGACTCTGATTTTCATCATACAACCATGTCTGAATATGGTTAGAAGGAGGCAGTATTGGAGCACCAGAACTGGATTCAGGAAGACCTGAGTTAAAATCTAGCCTCAAGCACTTACAAGCTGTGTGATCCAGGACAGCTTCCTGTTCTCAGTCTCATTTCCTTATTCATCTGTAAAATGAGCATAATAATAGCACCTCCCTCCCTGGGCTTTTGTGAAGATAACATAAGGAAAATACAGGTAGCCCTTCCATATCCTGAGTTTCCCCACTGCCATTTTGATATTTTGCAGATCAGCATAAGAAATTAAGTGAGAATTCAGGGGGAGTTTTTTGGAAATAGCAGATGACACGTGAAAGGCCAGCAGGCAACACAGAAAAAGTTTAGGACCTCAAAAATGCATAACATATATGTATAGCTTATAATATCAATCTATTATTTCTTTGGATATCATAAATGTGCACAATTTCTTTTTTAAAGTTCAAATAAATAATTTAAAGTTTGCAAAAAGAATGCAAAAGCCAGCAGAGGACACACAAAGGCTAGAAATGTTAACACTGAACTTACATATAGCCAATGGCCAAATACTTAACCCACATTTTACAATAAGGAACTGTAAATGGCCCATAAAACAAAAAGAAAAAATTCAGACTTTTCTGGGATGAAGGGAGAACCAAAAGAGTTTATATAGATTTTCCAGACAGATGGCTTGTGCCTAAAACTGCCCCCCCCTCCATCCAGATGTGGAAGTGATACCTGTATTTGTCACGTGCTGTGCAAACCTTAGCATCCTATATAAATATTAACTTATTATTATAGTCTAATCTAGAAGTGTCCAACCCATAATCCTCCTCATGGCTGTCTAATCTAGAATAAAATATAATTGGAAAATAATAAAATACATAGAAATGCAATAAAACATAATATTAAATTTGAAAACTAAGTGGAATAAAAAAAATCTAATCTGATAATATAAAAAAAAAAACTAAGTTGATAGGTGGCCTATTAGGGTTTTTATAATTGGGTTAGTGATTCAAGTTTCTCTTTTTTAAAAAAAAATTATTCAGATCATTAAATATTTCCCAAATGCCTATAATAAACATTTAACATTTCTTAAATAAAATTTTTTTTGAGTTCCAAATTCTCTCCCTGCTACCTCTCCCCCTTCCTTGAGAAGGCAGGCAATTTTGTTTCAATTATATATGTGAAGTCATGCAAAATATATTTCCATATAGTCATGTTGCAAAAGAAAAAGACCAAAACAAAACAAAACAAAACAAAACCCAACCCAACAACATGAAAAGTAAAGAAATGAAAAGGTGCCTGCTTCCACATCTGCCTGTGAATTTGTCAGTTCTCTCTCTCTCTCTCTCTCTCTCTCTCTCTCTCTCTCTCTCTCTCTCTCTCTCTCTCTCTCTCTCTCGGTGGACAGCATTTTCCTTTAGAATTAGATCTAAATCCAATCTGGATCAGTCTTCAGCAGAGTAGTTAAGTCTTTTGCAGTTGATCATTGTTACAATATTGCTGTTACTTTGTACATTTTCCTGTTTAGCTTTCTTCACTTTGTATCAGTTCATATAACTCTTCTCAAGTTTTTCTGAAACTGTCCTGTTGTCATTCCTTATGGCACAATAGTATTCCATCACAATCATTCAGCACAACTTGTTCAGCTATTTCCCAACTCTGGGGCATCCCCTCATTTCCCAATTCTCTGCCACCTCAAAAAGAGCTGCTATAATAATTTTTGTATAAGTAGGTCCTTTCCCCTTTGCAACTCCTATTTCTATTTGAGACAATCCCCACCAATGTAATCCATAGTTCTTCATCATCTGCACAAGAAGGGTCTCCCTATACTTTATCAAAAGCTTTGCTAGGAGGCCTAGAGGTTCTGGGTTTAAATCTGTCCTCAGACACTTCCAAGCTGTGTGACCCTGGGCAAGTCACTTGACCCCCATTACCCAGCCCTTACTGCTCTTTTGTCTTGGAGCCAATACACAATATTGATTATAAGATGGAAGGTAAGGGTTTAAAAAAAATAGTCTAGTTAGGGGACAGCTGGGTGGTTCAGTGGATTGAGAGCCAGGGCTAGCGAGAGGAGGTCCTGGATTCAGATATGACCTCAGATCCTCCTTAGCTACATGACCTTGGGCAAGTCACTCAACCCCCATTGCCCAGCCCTTACCACTCTTCTGTCTTGGAACCTATACACAGTTATAAAGTCTTTTTTAAAAAAGCTTTACTAAAATCAAGACTGAACTGTGTTAACATTTCTCTTATCAGTTAGAGTAATCCCACAGAAAAAAGAAAACCCATGACCCATTCTTGGCAAAACCAAGTCGGTAATTGCTGCAAACCCAATTGAGTGAACTGGCGTAATTTGATCCTAGAGCGCCCCCTGGTGGATTTCCCAGACATAGCCACCAAAGCAGCTACCTCAGGCCCAATGGAGACGTACCACACACCCTGCCTAGAAACAGTAGGAGCATTGAATAGCATTAAAAACGTTTTTAATGGCTTATTTTCTTCCAGTTGCCTGCAAAAACAATGTAGACTGATTTCTCTCTCCTCTCATTGAGAGGGTAAACGACTGGATAGAAGTTATACATTGCAGTCATGCACAAGATCCCCATATTAATCATGTTGTGAAAGAAAACAAAGTAAAAAACCAGTATGGGGGGCAGCTGGGTGGCTCAGTGGATGGAGAACCAGGCCTAGAGATGAGAGGTCCTGGGTTCAAATCTGGCCTCAGATACTTCCTAGCTGTGTGACCCTGGGCAAGTCACTTCACTCCCATTGCCTAGCCTCACCACACAGTATTGATTCTAAGACAAAAAGTAAAGGTTTAAAACAAACACACAAACAACAACAACATAAAACCCAGCTTTCTCCAGTCTGCATTCAGACTCCGTGAGCTCTTTTTCTGTTTGTTTGTTTTTTTTCCATCACGAATCCTTTGGAATGATCTTGGATCATTATATTGCTGAGAAGAGCTAAGTCATTCCCTGCTGATCATCATACTTTATTGCTATTACTGAATATAGGGTTCTCCTGGCTCTGTTCACTCACTTTGCATCAGTTCTTTTAAGTCTTTCCAGGTTTTTGTGAAAGCATCTTGGCCGAGCATAGTTTTTCATTACCACTTCCAATCATGGAATACTTTCAGGAAAAGTGTTCTTCACTTTTGTTCCTGCTGCTACCCAGAGTCGTTGGCTGGAAAGTAACTATCATTCTCAGATCCTCCCCCTTGAGTAAATCCCTTCCCTTCTCCAGGCCTCCATTACTTCATTTGGAAGAGATGTCTCCGAGAAGCCTATCCAGTTCTATTACCCTAGGACCATGTTGGTGAACCTATGGCACATGTTCCAGAGGGAGCTCCCTTCTCCCTCTCCATGCACACCTGAGGACATTTCTCACATCACCCACCCTCTGCTCAGAAGCCCAATGGGAGCACTTTCTCCTTCTCCTGTCTGGGGGAGAAGGGGGCTCACATGTGGTGCAAGGATTACAGTTTTGGCACTCTTTCTCTAAGAGGTTCACCATCACTGACCTAAGATCTCAAAATTCTCTGATTTTGTGGCTTGCTGATCTCTCTCACTTTCTCTTTAGGTTTTTCCCCACTGGCTTTCTGGGTGCCAATTAGTCATTCAGGATCCTCTATTATTACTTCCAAACACTCTTTCATTTCATTGGTTCCTTTCTCTGGGGCTCTAGATATCTGCCTACCCTAGGTCAGGGAAGCTGTGCTAGTCTCAGCTCTTCTTTTCTTTCCCAATTTCATACCCCCCTCCACTTTTTTTTAACCCTTACCTTCCATCTTGGAATCAATACTGTGTATTGGTTCCAAGGCAGAAGAATGGTAAGGGCTAGGCAATGAGGGTTAAGTGACTTGCCCAGGGTCACACAGCTGGGAAGTGTCTGAGATCAGATTTGAACCTAGGACCTCCCATCTCTAGGCCTGGCTCTCAATCCACTGAGCTACCCAATTGCCCCTCCTCCCTTTCAATACCCATTGTGACTTTAGACTCCCCCTCAGTTTCAGGAACTCTACCTGTGCAATGAAATTGCATTAATGATGTCTAGAATCCTAAGGAATTAGGAGAATGTTAAGCTTCACAATGGAATTTGCAGCAATCTAGTCAATACCTTTCTAGTGTAAAGAGGGGCTAACACTTGCCAACAGAGTCACAGAACATTATAGTTGGAAGTTATTGGATCTATGGATGGATGAGTCCTTTTCTTTCTCTGTACCTCAGCTTATGGAGGGGTTGGGGGAGCCTAACACTTCTGATGTGAGGGCTTTTCAAGACTGTTCACCCACTTTGGGTATCTATCTGTTACCCAACTCCTTGGGTAGCTCGGTGATCCAGGGAATAGATGGAGTCAGGAAGACATATCTTCCTGAGTTCAAATCCAGACTCAGACACTTGCTAGCTGTGCAACTCTGGGCAAGTCACTGAATACTTTTATCTCAGTTTCCTCATCTGTAAAAAAAAAAAAAAAGCTGGAGTTAATAGCTAACCACTCCAGTATCGTTGCCAAGAAAACCACATGTGGGCTCACAGAGTCGGACAAAACTGAACAACTACGAAATGTCAACCAGCTCTCACCTGTGGCTCCAAGAGCTGTAGCATGTGAAGTAACAGCACCCTGGTAAACCAAGATGAGGGCAACCAACAGGTGTCAAAGCCATCGGTGACTTAAGGAGATGTCTGACTTCCCTCTGAGGATGGGAAAATGAGGACAATTTCTTCCAAAAGCCATGATGCCTTGGACGGCTGGCACCATGGAGTGGTTGAAGCTTGGTCAGACGTGGAAGACACCACGGCCATCCACTGCATCCTGGGCCTTCTCTGGTCATCCTGACTTCCGTCCTGCCATTGGACTTCCGTGACTCTGGAAGAGAGGGAGGCTGAGGACTTTGTGCGACTCTGCCTCCCTGAAATCCAACTCGTGTTCCAGTCAAGACGTTTCTCATTCTCGGTGTCATCGATCTGCTTCGGATAGGAAGGATGGGATGAAGAGCAAGAACCTCAGCTTGTGTCTGCAGTAGCCATTCCTACTGAAGTAGGAGATAAGGGACATTTCTAGAACTCTCCAAGGTACTTCAAATGCGTTATCACAACTGATCCATAAAGGGACTTTAGTAGCCATCCAACACCATCGAAGAGCCAAATGGTGCAGTGATAGAGGGATGGGCCTAGGGTCAGGAAGACCTTAGTTCAAATCTGACTTTAGACACTTCCTTAATTGTGGCCAAGTCACTTCACCTCTGTCTGCCTTCACCTCCCCACCTGTAAAATGGGAATAATAATAAGCGCTACTTCTAGGGCTGCTGTGAGGATAAATTGAGATGATATTTGTATTCTGCAAACCTTACAGCACCATAAGAATGTTGTTGTTTCTATTCTTTGTGATGCCACATGTGGTTTTCTTGGCCAAGACACTAGAGTAGTTTGCCATTTTCTTCACCAGCTCATTTTTTTTTTTACAGATGAGGAAATTGAAGCCAAGAAGGTTGGGTGACCCAAGGTCATGTAGCTAATGTTTCTGAGGTCAGATTTGAACTCAGGAAGATGTCTTCCTGACTCCAGGCCCAGTTCTCTATCCACTGTGCTACCCAGCTGCACCTAAGAATGCTAGCTATCATTATTATTACCTAGTCCCCAATATATAGGGGGCAGCTGGGTAGCTCAGTAGATTGAGAGTCAGACCCAGAGATGGGAGATCGGAGATCCTAGGTTCAAATCTGTCCTCAGACACTTCCCAGCTGTGTGACCCTGGGCAAGTCACTTAACCCCCATTGCCTAGCCCTTACCACCCTTCTGCCTTGGAACCAATACACAGTATTGATTCTAAGATGGAAGGGAAGGGTTAAAAAAACAAGCTATAGACCAGGTGAAGAGATTATCTCTGAAAGAAAGCACTAGAATTAAGGGGGATTAGAAAAACTGCCTTGTTGAAGGTCAGGCTTCAAGGAAGCCAGGCGGTGGCCATGAGGAGGGAGTGAGTTCTGGAGATAAGGGATAGCAAGTGAAAATTCAGGGAATCAGGAAGATGGAGTATTTTGTTCAACAAACAGCAAGAAAGCCATTCACTGGATGGTGGAGAATGTGAAGGTTGGGTGTAAGATTTAAGAAAATTGGAAAGGAAAGCAGCTGGATAGCTCAGTGGATTGAGAGTCAGGCCCAGAGAGGAGAGGTCTTGGGTTCCAATCTGACCTCAGACACTTCTTTTTTTTTTTTTAACTTAATGAGTTTATTTAGAATATTTTTCCATAGTTACATGAATCATGCTATTTCCCTCCCCTCCTCCCACCCCGCTCCCATAGCCAAGGAGCAATTCCATTGGGTTTTACATGTGTCATTGATCAAACCTATTTCCATATTATTGATGTTTGCACCAGGGTGATCATTTAGAGCTCAGACACTTCTTAGCTGTGTGACCCTAGACAAGTCACTTAACCCCCATTGCCCAGCCCTTATCACTCTTCTGCCTTGGAACCAATACATAGTATTGATACTAAGGTGGAAGGTAAGGATTTTAAACAAACAAACTAGAAAGGTAGAGGAAGGGAGCAGGTTGTGAAGGACTTTCCCCCACTCTAAACTCTTACCTTCTGTGTTAGAATAAATACTATGTTTTGATTCTAAAGCAGAAGAGCAGTAAAAGCTAGAAAATAGGGGTTAAGTGACTTGCCCAGGGTCACCCATCTAGTGTGTAATTAGAATTTTCTCCCCAGGGACTCTCCCAGAATCTCAGTTATATATCTATGTTACCTAACTAAGGTAGGGAAGATATAAGTTTTGTGAGCCTCCACCCTCACTCTCTGCTCCGGAGAAATGTGGCTGTGGTAGTTGGGTGAGAGCCAGGCAGGAGAATTTTACTCACGTGGCTTTACTCAGGCTTTTACTTTTGTTCTTGTATTTCTTCTACTTCAGTGATTATTAATAAATCTTATAAAATGTAATACTTGGAGTTATTAGATATTAATTTAAATCTTATACTAAGAAGTGACTGAGGTCAGATTTAAACCCCAGAACTCCTAATTTGGGTCTGGCTTTTTATCCATCGAGTCACTTAGCTGGCTTTCTTTTTCTTCTTCTTTCCTTCTTTCTCTATTTCCTATTCTTCCTTCCTTCTTTTCTCTTCCTCCCTCCCTCCCTCCCTCCCTCCCTCCCTCCCTTCCTTCCTTCCTTCCTTCCTTCCTTCCTTCCTTCCTTCCTTCCTTCCTTCCTTCCTTCCTTCCTTCCTTCCTTCCTTCCTTCCTTCTGTCTTAGTATTAATTCAAAGACAGAAGAGTGGCAAGGGCTAGGCAGTTGGGATTAAGTGACTTGGCCAGAGTCACATAGCTAGGAAACATCTGAGGCTACATTTGAACCCAGATCCTCCGAACTATAGGCCCTGCTCTCTATCCATTATGTTACCTAGCTGCCCCTATAAAAGATTTCAAAGTCCTTCTATATTTGATCTTGGAAATAATAGGAAACCATTGATGTTTATTAATTGGAGAGTATTGTGCAGATGTGACCTTTAGAAAGAACACTTTGATCAACAACCCAATCGCCATAGAAAGGCTGAGTTACTTGCTCAGGGAAATAGTATTAATAAGTATCTGAAGGAGAATTTGAACTCAGGTCTTCCTGACTTCACGTCCAAGACCCCACCTACTGTCACCTAGCTGCTGTTGTACGGGTGTGGTGGATATTATTTCCCTTATTCCTGTCATACCCTATTCAAGAAAAGTTAACAAAACTTTTAACTTTTTTTAAGTTTTGTTCATTTTTTTTCCAAGATTACACATCAGTACAATTTTCATTATTTTTATTTTTAAAAAATTTCTATTAAATGCATATTTCCACATTCATCATATCATGTGAAAAAGGACAAATATCAGGGCTGCTATGTGATTCAGAGAACAGAATACCAGTCCCCGAGTTGGGAGGACCTGGGATCAAATCTAACCTGCTGCACTTTCTAG
The DNA here is from genome assembly GCF_027887165.1 of Monodelphis domestica. Taxonomy (NCBI): domain Eukaryota; kingdom Metazoa; phylum Chordata; class Mammalia; order Didelphimorphia; family Didelphidae; genus Monodelphis; species Monodelphis domestica. The sequence continues at coordinate 422,129,115 of NC_077230.1, forward strand.
CTATATAACCCTAGGCAAGTCACTTAACCCCAATTGCCTAGTCCTTATTGCTTTTCTGCCTTAGGACTGATACTTGTATCAATTCTAAGACAGACTGTAAAGGTTTACAAAAAAAAAAGATACATATTGCTTATACTAGAGAATAATTCATGGAAGAAATAAAGTGAAGAATGACATGCTTCAATCTACATTCAGCAAGCCTCCATATGTTCCTTCTGTGGTGGTGGATAGCCCTTTTTTTTTTCCTTTAAACCCTTACCTTCTGTCTTGGAATCAATACTGTGTATTGGTTCCAAAGCAGAAGAGGGGTAAGGACTAGGCAATAGGGGTTAAAGGACTTGCCCAGGGTTGCACAGCTGGGAAGTATCTGAGATCAGATTTGAACCCAGGACCTCCCATGGATTTTTGATTTTTTTTGTTTGAGATTGTATTTTTATAAATAAACTGTAACATTTTAAAAAGAGTGGTTGCCTTAAACTGTGACTGCGGAAATATGGTTTCAAGACATTGTCTTGAGTTAAATCAAATATAAAGTGGTCGCCAGGGAAAAATTCCCAAATATGAAATATACCCAAGTCAGCTGGGTTTTTATGGAGATTTTAATTAATAAAAATAAGGAATTAATGAGAGAGAGAGAGAGAGTAAGAGGAAACAATGAGAAAAGGTCTAGGCCAGCCTAGATCCAAGCCCTAAGAGAGAGATCAGTCAGTCTTTAATCCACTCACTACAAGATTTGTCCCAAGCAAGATTCTAGTGTTCAGAGAGAGACCCTCCAGTTTAGCTCAGGAAGCTCCACTTCAGCTTCCAAGGCTGCATTTTCTTCTCAGAGGCCTTCTGATTCTCCTTTTAAAGAAAATTTTCTCCCATGTCACCTCCCCTAAGTTCTCAAATCTACCAATCATAGCAGACATTTTCACAGGACTGACCATTTTTAATTCACACCTTCTTTAGTTCTCAACTTCTCTGGGTAGACTAAAACTTCTGAGTAAGTTCACACCTCTTTGCCCCTTGCAAGTTTGCAAGTTGCCTGGCCTTTATAGGTACTTAGCACCTTTTTGTATTAGATCTAAAAATAGACTTAGCTTAAGGTTTTTTAGCTTTACTTTAAGTATGGGTTAAGTACTTTTCATTGTTCAGTAAAGAGTTTACAACTTTATCTTCCCCTAAAGTATGCTTAAGTATGGGTGGAGTAGAGTTCTCACATTCCTGATCAAGTACCTTCATTGTTTAAAATGGGGAATGGTCTTAACCAAATCTTCTGAAGTAGGGTCTGAGAATTTTTAAGATTCACAAGTCTGAGAGATTTTAAGATTCACAATCTCTAGGCCTGGCTCTCAATCCACTGAGACAACCAACTGCCCCCTGGATAGCCTTTTTCATGAGTCCTTTGGAGCATTGCTGATAATGGTTAAGTCATTTACAGTTGGTCATCACATATCATTGTTGTTACTGGGTACAACCTTCTCCTGGTTCTACTCACTTCATTTTTCATCACTTCATAGGAGTCTTTCTAGGTTTTTTGTGTGATCATATTGTTCATAATTTCTTCTGGTGAAATAGATTTCCTTTATAATCAGTCTGAGATCAGAATTGTTACCCCTGCTTTTTAAACTTTGGCTAAAGAGTAGTAGATTCTGTTCCAGCCCTTTACTTTTACTCTGTGTGTGTTCCTCTGCTTTAAATGTGGCATATTGTGAGATAATGGCTTTTAATCTACTCTGCTTATCTCTTCCATTTCCTGGGAGAGTTCATATCTGCAGTTGATTACTGCATATTTCCCTCCATCTTATTTTCCCCATTTAGTCTACTCTTTCCTTCCTTTCTACCTTTCCCTGTTCACAAATATTTTTGTTTCTGACTACAGACTCCCCAAATTCTCCCTCCCTTTTCTTATTTCCTGCTCCCTTTCTTACTTAGGATGAGTTTCTATAACCAACTGCAAGTGGATGTTATTCCTATCTTTCAACAATTCTGATGAAAGTTTCAAGAATTGCCTGCCCTCCCCCATCTCATCTTCCCCTCCACTGTATTGATTCTTACTTGCCTCCTCCTGTAAGATAATTTCCCCTCATTTTTTCTCTCCTTTTCACTTTCCCCAGTGTATTCCTCTTTCTTATCCCTTGATTTTCTTTTGCTTTTTCTGAGGGATATCATCCCATCATAGTCAATTTATTCTCTGCTCTCTGTCCATGTATAATTTAGGTTCACTGTCTCAATAGTGATAAAGTTCTTGAGTATCTTCCATACCTTAAGTATCCTAAGTAATTTAGATACCTTGAGTATTTCAAATATCACTGATATCTTAAGTATCTTGTCACATATTGTCAACTTGAAAAAACACAGAACTACTAACATAGTCATAAAAACCAAGTCTTTAATATATATGGGACACTATCACAGAGCCAAATGCCAAAAACTGGGACAGGATCCCTGGGAGGGCCACTGGATGATTCTCCAAAGAACAATAGAACCTGGGGATGTTTTATACGCTTTGGGGAACTCAGGACATCAAACCTACACTGACAGATTGCAAGCAGGCTTGGAAAAGAGGCCATAGCCAGAGGCTGGGGTATCAAGGCATAGTGGTCTGGGACTTCCCCTCCGGGGAGTTCTCAGGGGACAAGGGCAGAATTGGCGTCTTCAGATTTCAAGTTGACAATATATAGTAAAGCAATCAGTTTAACCCTATTGTTTCCCTTGATTACCTTAAGTTTCTAAAGTACTTTAAGTAACTCATGTATCCTACATATCTTAAGTGTCCTGGTGCTTTTACTTTTAAAGAGGCTCCTTGGAAGAGAAATGCTTTACTTTTAACTTCCTCCAATTTTTTTGACATTCTGTTATTACATTTTACAAATGAGTAAACGGAGGCTCACAATAGTTTCCTTTCGGTCATTAGGGCAGCAAATGTCAGAATCCGGATTCGATCTCACTCTGAACCCAAGGCGCAAGCTGCAGCACAGGAAAGCCAAAGGACTTTGGAGCGCAGGGATCAGGAAAGCAAAGTAGGTTTCTCCGCGGGGTCCCCCTTCTGGCTATCTCGGGAAAGTCCTCTTTGGAATCAGTTTTCTGGTCACGTGTAGGGACCGGCAGGGAACCGGCTCTGGCCAGACAAACAGTCCCTCTTCATTCTGGGTAGGAGCACCCTGCCGCCCCGCAGCCCTCCATCTGCGCATGCTCTACCCAGTCAGCGTCCTTGGAGCCAGGGCGAGACAGATTGGTCAGTACCATGACCAATCAGAGGAAAGACTTGGAAGGCGGTGTTCCCTCCACCCCCTGCTCCCTCCTAAATTCTTGGCCAGTCGGCGAGGGTCCAGGGCCGCAGGGACCAATCAGCGGAGAGGGGCGTGGCCTCCAGTCCTTGCTCAGAAATTCTGTTAAAGGTCTTTTGATGCGGAGAGGGAGATGGAGGGGGATGGGGGAAATTTAGACTGGGGGCATTTCGAATTCCTTCTCCCTCCCCCTCTCTCTGGGTCCCTCTCCAAGAATCCTTTACTCTATTTGGGGACTCTTTTCTTCCCATCCGTAAAATCAGGGGGTCGTACTGAGGTTCTGCTCAGGAATCTTGTGTGGCTCCCCAATTCCCGCAAGCTTCCCTCCGGAATCTTTCCCCCATCCCTTTCTCTCTTTCACCTTTCCCTGAAACCCTCCTCTTCTCCACAGAGATATCAGCTTTAGAGCCGAGAAAACAGTTCTTCACATGGAGAATATGAACTTGCTCTTAAGAATTCGCTTACTGTAGCTCAATGGAATTGGTTTCCTTGGTAATCCTCTGTATGTACTTAAAAGACAAGAGGCAAGCTCAGCAAGAGAGTGAAAGATGCCCATTATACCAAGATAGGAACCCGTGGTCTGGATGGGATCCCAGAGGCCATCTCCTCATTTTATATGTAATAAGTTTAAAGTTTGCAAAGCCCCTTAAAACATCTCAAAAATAGTCTCATCCTCACAACACTCCCCAGAGGCAGATGATATCACTGTCCCCATTTTACAGATCAGGAGACCCAGGCACTTAACCGACCTTAAGTAACTTGCCTAGAGTCACATAGCTAGTGTGTGTCTTTGGCTGGATTCAAATTCGTCCCTACTCCAGATCCAGCCCTCTAGCCACTGTGCCACCTAGCTACCCTTGATCAGGAAACTGAGGCCCAAGGACCTTGTGGCTTGACCCACGTCCCCCAGGTTCTCCTTTGACTCCAGAATCAGTGCTCATTCCACTGCCTTCCCTCTTTCCATCCTCTTGCTCTTCCCCTTTTTGCTGCATTCCACCCTCCTCTTCCAGGAAGCTCTCCTGGTCCCACCCTACATATTAATTGACATGTTTCATATAGACATCAATGTGCACTCATTTGTGTTTGGGATAGAATCTTAAATCCTTGAAGGCAGAACTTTCTCAGTTGTGCCTTTGTCTCCCCAGGACATAGCTTGTTGACAGATTTACTGAGGAGTTATGCAAGTTCCTTCACCCTTAGCCTGTGAGCTCCTTGAGAGCAGGGCTGTACCCCACTTTTTTTGGATCCCCAGCCCTCGCCCCAGTGCCTGGCACAGAGCGGGTTGTCTGCCTGAATGTAGAGTCCTGTACAAGTTTAATGGTCACAAGTCTGAGCCTCTTTTCCGAAGAAAAGGCAGCAATGGACTTAAATGCTCACTGAGGGCTCCTGATGTTTTCCTTTTCTCTTCCTTCATAGCAGAGGGTGCAAAGAGGATATGGAATAGGGAGACTCCCAGTTTTAGATCAGCAAACTAGTGGAGAAGATTTCTTTGCATCCTTTTCTCTAGCCTGGCTGCTTCCTCCTGGCTTCTTTTGGGTTCCAGGGCAGATCTCACCTCCTCCAGGAAGCCCTTAATTCTAGCACCTTCCCTCAGACTGGAGAATGCTTCCAATTTATCCAGCCTCTGGCTTGTTTGTTTGTCTCTTTAGATCATGAGCCCCTTGAGGGCAGGGACTGTCTTTTGCACTTTTTTTTTTGTATCATCAGCACTTAGAGCCATTGCCTGGCACCCAGCTGGTGCTTAATAGATGCTTACTGCCCGATCTGATGACAGAATGACAGCCCTGAGAAGAGACGCCAAAGCACAGGCTAAAGGAGAGAAGTAGGGCTGGCTGGCAGTCCCCATACCCGAGCCCCCATCCATCAAGTAGATCAGGGCTCTGAAGCAGCTGGGTAACAGATCCAGATATCTGGGGTCCTGGTGTGGGAGAGCTCTGGGGAGATCTGGGCTTCTGGGTCCCTGAGGAGGAGGGGCCTGGGGACTAGATGCCTGAGCCTGGGTAGGGAGGAGGGGGCTGAGATCTTAGCTTTCTGAATTCTGGGGCACGAGGGACTCCTGGGGCTTGGGAAGGGACAGAGCCAGGCAGGAAGCTGCCTGGGGTGTTTACTTTGGCCACAGGACAGGGGGCTGGCCGAGAGAGGACACAAGAAAGATTTATTGTTCATCCTGCAAAATCCCCACCCCCTTCTCAGGCTGGGAACTTGGGGACCTTCCGAGTACACACTCAGATCTCCCTCCTGGGGCCCCCTGCCCTTCGCAGAACCACACTGCTCTGTCCTCCTAGAGAGGGGAGGCCACAGCCCAACCCCCTCTCTCTTCCAAGTAGAGCAGCCCCCCTGCTGGGATTTCTAGGGGAGAGGCTGGAGATTAATGTTAAAAGGATTAGAAAGAGAGAAATCTGGCTTCAGTTTGCAGAGGATGTGGAAAGCAGCCTCCAGGAAGCCCACCCCTTCCAGGGAGTCAGTAATCCTGTCCCCCCAGTGAGGTCTAAACCAGGCACCCAAAGAATCCTATCCCCAGCAAAACCCATTTAGGGAGTCAGGAATCCTGTCCCCCCAGCAGGGTCCAAATCAGGCACCCAAAGGGTCCTACCCCTGGCAGACCCAGAAATCCCATCTCCCAGCACTTTCCAAGTGAGGGCCCCAGGAACGTGTTGATCCAGAAACTTCCCCTTTGGGAATCTGCACCCCAACCACAACATTTCCTCTCAGGGCACCCCTGCCCCCCAGGAGCCCATTCAATTGACCAGTCTCTAGTCCCTTAGTTTCCACTTCAGCTAAGAACCTAGAGAACCTCCCCTCCCATCTCCTATCTCCATTAGGTGTCTGGGCCTCCTGTTCTGAGTTCTAGTGTCTAGTCTTCTCCAGGAAGCCTTGTCAGATCCCTCCAAATGCAAGGGTTCTCTTCCTTTTCAAATTTCCCCAATGAGGCTCTCCATCTGCTTCTTTCCTGCCCCTCTAATGTGTATCCACCTTCCTTCCCTCATTCTTTCCTACCAGGAAACCAGGCAGCTCCTCTTCCAGACTGGGCCTCCCCAGCATTCCACCTCGGAGCCCAGGAGCCCCTGCGCTCACTCTTTTCGGGTCCGGCTGTGATTTTATCATCGTGAGGAGTTCCCAGTGAAATGGGAAGGTTTGGGATCCAGTTGGTGTTCTCTGCTATTTGCTACCCATAGAGATGGAGCAGGCCCTCAAACTCTCTGGATCTGCTTCCCAACCTTGTCCCTCTCAGTTCTAGATCAATGGTTGTGAAATTCTCTTCCCTTCTGGTGTGTAACCAGAACCTTCACTAGCTGCCTAGAGCACAGAGACATTTTAAAGGACCTGCCCAGGCTCACAGAGTCAGAAGCCTCTCTCCACTGGCAGGAGATGCTTAATGAAGCACATTCAGTGAACGTGAGACGGGGCCCTACCTCCTCTGGCATCCCTCGGCCAGACCTTCACGCTGCTCCAGGACTCGGTGATCTGAAGCCCCTGGCCCACCCAGATGAAGGACAGTCTGGCTCTCCCAGCCCCTTGGTACCCATCCCCACCCCCCAGAAGAAGCCACTGGAGTCTCTTTTGTAGACAGTTTTATTAGGGGAAAGTTTGGGAGTGATGCCTCAGGCTGGAGCTACCTGGGTTGGGGGAAAGACAGAGGAGAGCAGTGGGACCCAGCATCGGTTCTTCACTGGTCCCCCTTGAGCAGGTGAATGATCTGATCTGTCAGAATCCCAGTGTATGTGGTCATGGCCTCGGAGCCTTTGTTATAGGCATGCCTGTGGGGAAGAGAGGGACGAGGCTGAGGGAGGAGAATGCTGAGGGCCCTCACAGCTACTTGGACCTGTGGCCTCTATGCCCAAGTTTCTGAAGGAAGAAGAGCCTAGGGAGGAGGGGAAGATTTGGGGCCCAGAAGGCTGGATTACCTCCAAAAGGGGAGGGACACGGGGGGGGGGGGGGGGGCTGGGACTGGGATGCCTCTGTCCCTGGGTGGCTAAAAGCCCTGTTGGCAAAAGGCCAGAGATGGCATCTCAAGGGATGTCTGATGTCTGTTGGGCTGGCTGAGGGAAGTGCTTACCTGATATTCTGATCCATTGCAGGTATCTGCACTTTCTCATAGATTTGATGGGCTTTCGCTTTGGCAGACTCCCAGTAGCCATAGAGTTGGCTCTGGAACTTACTCAGCATGGTAGGGCTTTCTTCCCGTCGAAATCGGGGCCTGGCAGCCTGGGCTGCTGGGAGGAAAGACCGAGGAGAGACGGCAGTGGGGCTGTGGCCTAATGGCATCAGGCCACCAGGTCAAAGGAGAATTGGACAGAAAACCAGGGCTGGGAATCGGCAGGGAATGAGGAACGATGGGGGAAGTTGAGTAAGGAGACAGGCTAGGGACGAAGGGAGAATTAGAGGAAGGGAAGAACTGGGCCACCGGAGACCTGGAGAGATGAAGGACAGTTGGGGAGAGAGTCCATTCAGCAGAGAATTTGGGGCAGAGAGAAAATGGAGAATGTAGAGAATTAGGGCCAACGGAGGCGGGGGGGGGGGGGGGGGGTGGGTCCAGAGAGCTGAGCGTGCTCCATCCCACACTGAGCCAGCCCATCCTCAGCTCCTAAAGCCATCCCTACTCACCTGAGCCCAGCAGCAGCACCAGCAGCAGGCAGAAGGTAAGGACTGGGAGGCTCTTGGCACCCATGATGGCAGGAAGAACTGGCCAAATTAGTGGAAGGAGTGAGATTTGAGGAAGTGTCCGGGACCCTCTTACCCTGGAATCGATTCATTCCCGAAGGAGCATTTTCTCCCATCTCTCTCCTGGGTCCCTCCCATTCCTGGTTTCTCCCTGGCATTTCCCACTTCTCTCCCTGGGGCCCCTTCTGCCCCCTCTCCCCCACCCCCCTTTTGCCACATCTCCCATCAGGCTCCCTTTTCTTCTCAATCTCCTTCCCCTGGATTAAAGAGCTCTTCATTGGCTTCCCAGCACCCACCAGACCCCTTTCCTCCTTCGGTAAAGGGAAGGAGTTGGCTTTGGCTTTCCCTAAAGTCACTTCTGGCGTTGATGCTCTTTGTTCTATGGCTTGCCCTCCTAGGCCCATGCCAAATAAGAGGCTATTGAATTAACCGATTATCCAGAAGGCCCAGCCCAGAATGGGCCAGTTTCCCTCTTTAGTCCTTGGTTTCCTCATCTGTAAAACTGGAGGGACTTAGACTCCATAGGTCAGACCGTTCCAGCCTGGAGATCTAGAATCCCATCCTCCTCTGCCCAACCCAAGGCAACCCAACAGGCCTCACCTGAAGCCCCAGATGTGTGTCTGCTCATCAGCCCAGTACAAGGGTCAGTCCCTTTATAGGTAGCCAGCCTCCTGTTCCCCCCTCCCTACCACCCCCAAGAATGGCTCAAAGTCCAGGCCAACACAACAGAGCTTTGTCGGAGTTGGGGGCGGGAATGGAAGACCCAAATTAGGACAACTCAGGGGGACCTTCTCATTCCTGGGAATGCACTCAAGAGGAGGAGCTACTGGGGCCACTGAAGGACCAGGATTCCCAGGTCTCAGAGGGGCTGGCTGGCTGGACTAGGGGACTGGACGCCGGAGCTCTTTCAAGGATCCTGTGGGCCAGAAACTTGTCCTGTTCCCTAAACCCCCACAACTTACCCAGGGCCCTCCCTGAGATTGCTTCTCCCCCTCTTCCAGAGTCCACCTGACTCCTCAGGGATTTGGGGCTGGAGGGAGACCCTAGAGATGCCCATCCATTTCTGGATGGATATTCTAGAGCTGGGCTAGCACTGCCCAACTCCTTAGACTTCTGTCCATTAATTCGATAGGGTGGGGTGGCCAACCAAACCTGAAGAGGAGGCTCATGGGAGGAAACAAAGAGAGTAGACTTTATTGTGGACACTGGGCAGGAGGGAGGGAGGACTGATTGTCTTACAGATAGTTAACAGTTGGTTATTGAATGTCCTAGCTGTGAAGGCTCTTTGACAGCCATGTTTTAGAGCACAGAACCAAGAATATCCGGGCAAAAAGGACGCTTGAGGAACGGAGAATGTTAAAACTGGAAGGGGCACAGCTGGGAGGTCATGTAGAACCGAATATCAGAACGAGGAAGGGTCTTAGAACAGACAATGTCAGAGCTGGGAGGGAGCTTAGAACAAAGAACTCCCCAATGTGTCTCCCAATCACTGGATAGTGGAGGGAGCCGGAGCCCAGAGAGGGGAAGTTGTTGGTTCCAATCTGGCGGCGTCTGGAGATCATGGCACGTTGTGGTCTCTTGCTCCTTGGCCCGGGCTCTAAGGATTTCCACAGAACCTCGAGGGGCAGAGCCTTTGGACTTTCTGCCGTGATGTGTGGAGCCAGTTCTGGGCTCGGAGGGCCAGGCCATTGACATGGTCTTCATAATAAGTCTGCAGATAGCCTCGCACAGGTCCGGGTGTCCTGGGGGGGGGGGGGTGAGGAGGTCATGGCAGGGCTCATTCCCACTTGGGCCCATCCTGACCCCCAAGCCGGCTCTGTCCGGGATGTGAGCTGGACTTACCTCCCTCAGGAATCCAGAACCAATGGGAGGTTCCCTCTCAGAGAGGCCCCCGTGGGAGGGATCCCGGCCCACTCACCGGATCCAGTTCCAGCTCTCCGTGGCCTTGGTCAGCAAGGGCTCCACTGCCTTCCAGAAGAAACGGGACACCTTCCAGCCTTCCTCCGTGCCCTCCTCCAGGTGCTGGCTGTCCAGGACATCCTCCCCATGACCCACTGAAAGCCGAGTGAACCACGGGTGGGAGCCCTGGTCATTGTCCACTCTGGCAGCCCGTCACTCCCTTCTGGCACCCCAGGGTCCCTGAGTATCCCCCCACCCCCACCCCAGGCCTAAAAGATGGCTTTTTGGGTTTTGCTTAAAGCAGGGAGCATATTCAAGGTCAGTGATGCTGAGTCTAAATTTTGAATCAGAAGTTCAAAACTCCATTCTGTGTAACATTGAGTAGCTTTTTCATGCTTTAGGACCTTCATTTCCTCCTCTATAAAATGGGTTTGGAATTGCCAAAAAAAAAAAAAAGCACGTGCATCCCTCAAGTCAGCGGGCATTTATTAAGTACCTGCTGTGTACCAGGTACAGTGCTAAGCCCTGGAGAGCAGAGAAAGGCAGAAGACATCTCCTGCCCTCAAGGAGCTCACCAGCTAATGACTGACCAGGGAGGTAATATGTCTACAACTGTGGACAAACAAACTGTAGACAGGTTACAAAGAACAAACGAGGAAAGCCCCGGAGTCACACACATGTTAAGTGTCAGACACACCTGGAGATAGGAAGTCCTGAGTTCAAATGTGACCTCAAACATTTCCTAGTTGTGTGACCCTGGGACAGTCACTTCACCCCACCTGCCTAGCCCTTCTTGCTCTTCTGTCTTGGAACTGATACTTGGTATTGATGTTAAGAGAGAAAGTAAGAGTTTAAAAAAGGTGTCAGAGACTGGTTTTGAATTCAGGTCCTCTTGACTCATTGCTCTGTGCTCTTTCTATACCCCCTCCCTTTTTTTTAACCCTTGCTTTCTGTGCTACTTAAAACTCTACAACATAAGGGCAAGGGCTAGGCAAAAGGGGTTAAGTGACTTACCCAGGGTCACACAGCTAGGACGTATCTGAGGTCGGATTTGAACCCAGGACCTCCCATCTCCAGGAATAGTGCTCTATCCACCGTGCCACTTAACGGCCCCAACTCCTACCCTATTTGTCTATATGCCCAGAGTTATCTGGTCCAAGCAGTGGCCTAAACATGCCCATGCCTGTGGAGGCACCCAGAGGGAAGTTTCCTCTGACCCAGGTACAGCCTTGCACGTATGCACTAACACCCTTTACACACACACACACATCTACGAGGATCCAGGCACCAACCTGCACATTTGCTCCTTCACATGCAGGGATCCCCTCTCCGGCCTCCCACCCCCCAGAGGCTTACCTGTGGCCCAGGCCAGGACCAGAACCCAAAGCAAGATGGAGGATCCCCTTGGACAGGTCAATCGAGGGGAAACCATGGCTAAGGGCTTTCTAGCTTTCAGCTGTTCAGGGTTCCCCTGAGAGGAAGTAAGGATGTGTGTGTGGGGGGACAAACTCAGTGGAGCCCCTCCCCCCTAGGGCCAGCACCGCCCCTTGGCACCAACTGGCTCAAGCCGCCATGTTCCCTGCCACTGGCCTGTCCCTCTCAGTGTCTCACCTTTGTCCTCGATCTTCTCTCTCCACTCCCCTGTCCTCAGTTTCCCCCCCTATCCTGACCCAGGTTTAAGGCCCATCTCTGTCCTGATTGACTGCCCTGAGTAGCCTTGGATCCGTCTCTTGTCTTCCTGGGCCTCAGTATCCCCACTTGGGAAATAAGTTGGTTTGATTCAATGATCTGAACCATGGCTTACAGTTCAGCTCCTCAGCAGTCTGATTTCTCTCCCTTTCACTCTGAACTACAAAGAAGTAAACACTTGGTCACAGATTTAGATAAAATTGACTCTGGTCAAGGGCCCAAAGATCTACCAGCCGATTCTCCTCTCCAGGCCTTGCTTTAATTATCTGTAAAATGAGAAGATGGCCTCGAAGGTATTGAAGGATCCCCCCTCCCAAGATTCCTTGCTCCAAGGTCTCTTCTAGCTCTGATATTCTTGGACTCATCCCATTATGCAGCCCCCAGCCTTTGGTCTCATCCCAAGGACAGGAAGAGGGAAGCAGGGAGGAGGAGGCACCAAGCGGGTCACTGATCCCCTGTCCAGGGCCCAAGGCCACAGTGGGGATAGCAGAGTTTGGAATGTTTGTTCAGGTTTGTTCAAAGGTCATCCTCTGACCACAAACTTCCTGTCTCCTATCCCCTTCTCTGACCCACAGATGTGGAGAAGAGAAAAAAACATGTCACAAAATCAGGGGTCATCCCCATATTCTGTGTCCTAAGCTTCCTTCTAACTCAGATAGTCCATGTTCTAAGGTTCTTCCTAGTGCCAATATTCCATGGTCTATGGTCCTTCTACATTCCGTGTTCTAAGGTTCTCCCCAACATTGCCATTCTTTGTTCTAAGGAGGTCCCTCTTACTTCCAATATTCCATGTTCTAAGGTTCTCCCCAACATTGCCATTCTTTGTTCTAAGGAAGGCCCTCTCACTTCCAATATTCTGTGTTCTAAGGTTCTCCCCAACAGTGCCATTCTTTGTTCTAAAGAGGTCCCTCTCACTTCCAATATTCTGTGTTCTAAGGTTCTCCCCAACATTGCCATTCTTTGTTCTAAGGAGGTTCCTCTCACTTCCAATAATTCTGTGTTCTAAGGTTCTCCCCAATAGTGCCATTCTTTGTTCTAAAGAGGTCCCTCTCACTTCCAATATTCTGTGTTCTAAGGTTCTCCCCAACATTGCCATTCTTTGTTCTAAGGAGGTTCCTCTCACTTCCAATAATTCTGTGTTCTAAGGTTCTCCCCAATAGTGCCATTCTTTGTTCTAAGAAGGTCCCTCTCACTTCCAATATTCTGTGTTCTAAGGTTCTCCCCAACATTGCCATTCTTTGTTTTAAGGAAGGCCCTCTCACTTCCAATATTCTGTGTTCTAAGGTTCTCCCCAACATTGCCATTCTTTGTTCTAAGGAGGTTCCTCTCACTTCCAATAATTCTGTGTTCTAAGGTTCTCCCCAATAGTGACATTCTTTGTTCTAAGGAGGTTCCTCTCACTTCCAATAATTCTGTGTTCTAAGGTTCTCCCCAATAGTGACATTCTTTGTTCTAAGAAGGTCCCTCTCACTTCCAATATTCTGTATTCTAAGGTTCTCCCCAACATTGCCATTCTTTGTTCTAAGGAGGTTCCTCTCACTTCCAATAATTCTGTGTTCTAAGGTTCTCCCCAATAGTGACATTCTTTGTTCTAAGAAGGTCCCTCTCACTTCCAATATTCTGTGTTCTAAGGTGCTCTCCAACATTGCCATTCTTTGTTTTAAGGAGGTCCCTCTCATTTCCAATATTCCGTGTTCTAAGGTTCTCCCCAAACAGTGCCATTCTTTGTTCTAAGGAGATCCCTCTCAGTTTTAATATTCCATGTTCTAAGGTCCTTCCTGATATTCCATGTTCTAAGGTTCCTCCCAGCCCAAACAGTTCACAATCTGTGATTCCAACTAGTTCTGGTATGGTCTCTTCTATGTTCTCAGGGCCTGTGGCATCTTCTAAGCCTGATTCTGTGGTAGGTAACAGCAAGGGCACTGGGGAGGATTGAATGCTGGAGAAGGGGGTTCAGCAGAGGCCAGGACATTTTTTTTTAACTTTTACCTTCTGTCTAGGAGTCAATACTGTGTATTGGCTCCAAGGCAGAAGAGTGGTAAGGACTAAGCAATGGGGGTCAAGTGACTTGCCCAGGGTCACACAGCTGGGAAGTGTCTGAGGCCAGATTTGAACCTAGGACCTCCCGTCTCTAGGCCTGGCTCTCAATCCACTGAACTACCCAGCTGCCCCCGCCAGGACATTTTTGAGGCATAGGAGGTCAGAGAGGAAGGGAAGGGAGAGTTGGTATAGAGGGTGTAGATGGGATCAGGATGTCTGAGATGGGAGTTGGCTATGACTGAGGCTGCAGAAAGAAGATGGTGCTGACATGGAATTGCTTGGGAAAGGGGAAAATGAGGAAAAGCTCCTTTATACCCTCCTCCCCCTGAAAAGGGACAGAGCATTCAATAAAGAATGGACTATATGACCTCTGGGGTCCCCTCTCCTTCTAAAGCTATGATCTTAAGAATGATGGTGCTTGAGCAGTGAGAGAGCACACTGGATAGAATGCTAGGCCTGGAATTAGGAGGACCTGGGGTCAAATTTGCCCTCAGACATTTCCTAGATGTGTGACCCTGGGCAAGTCATTTAACTTCAGTTGCCTAGTCTTTACCACTCTTCTGCCTTAGAATTGATACTAAGACAGAAAGTAAGAGAGGAAGAGGAGATAGAAGAAGAAGAAGGACGAGGTGGAGGAGGAGGAAGAGAGGAAGGAAGAAAGAAATAGAGAAAAGACAAAGAGAAAGAGACAAAGATAGAAGAAAGATAAAAGAGAAATAAAGAAGAAAGGGAAAGAAAGAAAAGGAGGAACGAGAAGGGAAAGGAAAGGAAAGGAAAAGAGAGAAAGGAAGGAAGGAAGGAAGAAAGAAAGAAAGAAAGAAAGAAAGAAAGAAAGAAAGAAAGAAAGAAAGAGAGAAAGAGAGAAAGAAAAAGAGAAAGAAAGAAAGAAACAAGGTAAGAGAGAGAGAAACAAAGTAAGCAAGAAAGAGAGAGAGAGAAAGAAAATTATTCTGGAGCTCCACCTTGCCTGGAATTCTCCCTCTTTCCCAAGCCTAGGAACCTGGAGCCCTCAGTTTTCCTGGAGTAGCAGGAGGGCACAGGGGTGAGTTTGTCTCATCACTCTTCTTCTGGGGAGCATCCTGAGGAACTGGGGTGAGGCAGGGTGTGGGAGGAACTCTGGTCACTCTCTCCTCTTGTCCAAGTGTATGTTGAGGTGGAAGGATATAGACTTTCAGCTTCTGATAGGTGGGATGGGGAAGGGGGAAGGTTCTCTGAGGTAGGGGTACAGGGAGAGGAAGGCCAATGAGGAAAGACTGACTGTAGCCAATGGGGGCAATGAGAAGAATACTTTGAGATGGCCAGTTGAGGGGTGAGTGGGCAAGGGTGAGAATAGGGTATAGGATAGGGAGGGGACAGCTGTCTTTTACTCTCTGAAGGATTTCCCATAGAAGACAAATGAGCTTTTCTATTCCATGGCCTCAAGGACAGAACTTGGAACAATTTTTTAGGAGCATTGAGGTGGTGAGGATGTAGGAGGGAGTGAGATCCCCATCACTGGAAGTATTCAAACTGGAAAGTCACTCTCCTTTTTGGAAAATTCAATTTTATTTTATTTTCAATATCAAATATTCTCCCTTCCCCATTCCCCCACCACTGAGAAGGCAAGAAAAACAAGAGTCATGGCCAGTCAAACAAATGCTCACCTTGGCCATGTTCAAAAAAGAAGACAACAATATGCCTCAAACTCTCTAGCTTGAGGTGAATAACATGTTTCAGAATAAAGGCTTTGTAATCGTGGTGGGTCACTGTGTTGATCAGTTACTAAGTCTTTCTCAGCTGCTTATTTTTACTTTATTGCTGTTACTGTGTAAACTCTTCTCCTGGTTTGGCTCATTTCACTTTGTATCAGTTCATACAAATCTTCTTCAGTTTTTTCTGAAACCAACTCCTTTATCATTTCTTACAGAACAATATATTCCATTACACTCCTGAAGCATAATTTATTTGTCCAGTTATATCCCTATTGGATATTTGACGGTATCCCCTCTGTTTCTAATTCTTTGCTGCCACAAATAGAACCGCTAGAAATATTTTTATTTATATGAGTCCTTTTCCTCTTTCTTTTATCTATTAAGGGTATAGATCTAATAGCAATATCTCTGGGTCAAAGTGAATGCAAAGTTTAATAGCTTCAGGGGCAGTTCCCAATACTTTATAGAATGATTGGATTAGTTTACAGTTCCACCAATGATGTATGAGTATACCATTTTTCTCACAATCCTCCTGGTATTTCCCAATTTGTATTTTTGTTCTTTTAGTCAACCAGATGGGTGTGAAGTGGTATCTAAGAGTTGTCTTCATTTGTATTTTGCATAATATTTGTGATTTAGAACATTTAAAAAAACATGCTTATCTTTAACTTGTATTTCTTCCTCTGAAAACTACCTGTTCCTAACTTTTCGTCATTTATCATCAGGAGAATGGCAGGAAGACTTTTCAAAGCAATTCAGTCAGTTAACAAGCATTTATTAAGTGGTTACAATGTTCCAAGCATTCATTAAACACCTACTGTATGCAGACTTCTCTGCCAGGCCTAGGAGGAGCTACTTAAAAATGTTGGGAAAAGGCAAGGTGAAGTGGGGTAGGAGTTAGGGTTAGACATCTCTGAGATCCCTGAGATTTTCTGACTTGGCAGTTCCCAGGCATGAAAGCAAGCAGCAGAAGTAAAGGAAGAGGCAGGGAGCCGGCCTAGGCTGGGCCATCAGGGGCTTTTCTCACCCCTGCCAGACCCAGGCCTGGTCAGCCACTGTCCTAGGTTAGATATTCTGTTGCAATCTACTGGATTCAGTCTTGTCTAAGAAATCAAGTGACTCTGGTCTGGTGAGCTGGAGATTGAGGGAGGGACTGGGAGCAAAAAGAGGAAATGGTTTAAATTTAGTAGGACCCTGGACTTCTTCACTCTGATACCAAGCAACAGAACAAGGAACAATGAGGGGAAGTTCCCAGGAGGCAGATTTAATATCTATAGAAGGAAAAACTTCCTAATACTAATATTAACACAAATAAATAGTGACCACTCGTATTTCCACAGCACTTTAAGCTTTGCAAAATGTATTCGCTCTAATAACCTGTGAAGCAAGTATTATTTCCTTTCATTTAACAGATAGGGAAACTGAGGCACTGAGCAGTTAAGTGATTTACTCAAGATGATACAACTAATAAGTCATATTTCAATAGTCTCTAAGGTCTTTGAAATTCTTTTCTTCCTAATTACTCCCTAAATTCCCATTTTATAGGTGAAAAAAATAGAGGTTCAGAGGTAAAGTGATTTGACTAGGGTCACACAGCTAATAATGATTTGGTGGAAGTGAATTTGAACTGAAGTCTCCTAAACTACAAGCCCAATGACATCTCTTCTGGGTTCAAGCACCATGGTAGAGGGGGGAAAGCACTGGTTCTGAAGTCAGAGGACTTGGGTTTGAATCTGACCTCTGGAAAACACTTAAGCTCTTTGGGCCTCATTTTCCTTAGTTGCAAAATGGGAGAATTAAATGACATGCTGGTCATGAGCAGGTCCCTGCTCATTCCTGGCAATGGGAGTTGCCCCAAGGTGGAAAATCCTGCTTTTGGAGGTAGAGAGCTTCCAGTCACCAGAAGTCTTCAGAGGGAAAGCCTGTTTAATTCTCAAAGGAGATATCTTAGAGCAGTGATGGTGAACCTTTTAGAGGGATGGGTAATGTGAGAAATGTCCTCAGGCACATGTGGAGAGGGGAAAGGGAGCAGTCCTGCCCCTGGTCCCTCTGGCTTTCTAGTAATGAATTCTGGCAAACTCTGTGCTGAAGCTACAGTGCACATGCCCACAGAGAGGGCTCTGAGTGCTCCCTTTGGCATGTGTGCTATGAGTTTGCCACTATGGTCTTAGAGGGTATTACTACTATTGATAATCATAATAATTCATACATACAATGCTTTAAAGTTGCCATCTATAAAGTACTTTATAGATATTAGCTCACAGGCCTCATAATAGCTCCATATAGGGAGGATCTCCAGGTTTTATTACTCTTCCCCTTATGTTTACAGATGAGGAAACTGAGACCCAGAGGTGGAGTGACTTGGCCAAGGTTACACAGCTGTTAAATGTCAGAGGCAGAATTTGAATCCAGATCTCACTGACTCCAAGTCCATTTGGACATAGATTAGACAAGATAACCACTAAAGTCCTTTATAGTTCAGAGATCTTAGGATTCTCTGAGCCCCACTCAGGTGCCTTACTGTGCCATGGGAGGGCTCTCAGGCCCTCAGATGAACAAGTTCAAGCTTTGGCAGGCCTTAGCCAGCTAGAAAGGCTTTGAAGACAGTCTAGCAACAGACTCTATGTCTATCTATGGTCAAAGGGCAGCTACATGGTACAGTGGGCAGAGCTCTGGACTTGGAATCAGGAAGACCCGAGTTCAAATTCTGCCTCAGACACTTAATAGTGGTATGATCCTGGACACGTCACCCAACCTCTGTTATCCTCAGTATCCTCATTGACAAAACCGGAATATCAGTAGCACCTGCACTCACTTATCAATGTTGTTGTGAAGACCAAATGAGACAACGAATGTAAAGTGCTTCTGAGAACCATACCAGGCTTTGGAAATGCTAGGAATGACGATGATGGGGATGGGGATGATGCTGTAACTCCAGAAATGTGTCCAATCTGCAATCAAACAGCTAATACGTATTTCTTGGAGGCGCCGGGCTTCTTCACCAATAGGATCCCAGACCTTCCTCCCGGGCTGAGATGCCCCCTTGTTCCGAGGGACAGCATCCATAGTCTTTAAGTTGAAACCAATCCCTTCTGGGCTGGCCCAACTCAAAAGAGACATTCTCATTGGTGGATGGAAACTAGACAGGAGCAGGGGTGACCAAAGGGCCCTCAGGGTGGGAACATGTGACGATAGACCCTTGTCCAGAGGTTGACGAGGTTGTGTTCTTCCCAAGGCTCGCCCATTGGGCGAAGAGGGCTCCCCAAAGAGCCAAGGACTTTCCGTCCACCCTCATGAGACGCTGTAACCTTGTGACAGACACCCTGGGCCACGAGGAACTTCCCCCTAGGAGGGGGCCCCTTTAGCTGTGCTTGAGCAAAGAAGCTTCCTGAGCTAAATGAGGAAAACCTACGCAGCCAGATCATTACTGGCCATCATGATGGCGAAATTGGGCTTGGTTGTTTTTCTTGACTCACTGAATTGACAGCGAATCAGTTAATACAAAGGAACCAGGCCCTGCTTCTAGGGAATCACATTAACTGAATGATGCTGAGTGGAACTTAACGGGGATAAAACCAGTGATTCGGGGTGGGCAGGGGCCCATTCAGAGGTCAGAGGTCGAACGATTCCTCACCATGGTGAGGAGAAGAAGGACTAATGGGGATGGCAAAACTTGGAAAGCAGGGAAGAGTGTGGTGAAGGAGCAAAGAAGCAAATCTGTACGCCACTGGTCAGGTAAATCATGAAGGACTTCCACCAATGATGGCCACGAAATGAAGACACTGGAGAGGACGAGTCCAAATTCTTGTGCAGAATTGTTTGTTTTGGGGGCAGCTGGGTAGCTCAGTGGATGGAGAGTCAGGCCCAGAGACAGGAGGTCCTGGGTTCAAATTTGACCTCAGACACTTCCCAGCTGTGTGACCCTGGGCAAGTCACTTGACCCACATTGCCCAGCCTTTACCACTCTTCTGCCTTGGAACCGATACACAGTATTGACTCCAAGATGGAAGGTAAGGGCTTAAAAAATAAAAACAACATAGAACAGGAAGGATAGGGAGGGATGAATAGAGGCGGCTGTGCTGGTTCCACCTATTCTGGAATTTCAGAAAGGGTTAGAGGAAAGACTATCTTTATGTCTGTGTAAACTGGACCACCACAACATAACTTTGCACCCATTTTTAGCTTGAAATTCACTTCTCCTTATTCAGTTAGTAAAGTTGTGTCTTGGGAGGATTCGGAGATCTCAAGCAACCACGCTGATTATAGAGAGAAACGGGCCGGTAACTTGACTTGTTCTGTGGGGTCTCAGCCAACAATCGGAGGAGCAAAGGGTGGGAATTGCAGAGGGGCACCTCTGGGCTCAGGGTAAGGGGAAACCTTAGCCATCCTTGTCCCCACCCTCCCATCCGTCACTGCTCCTGGTCTACCCTTGGCTCAAAAGGCCGCCCAAGTGGAACTTTCTCCTCATTGGTGGAGATTGGCTACTCCATCCTTCTGCCCATGGGATGGAGTAGGGAGAGCTAAGGAGAAAATCCTTCTCTTCCTTCTGTTCTTCTAGCTTCCTTTCTACAGTTATACCACCCCAACCTCTATTTAGGTTGAGAAAGACACGGAGAAGCTGACCTGTAGAGTAGCTGGCAAGAATTTTCATGTCCTTATTCCCAGCTTGCTCCTTTGGGTGAGATCAGAGACTCTCACCCTTGGTTGAGCTGAGTATCTCCCCTCTGAGACCTCTGTGTATTGTCTGCTATATATTCTCATGTGCTTACTTTCCCTGATTTCCTGTTTGCTATATGTTCAAAGGTCCGCCCATGTTCTAAGGTTCCAACATTGACATTTTACATTCTAAGGTTCCACCTAGTTCTGCCATTCTTTGTAAGGTAAGGGTTAAAAAAAAATCTGACCTTAGACACTTCCTAGTTGTGTGACCTTGGGCAAGTCACTGAACCCCAATTACTCAGACCTCATTGCTCTTCTGCCTTGGAATCAATATTCCAAGACAGAAGGTGAGGGTTTAAAAAAAACATGAGCCAATAGAGGAGATTTATAGTTTCCTAAAACAATCCATCTAACACTCCTCTTTCTCTTGAGTTCTGGGCCCAATTCTTCATTGGTAATATCTGTCCCATATATATATGTCCCATATATATGGGGGGAGAGAGAGAGAGAGAGAGAGAGAGAGAGAGAGAGAGAGAGAGAGACTCATGAACAACTCTATTCTGATGACATATGCTGCATGGATATTTTTCATCCACTTGGTTTTTCTTGTGATGATGGTTAGGTCAAACTCCTTTCAGTCGTTCCAGATCTCTTCCAGGAGGTTCTGCAGTGTTCTGGTGTTGATGCAATCAGCACAATGTCTTCTGCAAAGAGGAACATGGGTAGGAATTCACTTCCATGGGGAATCCCTCTTCAATGTTTGGGATGGATTCTGGGCTGTATGTCTTCTATGTCAATGCTAGAGCCCACTGAGGAGCAAAACTGTGACTGTCTTACATTTTTCCTGATCTGTATGTTTGGAGGGTTGTTGAACAAGGCTATTTGTGTTAAGAGATTCTGAATAATGTTGATGTATGGCTAGAAGATACTTTGCTGGAAAAGTGCCTTTAAGGGGGCATTTTGAGTTGCTGAAGCAAATTGTTGTTTTTTTTAATTTTTTTTTAAACCCTCATCTTCCATCTTGGAGTCAATACTGTGTATTGGTTCTAAGGCAGAAGAGTGGTAAGGGCTGGGCAATGGGGGTCAAGTGACTTGCCCAGGGTCACCCAGCTGGGAAGTGTCTGAGGTCAAATTTGAACCCAGGACCTCCTGTCTCTGGGCCTGACTCTCCATCCACTGAGCCACCCAGCTGTCCCCAAATTGTTTTATTGTTTTAAAAATGTTCAAACATTAGACACAGAGGGAGCTTATCTTTTATCAGACCTTTCAGTCAGTTGGGTGATCATGAAGATGTGGTCTATTATGAATTGTTGCTTCTGAAAGTCTAGCTGTTCCTTGCATTGAGGATGCTTTCAATTTGTATGGTTGATTCATATAAACATTTTATATGGATAGGAAAATGGGCATTAAATTAGTAGTTGCTGATATTCTCCCAATTGTGTTTCTTGGGGTGGGGGTTGGGGAGCAGTGCTGAGATTGGTTTCCCATTCTTTCACTATCTTCTCCTTCAAGCCCCTTTTGAATCCCTTCACTGTCCTTTCCCATTGTGCCGTCTCCTCCATGGAACTCTTTCATGTATTTGATCCAATCTTTGCTCACTGTAATGCCATTTCTACCTTTTCTAGAGCCCATCTATCTTTAAAAAACAAACAAACAAACCCTTTTCTTTCTATCTTAGTATCAATTCTAAGACATGAGTGGTAAGGGTTAGGCAATGGGGGTGAAGTGACTCGCCCAGGGTCACACAGCTAGGAAGTGTCTGAGTCTAGATTTGAACCCAGGACCTTCCATCTCTAGGCCTGGCTCTATCCACTGAGCCACCTAGATGCCCCAGACCTAATAAAAACCCATTGTAGAGACGTTATTATCCATGATGATGAACCAAAGTTTGTTGTAAAAAGATTTGCAGATCTTTTCCATTTTTCTTCTGTTTGTTGTCCTTTCTTTTCATTCATAAATGCCCTCAGAGTGATTGCTTAATTTGCTTCCTTTCTCATCAAGCTTTCTTTAAAAAAATTTTTTTTTACCTCTCCAACTTTTTCTTTTTAATAAAGTGTATTGTTCATTTATTTTAAACTGGCATTACCTTTGGCTGCCATTTCTCTCCAAAAGCAAGTAAGTTTAATGTTTGCTGACTAGGATTTTTTCAGATTCTTGTGATCTCTCTCTGTCTCTCTCCTCTCTCTGTCTCTCATATAGAAATTGACGTACATCTGTTAAACTTCTGTATGAAATTATTACAGACTGTGTCTATGTTGTGTCTTTTGTCTAAATCCTATTTTTCATCACTAAAAAGGGAACAGGTCAGGATTGAGACATTGGATTGCAAGCTGAGTCCCATGAGTGATGTGATTGCTGTCTGCTGTGTCTGAGTATTGTGAATGGGGGAGGCCATACCAGAGATTCCAGAGCCCAGCTGGGGAGTTCTCGAGCTATAGATTCTGTATCATTGACATTCCATTTCATCTTTTTGCTTAAATTCTGAGCCTGGTCAGCGCCACCTTGACATCCATGGAGGAGGCTGCTAGAGATGGTCCAGGCACTCGCAGCTTGAGCGTCCTCTGGCGACCAGTAGGGGTGCTGCAACCTTTTGGAAGGATCTCCCTCACACATGCTCCGGGGAGGATCCGAAGCAGCGATTCTTAATTCAGGGTCTTCCAGGGGCCTATGGGAAGATTTCAGGGAGGTTGTGAACTTAGGTGGCAAAAGTGACATCGTGATTTTTCAATAACTTCGAACTGAAATCGAGCATTTCCTTCAATTCCTCCCGGTTAAAACGATAGCCGCTAAATTGACAGCTTAGGGAGAGCGCCACCTGGTGGCCAACTCGGCCCTTGCAACCCCCATTGGAATGGTTGATGCCATGAGTGACTTTCTGTAGGCTGGAGGCTCCTGGAAGCTGCTGATTGGGGCTGCTACAACCATCCCAGGGTATTGTGGGTAGGACACACACGTGCCTCACCTTTATAGGAGGGCATCAAGCCTAATTTGGTCCCTGGGCAGAGATTCTCAGAATTTAGGAGACACGTGGCTGTATTAAAAGTCCAAAGAGAATGTTTTTATTTTTTAAGCTCCAACGCTCCTCCATCTTAGAATCAGTACTGTGTATTGGCTCCAAGGCAGAAGAGCCATGAGGGCCAGGCAGTGGGGTTAAGGGACTTGCTCAGGATCATACAGCCAGGAAGTGTCTGAGGTCGGATTCGAACCCAGGACCTCCCATTTCTAAGCAAAAGAGTATTGTTCTTGGCCAGCCAGTCCCCTGGGGTGGTGTCCCAGGAGCCATGTTAAGCTCGCCCTTTCTGCCTCTCTCCTTTTTCTGCTTCTCTGCCAGCATCACAGCCAGTCAGTCAGCAAGCATTCCTTAAACCCCTACTGTGTGCTAAAGAGAGGCAAAGATAGCTGGTGTCCTCTAGGAGGTCATCGTCTAGAAGATGCCAGCAGAAGCAGGAATGGGGACAAGACGGCCTGAGAACGGAGCTGTGGCTTTCTCTAGGGGGTAGCCTGGGCCTTTGGTGGGCCTCCATTCTCTCCTCTGGCAAAGGAGGAGAGCAGGTGAAACGGCCTCCGAGATTTCCTGAAGTCTCTCCCAGCCTTAACATTTCACTTCTCAGACACCCCGGCTGGGAAATTCCATGTTGCGAAGGCCCTCCTGGCTCGAGCATTCTTGGACTCTTCCCATAACATGGTCCGGCTCTTGGTCTCATCCCAAGGACAGAGACGGATGGGGGGGGGAGGCAGGAGGCAGGACGCTGACCCCTTGCCCAAGGCCCAAGGCCAGAGTGTGTACAGAAGAGTTTGCAATGTTTGTCCAGCTTTGGAATGGGTGAAGGCCAGAAAGCCCCTATTCCCTCCCCCCTTCTCTGCCCCAGAGATGTACAGGGAAGAGAAAAAGGCAGGCCAGCATGCCACAGTATTGCAGGGGTCCTGAAGCGTGGGGTAAGCAAAGGAGCCAGATCGCCTGGGTTCCTCTCCTTCTCTGTGATGCCACTCACACAAGGGGCATGTGTGTGTGTGTGTGTGTGTGTGTGTGTGTGTGTGTGTGTGCATGCATTAGCGTGGAAGAGACAGAAACTTGGGTGGCTCTGGATTAATCACTTCTTGATGGGCCTCGATTCTCTCCTTTTCTAGATAGTTGGATGAGCTGGCTTCTGAGGGACTCTAAGGGCCCTCCCAACTCCCATAGTCTCTGTTCTAAAATCTCCTCCCACATCTGACATTCTCTCTTCCAAGGTTTCCTCCAATTCTGACAGTCCCTGTTCTAAAGCTACTCCTAGCTCTGACAGTCCCTGTTCTAAGGTTCCCCCCCAATTCTGACAGTCCCTGTTCTAAGGTTCCCCCCAATTCTGACAGTCCCTGTTCTAAAGCTACTCCTAGCTCTGACAGTCCCTGTTCTAAGGTTCCCCCCAATTCTGACAGTCCCTGTTCTAAAGCTACTCCTAGCTCTGACAGTCCTTGTTCTAAGGTTCCTCCCAATTCTGACAGTCCCTGTTCTAAAGCTACTCCTAGCTCTGACAGTCCCTGTTCTAAGGTTCCTCCCAATTCTGGCATTCCCTGTTCTAAAGCTACTCCTAGCTCTGACAGTCCCTGTTCTAAGGTTCCTCCCAATTCTGACAGTCCCTGTTCTAAAGCTACTCCTAGCTCTGACAGTCCTTGTTCTAAGGTTCCTCCCAATTCTGACAGTCCCTGTTCTAAAGCTACTCCTAGCTCTGACAGTCCCTGTTCTAAGGTTCCCCCCAATTCTGACAGTCCCTGTTCTAAAGCTACTCCTAGCTCTGACAGTCCTTGTTCTAAGGTTCCTCCCAATTCTGGCATTCCCTGTTCTAAAGCTACTCCTAGCTCTGACAGTCCCTGTTCTAAGGTTCCTCCCAATTCTGACAGTCCCTGTTCTAAAGCTACTCCTAGCTCTGACAGTCCCTGTTCTAAGGTTCCTCCCAATTCTGGCATTCCCTGTTCTAAAGCTACTCCTAGCTCTGACAGTCCTTGTTCTAAGGTTCCTCCCAATTCTGGCATTCCCTGTTCTAAAGCTACTCCTAGCTCTGACAGTCCCTGTTCTAAGGTTCCTCCCAATTCTGACAGTTCCTGTTCTAAAGCTACTCCTAGCTCTGACAGTCCCTGTTCTAAGGCCTCCCCTAGCTCTGACAGTCTCTGTTCTGAGATCCCTCCTCTAATTGTACTTCACAGGACCTCAGAGATGGCAGGCCTCCCAGGAGCCTCTAGTCCAACTTGTAATTGCAGACCTCCAGTGAGGGGGAACATTTGGCCCCCAAGTCATGATTCTGAGGCCCTTCCCCACCTTGGCTGCCCTCCTGGGGAGACTCTCCAGTTCCTCCTCAGAGACGTTCCTACACATGGTAGCCACAACTGCCCAAGCCGTGACATCAATGACGATGGACTTCCCTTTGCCTCGTCTTGGATTTGGGTCCTTCCTTCCTAGCACCCAGGAACATCCTGGGTTTCTTGACTGCTGCTGAATCATCTCGTTGACTCATCTTGAGGTGGATTTCTTAGGCAGGCTCGCCATGCTTCCAGTTGTGCAGGTTTGCAAGCCTGGAGTCAGCCTTAACTCCTTACTCTCCTCTTGATCCCCCAGATCCAATCCGTGACCATCCCAGTCCATTATACTCCCCCAATCTCTTGCATCAGTCTCCTCTCCTCTCAAGCAGTCACACCCTAGTTCTGGCTGTCACTGCCCACGGACAGCCTGGGACCATTGCAATAACCCTCTCCAAATGATTCTCCCAAACCTCAGCTCTGGCCCTGGCACTCCCCTCCTCTCTAAATTCCTGTGGCTCCCTATTACTTTAGGTCTGAAAAGAAGCTTCCCTGTTTGACCCTAAAAACCCTGCAGAACTGGACTCGAACCGATCTTGTCAGCTTCATGACACACTCCTCGTTCCCATTCAAACACTTCTGTGGGCCAGACGGTCCTCGTTGTCCCTTGGACAGTCCCTGTTCCTGGGAGACCCCTTCGAGGCTCCACTCTGCTCAGTGACCACAGTTTTCTTTCATCCAGCTGCTGGTGCTTCCTCCTCTCCCGGTTACCTTCCACGCACTTGGAAGTGGGATGGCATCTCCCTCCTGGAGGAGTCATCCCTCCTACACGATTCTCTCACACTGAGATAGCACCCTCTCAAGCCTCCACACCTTTTCCCAGGGAACTGTGGCCAAGCCAAACTTCCGCCATCTTGGAAGGGGTGGGGTGGGGAGTGGTTCCCTTACTGGGAATCACACTTGACATTTGCTTTCATCAATTTCCCCAGGGTGCTAGCCTGTGGACATCCTTTTGGATTCTGCCCATCAGCATTCCCACGGAATGCTGGGAACCTGCAAACCACCTCCAGGTACCCAGAATCAAGGAGCCCTGGGCTAGAAAATGGGCCCAATCACCGGATGCCAGCTGTGTGCCCCTCGGCAAACCCCACTCCACTCATCCAACCCTGTCTCCCTAGCTATAAAATGGCACCTACCTCAAAAGGTTATTGTGAGGAGGGGGCAGCCAGGTGGCTCAGTGGACAGAGCCAGGCCTAGTGATGGGAGGTCCTGGGTTCAAATCTGACTCCCCCAATGCCTATCCCTTACTGCTCTTCTGTCTTGGAACTGATCCATAGTATTGATGCTAAGACAGAAGGCAAGGGGCGAAAAAAATATTTAAGAGTGTGTGTGTATGTGTGGCAGCTAAGTGGCTCAGTGGTTGGGGACTCAGGCTTAGAGATGGGGGTCCTGGGTTCAAATGTGACCTCAGATACTTCCCAGCTGGGTGACCCTGGGCAAGTCACTTGACCCTCATTGCCCAGCCCTGACCACTCTTCTGCCTTGGATCCAGTACACAGCATTGATTCCAAGATGGAAGGGAAGGGGTGAAAAAGAAAAAGGTTACTGAGGCTCAGCTTGAGTCTCTCCAACACTTTGCCAATCGGGAGGCCGAGGCGTGCCCAGGACCCTCTTGTCTAGTGACACAAACACACACGCAGCAGTGACTGCAAAACATTTATTGCAGGGAACAGAGGGTCAGGGGGCTCCCTGAGTGTGGCTGGGGGGAAGGGAGGACATTTCAGAGGCCCCTTTCTTCCGATGGGGAAGGGATTGGCTCCTGGGAGGCCAGAGCCCAGCCAGGGAGAACGTGCTAATGTTTCTTGAAGGTAGACTCCACTTTATCCTTGACTTTCTGTATATTCTCTGTGATCCAGGTCCTGTGGAGTAAAGGGGTGCCGTGATGTTAGTGGGGGCTGGGGAGAACACCTAGTACACCCTCGGAGACTCCCACTGGGCAGCAGCCTTCCTGAAGGCCTGGGGCCATTTCTGGGACTCAGTTTCCTCATCTGTAAAATGGGGCTGGGACCAGAGCTGAGGTTCTTACCTTGGAGTCTCTGAACTTTCTTCTTTTTTTATTTAACAAAAATACAGCAAGTGACCTGTGACTGGCTTCCCGTGTCATCCCATCTGCTTTGTTTCATGCACCCAGAAAGCAGCGAGACTGTCTGAGGGCCCCCCAGCCAAGTGGGCTGCCCCATGGCCTCTAACCAAGCTCAGTCAGAAATACTCCCCCTTTCTTCCTCTTTGTGCTTCAAGGCTCAGTGGGACTGGTGTGGCCCCCCCCTTGCTGCTTCTCTTCCTTTCCTTCAAGGCTCAGTAGGACTGGTGTGGCCCCCCTTGCTGCCTCTCTTCCTCCCCTTTCCTGTCCTTCAAGGCTCAGTGGGACTGGTGTGGCCCCCCTTGCTGCCTCTCTTCCTTTCCTTCAAGGCTCAGTGGGACTGGTGTGGCCCCCCCTGCTGCCTCTCTTCCTCCCCTTTCCTGTCCTTCAAGGCTCAGTGGGACTGGTGTGGCCCCCCTTGCTGCCTCTCTTCCTCCCCTTTCCTGTCCTTCAAGGCTCAGTGGGACTGGTGTGGCCCCCCTTGCTGCCTCTCTTCCTCCCCTTTCCTGTCCTTCAAGGCTCAGTGGGACTGGTGCTGCCTCTCTTGCTCCCATCAGTGAGGCCCTCAAGAGGAAAGCTGAGCAGCCTCCCTCCCCACCCTGGATGCTGGGAGAGGGGAGGAGGAGGAGGAGGAGGAGGAGGAGGAGGAGGAGTGGCACACCTAGTTTTGCTGGGGAGATCACTGTGCTTGATCTGGGTGATGGCGGCCTTGGTCTTCTCCACCACAGTTTCTGTAAACTCCTTCACCTTCTTCTGGAACTGTTCAAAGCTCTGGGCCAGACTCGAGGAGGCCTGGGCCGGCCTGGGGCCTTCTAGGAGGGAAGGAGCCCAGAGTGCCCTGGGGCTGGGCGGCGGCAGGGGGCTTGGGGCTTGGAGCCAGGCATGGGAAGGGGGTACCCGGGGCCCAGGTGGCACCCCAGAGGGAGGACGGCTAAAACTGACAGGCAGGGAGAACGGAGGGAAAAGGGGCATTAGAACGTAGCAGGTGAGGGGCTCGGAACCCTGGAGGTGGAGTGGGGGAAACAACTCTAGAACCTGGGGGAGGGATGGAAGGAGGCATGGAACCTGGGGTGCAGGTAGAGGTCCTCAGAAGTCGAACCCAAACCCTCCCCCCAAATACCTGCCAAAAAAACCAGCAGGACGACCAGCACGGCGAAGGGCAGAAAGGACTTCATGATGGGGCTGGAGGGGGCTCTGCCGACATGTTGTATGGGGGAGTAGGTGACCCCAGACCCAGGGAGGAGCCCCCACCCCTCCCTCTGCCTTCCCCCCTCTTCTGTGAGGTCTGGGACCCTCCCTTCCCTGTGGGTTCTCCAGCCTAGCAAGGCCCCTCTGCCTTCAGAGCTCTGGGGGCCCCCTGCCCCCTCCAGGGAGTCCCACTCCCCCACTCAAAGACAACCCCACCCCTTCCTCTGGGCTTCCCGGCCTCCTGCCCCCCAGGAGCCTTCTCCAGGGAGTCCTCCCCCCCAATCCTCTCCTCTTGGGGCAACACTCACAGATCGGCCCAGGGTCCAGGCAGGCAGGACTGGGTGTGGGTGGGAGGGTCCAGGGGCCTGCAGTTATAAGAGGGCTGGGGGAGGGGCGGGGAGAGCTTAAAGCCTCACCTTTCTGCCCCCCCCTTCCCGCCCCTTCTTCCTCCTCCTCCCGGTTGGCTCCCAGATGCTTTCCTCCCTCCCCTGAGGCAGGAGGTGGGACCTCTTCAGCTCCCACTGGGAACCCCAAAGCCGCAGCCTCAAGTCCCTTCTGCTCTCTCTCCCCACCCCACAGCTTCAGCTCAAGAGTCCTATTCGTCCTCTCCTACCCCGGTCCTCGATCCCTCAGCAGCCCCCCACCCCGCCCCTACAAAAGGAAGGGCCCAAGTTGGCCTAGTGCCGGCCCACTGAGTTCAAATCTGGCCTCCGACATTTAATTTAGCTGTGTGACCTTAGCCAAGTCACTTAACCCGTCTGCCTCGGGTTCCTCCCTGTAAGGTGAGCTGCAGGAGGAAATGGCCCACTCCTCCAGTCTCTGGTTCAAGAAAACCCCAAAGGGGTCATGACGGGTGGGACGGACAGGAAAGAACAACTAGACCCGGGGCCTCCCAACTCGGCCGGGGGCGGGCGCCCGAGAATCTCCCGAGAGGCTCCCGTATTTCCCCGGGGGGGGCACCCCTCATCTCTACATTCCCAGCACTTTTGGACCCTGGATTTTCCTTGGGGGGGGGGGCGGGGAGGGCGAAGGTTCCGTCAGCCCCCCCTTCCCCCCCTCCGTTCCTTAATGTTCTGAGAGGAGGGAGTTTTCTCACTCTCCCTAGGGGGAGGGGTCCTTAGCCGCCTCCCTCTCTCCTCCTCCTCCTCCTCCCCTGGCGCGAATACATTCCCTTCAAAGGGGTTCAAGTTTCTCCCTCCCCTCCCCTCCCCCAGCTCCGTCTCTGCCCCCTTTCATCTAGAATTCCCTCTCCGCGTGCTCCCTCCCCCACGCCTCAAAGTCCCCGTTTCGTCCCATTCGTGCCCCAATCTCTTCGTGGGGGAGGGGAGGCTAGGACCCAGGGGCCGGAGGAAATGAGGCCCAGCGGCTTAGCGGGCTCCCGCCAATCTCTTCGTTTTCTCCCTCCCGGGGCACCGTCCCCGGTTCTGCTTCCGCGGCCACAGGTGTGCCCAGACGTATCCCTCCCTTTCCCTTCGGACTCCTGGGATGCTGACCCCTCTTCCCCAGCCCGGCCCCGAGTTCGAGTCCCCCCGATCCCTGAAACCCTTTCCCCGGGCCCCCGCCCCTGTCTTTCGGGAGCCCAGGCAGGCGGGGTTTCGGGCGGGCATCCCCCACCCCCACTCCCCTGCCGCTGACCCCTGGCGACCCAGGGAGGGGGCGGCCGCGAGCCCAGGCTCCCGGTTGGCTGAGGTCTCCTCCCCTCCCCTCCCCCGCCCCGGCCCAGGGAGAAGAGGGGGTGGGAAGTTCTGCAGAGAAGGGTGCGCACCCATCGTCGAAGGAACGTAGCCGGCTTCCGGGCGGCCTGTGCCACCCCCGCCCCTCCCAGCCTTGGCCTCCGTGGGGGCCCTCCATCCCCAGGGCCAACCTCAGTTTCCCCTCCTTGCCCCTTCGTCCTCCACTCCTACCCCCGCGCAGGACTCGGTCTACCTTCCCGACTGCCCAAAGGCTTCTGCCCCCTTGGCGCTCCAGCCAGGCATTAAGTACATTCGGCCAGCAAGGGAGCCATCCTTGCCCGCGCAGCGCTGGGAGGGAGGAGCCCCTGTTCGCCCCACACGGCTCCTGACAAATGCCACCCGGCTGCCCTGCACAACCTTCGGGCCACTTGGCAGCCTCGCCGAGATGACTGGCCTTCAGGACTCCAAGCCTTGAATTCCGGCCGGCCTCGGCTCCTCTCGGGAAAGGCAGCCGGGGCTCCGTCACGGAGGGACGGCAGGGGGAATGAGGCCACGGGGCACGAAGCCCTAGAAACCCTCAGTTTGCCCATCTGTAAATGGGGTGGTGGTGCGCTGGGTCACCTCGGAGGGCTTCCCGGCTTCCTGGACCGGTTCTCTTGAGGCCGAGGCTCTCTGGGGTTCCCGGGGACTCCTCAGCCCCACCCCCACCCGCCTGGCTCCCCAGGGGAAGGGCTCGGGAGGTAGCGGCTCCGGGCTGGGGGAGGGGAAGGGAGGGAAAAGTTGAGCAAGCCACCGGGAGGGGGGCCACGTTCACCCCTCCCGCGCCTGGACTCTTCTTCCTGGATTCCCACGTCTTGGTCTCCCGGCCCCAGATCCGCCGAGGCTTCCACCTTGCTCCGCCCCCAGCCCCTGCTTCCCTCGGGCCGGAGTCCAGGGACCAGACTTAGAGAAACGGGAGACCCAGAGAGGGGGGAGAAAGTAGGAGCCGAGATGGGGGGGGGGGGCGGCGCGGTAGGGGAGAGAACCAGAAGGGGGAGGGGGAGGGGGGAGAGGGAAAGTGATGGAGGCAGAAGGCGGCGGAGAGCGAAGGGGACAGGGCTACCTTGAGAAGCCAGTGAAATCTGGAGCCAGGGACACGGAGATCCCGCCCCTCCCTCTCCTCCCCCAGGGCCCCTTCGGGGAGGGAGAGATAAAGTCAGACTCTGGCTGAATCCGCAGCCGGTACACAAGCAAGCTTTCTGTTTATTGTCGGCCTAGTCTACACCGGCCCCCCATTTTCCTGAGGGTAGTAGAGGCAGGAGCTGGGGTTCTGGGGGGGCAGAGGGTCCCTTCAGCGGGCCCCCGCCGGGGTCTCTGGCAGCTGCGCGCCGGGCTTCACGGCCTCCTGCACCTTCTCCACCAGCGCCGCCCACTGGCGCTGCAGGTCGCTGGCCAGGGGCTCGAACCAGGCCTTGAGGCGGTCGTGAAAGCCCTGCAGCTGGGCCTCGAGCAGGGCCGTCTGCTCCTCCACCTTGGCCTTGGCCTCCTCGATCTGGCTGCGCACCTGGTCCAGGTGGCCCTGCAGCCGCTCCCCGGCCGCGGCGCCCAGGCTGGCCATCCTCCGCTTGCTCTGCTGCTGCGCCCGCTCGAGCAGGGGCACCAGGCCGCGCAGGGAGCCGAGCCCCCGCTCCACGCCTTCCCGGGCCCCGGCCTGGTAGGTGGCCAGGCGGCTCTGCAGCTCCTCGTAGTCACGGCCGATCCGCTTCCTCATTTTCCGCAGGTAGGCGGACACGCGGTTCCGGACCTCGTCTATGTTGTGGTTGACCACGGCGTGGAACTCGCGGTGGTACTGGGACAGCCGGGCCCCCACGTCCTCCATGTCGGCGCCCAGGCGGGCCTGGGCGGCCGCCAGCTCCTTGGCCAGCCGGGCGCGGGTCTCCTCGGCCGCGGGGTTCAGCTCCTGGTCCATCTCGGCCTTGTAGGCGTTCAGCTCGGTCATGGTGTCCGTCATGAGGCCCCTGCGGGGAGCAGAGCCAGGCGGGCTGGACCCTGGAGGCCTCGCCTACCATGGGGAAGCCAGGGCCCTCCCAAAGCCGGGAGGTGGGGAGGGAAGGGCCGGAGGGGAGCAAGAAGCAGAAAGGGAGCCGGGGACCCGGCCGGGGTGGGGGCGCTCACCTCAGGTCCTTCACGATCTGGGAGCTCTGCACCTCACTCTGCAGATCCTCGGCCCGGGCTTGCAGCTGGTCCAGGTAGCTTCGGAATCGGCCCATGGCTGCCTCCCAGGCCCGGGCTGGTTCTGAGTCCCAGGGCTCTGGGCCTGCATCCTGCTCCTCCAGAGAGACCTTGGCCTCCTCCCCCTGGCAGCCTGAGGGGGAGACAGATGGACATGAGAGCCGGGAGAAGCTGGGACAAGGAGGGCTGGATCCCAGAGGCTTCTGGGGAAGACCGGGGGGGGGGGGGGGGGGGGCTGGGGCCAGAGGAGAGGAAAGTCAGAGGTGCCAGGACACGTACCCGTCAGGAGGGCCAGGGCCCACAAGGCCCACAGGAGCTTCATCTTCAGAGCGCGGCTGGCTGGCGATGGGCCTGGCTAGGGCACAGAGGGACGTCTGGTCGCTGGGGATGCCCACCTCCCTTTTCTATTATCCCCCCTAATCCCATTGGCTAACTTCCCCCAAGCCTAATGGGGCTGGGGGCAGGGGCATTCTCCATCCCAATCTCTCCCCTTGGTGTGGTCTTTCTTCCATTCCAAAGTTCGATCCCTCCCACTTCCTGAATTCCTTTCTTCCCTTCCACATTCTTATCTCTTCCATTGTCCTGGGAGGGGGGCAGCAGGACAAACCGGAGCTCATCTCTTAATCTGAGGGCATCAGGAATTGCCCAACCTCACCCAAGCTTCAAAAGAAGCCTCCAGAGGACCCCCCCACCCCCCAGCCCTGTATTGTACAGATAAAGGGTGCTCTGGTGCCGGCTATACGGAGGAGGCATCCTCTGAACCCAGAGCCTCTGGACACCAGTGGAAGTTAGGATTCCAATCCAGACTTTCCCCCGGGATGCGCCGGCCCCATTTTTCACTCCCAGGACCCAGGCATCCCTTCCTGCTGCCCTGCTCTTTGTGCCCAGACTCCTTTAGTGTCTAGCGTGGTCCCCTCCTGAAGACTGTCTCCCCCATAAGGCCTGCAACAGCGCTACACCTATTGGGCTGGAAGGGGCCATCTGGGCCAACCCTTCATCCTCCAGAGTGGTTACCAGCCCAAAGTCCCCAAGTCAGAATCTGAACCCAAGATCTGACTCCAAAGTCAGCCCTTTCCACCATACTGTGCCCTTAATCTTACAGATGGGAACCCTGAGGGGTGACTTGCCCCAACACTGGGAGCCCAAGGCTCCCTAAGCTCAGACTTGACCCCCACATCCCGTGGCCCACCCCCTGGGCATCTCTACCTTGGTCCTGGCTTGCTCAGTGGGGCTCCCTCAGTGCTGCTCGGAGGTCCTCTCCTGGGCGAGTAGGACCCTGGCTCAGGGGCCTCTCCCAGTTATAGGGCTCCAACCCCCGCCCCCTCCTCCAAGGCCAGGGCGGACCGTCACGAGGAGAACATGGCCCTCCTCCATGCCACCCCCCTCAAGCTTTGGGGGCGGTGCACCGGGCAGTTCCCCGCTTCAGCCTCCATCTCCTCCGGGGGGTGGGAAGCTGACCTCTCACCGCCTAACCTGACCTGATCCAACTCCAATGGGGGGGCCAGGCGGGAGCCCTAGGGGCTGGGGGGTGGAATTCTGGGGCCCGGGCGAGCTGCTGCCAGGGAAATGCTGGCCCTTGCTCAGGGGTCCCTCTTTAGGGGCGGCCCAGGAAATGGCACCTGGTTCTAGGAATTTAGGAAGGCTGGCCTTCTGGATACTCAAACCAGGGACCATCCTGTCCCGTCCCGTGGAGGGTTTCCCGAGTCTGTCAGGAACTTCTCAGCCCAGAAAACAGGGCTGCAGGAAGGCAGAGAGCCTGGTTCTCTGAAAGGTTGTTTTGTGTGGGGGCAGATCGCTGGATAAGGGGTCACTGACACTCCAGGAGAACACTGGCTTCAGGCCCAGAAGCCCAAGTGTGTTTTTGGAGATGGGGTGGGGGCAGGGAGATGACTCAGATGCCTGGATCAGTGGGGGGTCATTGTGTGAACCCTAGAGGAGTCCAGCATAAAGGGATGGAGGCGGGCGGCCAGATCCCCACAGCCCAGTCTCCCAAGATTATTCAGGGAAGGGAGCGGAAGCTGGGCGCGGGTGTTAGTTATCAGACAGTCAGCTTTTCTGGGTGCTGGTGGCCTTTCTGCCGGCACCCAGAGGGTCCCTCTCCCTACACCCCACAGGATGTCCTGCAGACTCATCCTTCCCCACCACCAGATCCAGACAGAGGAACAGAAAGCCTGCTGTCTGTTCCCACTTCCCCTGCTGGGAAAGGGGTGAAGGGCCACGAACCAGGGTGACCTCTGGAGGGTGGGCATGAGCTGGGATTCTAGCCCCCGGAGTGTGTGCACGTGTCACCCAAGCGGGAGAAGGGGCACTTTCCGGGTGGGGTCTCGAGGCCCCCTCAGCTCCCCCGTCCAGGTCAGGCTTCCACCTCGTCTCTTCCCAAACACCAGAGCCCACAATCCAGCTTTCCAGGACCTAAGGCCAGAGCATTGCTCTCCGGCCCTCAATGACCAGGCGGCCTCAGTGGCCTGGACTGTAACGTTAGGCCGAAGTCCATCTATCTCCATCAGGTGTGTCATCACTGGGCAAGAGATCATAGCCAAGTGGGGATCTCCTCCCACCGCCACAGGGAGATGGAGGTAGGAGGGGGATCGGAAATCAGAATGCTCAGGGCAGAACAGAGCTGAGGAGGCAGGCATTTCAAGCTGGAGGGGCTCTCCGAGGCCACGGAGCACAGCACCCCGCCTGACAAGAGGAGGAAACTGAGGCCTAGGCTCAAAGTGGAGGGCTGGGATTTGAACACGGGTCCTCAGGCTCCATCCAGCTGCAGCAGCTTTATTTATCTGGGCCATGCGGAAGGAAGACAAGGGCAAGAGTGGACGGGAGCACACAGAAAGCCCAGGATACAAATGAGGGGGCAGAGCGAGGCCATTCTAGCCTGAAGCCTGAAGGAGGGGACAGACAGACAGCAGGAGAGAATGGAGGCTCCCCACCCCCCGCACAGAAGGCACCTCCTCCCTGGTACTCACTTTTTTAGTCATGTATTTTTGTGAGTTTTTTTTTTCTGTAAAATGTTCTGTTTTTTTTTTCCATAACTTATAAACATGATTTACACCGAGGGGGTGGCGGCAGAAGGGCTCATGGGGAGAAGGGAGGGAGAGGCCACAGGGAATGGACGGAACTGGGGGCTAGGATGATGGGGGCCCCCTCTAGTGGCCAGCAGTGAGGCAGGGCAGGGATGCCCACCCCACATTGCACTCTCAGCAGCCTGGCTCCACCACATACGTGGGGAGGGGGACAGGCCCCATCCTGAGGACCCTCCCCCATAGTCTCTCCCTCTTAGGTCCTGGGGTCCCCTCCAGGAATGGGGAGAGGGGCAGGGGATTGGTCTTCCAGTACGCTGAAGTCCCTCTCCAAAAGCCTGAAGTCTCCCTGGTCAAGCCCAAG
Organism: Monodelphis domestica; assembly: GCF_027887165.1. Taxonomy (NCBI): domain Eukaryota; kingdom Metazoa; phylum Chordata; class Mammalia; order Didelphimorphia; family Didelphidae; genus Monodelphis; species Monodelphis domestica. The sequence continues at coordinate 422,164,894 of NC_077230.1, forward strand.
GTCTCCCCACATCCTGGGGTCTCCCTCTCCCAGCCCCCGGGAGCCTCAGCTGCCCTTCCTCCCCAGCCTTGGAGCGGAGGGAGGGAAGGATGGGCGGGACAAGGCGGTGTCATGGGCTCAGCCAATAGTGAGGCCAAAACCGCACTGGAACTTGTTCTTTCGATGATTGAGGAAGGCACCCAGGGCCAGCGTCAGGGGCAAGGGGGGCAGCTTCTTCTCCAGGGTCGCACCCACGATCCAGTTACTGTCCAAGGAGCCTGGGGGAGATGACCAAGAGTCAGGCACCGGAGGTGAAGAGGACGGGGGGCTGGGGAATCGCGTGGGGAGGGTCTTGGGAGACTGAGTGGGGTAACAAGTCAGAGGTGGGATGGGCACCAGAACCAGGGCAGAGGAAGGGGCTACCTTTGAAGAGGAGGTTGGCCTTGGGGAGGTCCAGTTGGTAGCCAAAGGAGACTGTGGTATCCTGCATTCTAGTGCTCGCCTCAAACTCTACCCCGACCTGAAGCTGAGGAAAGCCACGAGGCCCGAGTCAGCCCCTCCTGGAACCCCAGGGGGGCCCCTTCCCCTGCTCCCACCACGCCCTCACCTGGTCACTGGCTTTGTGGTAATATGTGGCGTGGGCCCCGGCCTGACCCACCGTCAAGGTTGCTAGCCAGTTAGGTGCTGAGGGGCCAAAGACAAGAGGTTACAAGAGGAGCAGAGCCCCCCCAGGCTTCCTGCCTCCCTGCCCCGGACCGAGCCCAGCTTCATACCTGTGTACTTCCCTGCCAGAGACATGACGGTGCCTTCCTCTCCTGGCCTTCGGTGATAAACCAGCTCCCCACCCAAGGCCAGGCACGGAGTGATACTCTGAAGGTAGTGAGCCACCAGGATCCCTGGGGACAGGGTAAGAGGGAGCAGTCACCCTCCTTCCCCCCCCTGCTGAATCAGCACCCAGAGACCCAGGCACCAGGTGGGATGATGACAGAAGAATCCAGGGCAAGAGAAGGGCACTGCAGCACCCCTGTCCTCCGGGGATGGGGCAGAAAGACACAGAGGTTCCAAGAGGAGGAGGCGCTGAGGCAGAGAGAAGCCCTGGGTCCCTGCTGTTACAAAGGGGCAGCCAGATGCAGGTCAGACGGGGCAGGAAGGGCCTAGCCACCATCCTGGGAGGAGACACCTGGGGCCTGTCGCCTTAGAGAAGGCAGGTTGTTGGCCAGGGTCATCGGGGAAAAAGGGGTGCCGGGGGGGGGGGGGGGGGGGGGCTTACCTGAGCCCACCAGTACATCGGGGTTCCCCAGGGTCACTGCTGCTGTGAAGTCGGAACCCCGGTACTCTCCGTCCATCTGCCAGTTCACAAACTTTGACTGCTGGGTCTAGGGAGAAGGGTGATATGGAGCTCACTCCTTGTTCAGGAGCCTGGGGCTCCCGTGAAGACAAACTATGAAAAGCAGCTCTGGTCTAAGGGGTCTCCCCATCTTACCTGCACAGCCATCTTGGAGCGCAGACCAGGCCCCAACTGGTGGATCACCTGGGCATTGAGGCTTCCACAGTTGTCCATGTCTCCCACCAGCACAGGGAATGCCTGCAGGGTCAAAGATGGGTAATAGGGGAGGACGTGCCTGGTCAGTGGGAGCTGTTCCAGGGAGGGAGGTCAGGAAGGGGCTTGGACTTCTCCCCCACCAGGTCACCAGTCGGATGACACATAGCCACAGGGCGAGAAGGAAGAGCCAGAAATCAGGCTGGACATTTGGGGGAACCTCTTACCTCTGTGGGACTGAGCTGTTTGGTTCCTACGTATGTGACCCCAAAGTGGTAGTTGGAGTCTCCAATGGTGCTGAGGGCAACCGTGTGATTTACCTGGGGAAGGGAGGGGGGACCTGAGTGTGACTCAGGCCTAGCCTCAGCCCCACCCCAGTAACCCCTCAAAGCCCTGAGCCCTCCCTCTGAGGTCTGGTCTGGGTTCTTTGGGCCCCAGGCCCTTGGGTGCCCAGAAGCTCACCTGGAAGTGGTTACTGAGACCTTTGTTCACTGTGAGCTTCACTCCCTCCATCTGCACCGGGAACAGCTCTGCAGGGAGAAGGCCCCCAATGTCACCTCTTTCTGCACCCCTGCTCCCCCTAGGAACGGCTGACATTTGTGGAGGGCATGAGGGTAGAAAGCCTTTCACCAACATGAGCCTCAGCCTCTCTGGAACCCAGGGAAGTGTTGACGTAGCTCCCAGAGCCTCTACTTTACAGTTGAGGAAACAGAGGCTCCTAGGGCTGGCCAAAGGCTACATCTCCAGGCTCCAGCCCTAGGGCTGAAGTTCAAGTTCAGTTCAAGTTCACCAATCATCTCTGGGTTAAGGGCTGAGGTTTTTAAGACTCATTTGTCTCTTGCTGAGGGCTGCCAGTCTCCCATGGCTGCTCCAAGCCACCCAGGATTTCCCTTTTCAATATGACACCCACCTGCTGGGTGACCTAAGGCTTCCCCTGCCTGCCTCAGCTTCCTCAACTGCAAAATGAGGCTCAGAAAAGCCCCTCCCTTCAGGAATCCCTGAGGCCCAACAGAAAGAAATGTCCAGAGCTGCAGTGGGCAAAGGCCCTGGGAGACCACCCTTGGGTCCCCACTCCAGTTGCCCCTGCTCTACATCCCATCATTCCCTGGGTGTCCCTCCCCATTTTATGTCCTCATTGGACAACCTGTGCTCTAGGGTCACTCTTGAGCAGAACTAGGACCTAAGGGAAGGACCAACTCAACCCATCCCAACCTCTGTTTTACAAATGAGGAAACTGAAGACAGAAGTCAGGAGACCTTTCCAAGGTCACCAGGAGCCAGGTTTGGTCCCAGGTGCTCTGATCACAAAGCAAAGAGCTTTGGGGAACAGGGGAGAATGAGGCACTTGGGACACTCCCCCCAGCTCGGGGGAAAAGCAGTGGTTGGAGTACCCTCTCATCTATGCTCATCCATGCTCAAAGCCTCCTCCAGGGGATGAAGACCCTGGGACCTCAGCTGCTTGGGAAAGAGTATGGGGATCCAGGCTCCTCTCCCCATGCTCTAGGACTTCCCTCCTCCACCCCTGTCAGCACCAGTAGGTGGGTTCAGGGCCCTTCCTCCTCCCCCAGAACTTGCAGACCCTAGAACAGACCTCCCCTACTCAACCCTGTCAATACCAGCAGGGGAGGAGTGGCTGGATCCAGGATCTTCCCCCCTCCCCCAGGGGATTCGGACTCAGGGACCCCCGCCCTGGCCACGGTTAGGTCAGCATCAGCTTACCCCATACTATAAGGCCTCTCTACCACACCCTGTCAATACCAGCGGAGTAGGGATGGGTGGGTGAGTCCAGAACCCACCCTCCTCCCAGATGCTCTAAACCACCCACAAGGGAATCGGATCCGGAGACCTGTCCTTGCCCTGGACTGGGTCAGCATTAGCTGGCGAAGAGGTACAGGGGTCCAGGACCCCCAACCCCACAGATACTCTAAGTTCCTTGCTCCAAGCCGCCAGGGGGCGCCTCCGTGCCCAGAGCCAGCGGCCCCGAATTCGGATCCAACCGCGGACAGTGCCTACCTTCTACTTGCCTCGGGGCCCCCTGGCGGTGGCACTCACCCTTGCACTTGCGGTGGCATTCCTCGAACGTGCCCGGGTTGGGGAGGCAGCAGGAGGCCTCGTCCTCTGGCGCCGGGGCTCCGCCCGCGAGGCCTCCCGGGACTCCTCCGCGGCCGCCGGGCCCTGCGCTCAGGCCACCAATGGGGGGCAGCGTGAAGCCCGGCGGCGGCGGCGGCAGTGGCGGCGGCGGCGGTGCGGCCACGAGGCCAGGGCCGGACGGGGGAGGCGGCCCCGCCGGCGGCGAGCTGGCGGCCAACACGTTGCCCATGATCACCTGCAGGGAACCGGGGGGAAAGGTCAGGGGTCGCCGCTGTCTCCACGTGACCACGCTCCCCTGCGCCTCGACCCCGTCGCAGGCCACGTGACCCCGACCCCCAGCGCTGCTCACTTCGAGGGCTCCGGCTCCTCCCGGCTTCCGCTCCGTACCCGAACCCCCGTGCGGGAGGCGGCGCCAAGCGCGCAGACGCAGCCCCCAGCCCCTGTGAAGCCGGGGCCCACCATTGGTCCGACTGGGTCTCTTTATCATTGGTCGAACTGTCCCGCCCCACCCCTTCTCCATTATTATAGGCAGCCCGCCAACAGGTCCCGCCTTTCTCGTACTTCTATTGGTGCACTCAAGGAACTCCTTCTCTGATTGGACTAGGGTTGTTCGTCCCTAGTGCTCGGTACGGCGTTTACCCTGCCAGCCCGCTATCTTCTTGCGTTTTCATTGGTCATTATCCCCGAAGGGCGCACCTTCGTCGAGCACCCACTGACCTTCCCAGGGAATGTCTTTTTTCATTGGTTTATTTCACCGCTTTTACTCTCCCAAACATCATGAGGTTAAACGTTCGCTTCCCCCACTCCCGACGTTTTCACAGGTTTATGGCTTCACAAGTCCCACCCTCTCTGCTTTCCTATTGGCGAGTCATCAGAGCGCCTTCTTTACATCGGTTACGTTTCTCTCCACCTCTTACCACCTCCCCTTTGGAGCGGGCGGATTGGTCTGAGGGTGAGATGAGGTACTGGTGATTGGAGGGCGCCGGCGAGGTGGCTATACCGTAAAGGATGGGGGCTGGCAAGGTCAGAGGCGGATTCCCAGAAGGCACCGCGGGTCCGGACTCGCTGAGGACCCGTACTCCCTCCCCTTTCCCCGCCCATCAGCCGTGACCCAGAATGCTCTGATACGGGGTCTGTGACCCTGACCTGCACCTTAGAACGCCATTACTTTTACGCCGTGTACTGGGTTGTCCTTTCTCTCCTACTAGTTATCCACGCTCCCTCTCTGGGGGACAGCCCCAGGGTGTGACAGGTAGCGGGGACTCACCCCCTCCCCCTCCCCGGTTAAAGGCCACGAATTAAATCCAGTTCACTTTAACGTGCGTATCTATTGAGTTGCCTACAGGGTACCGAGTTGTGCCCCAGGGATACAGACATAGGGAAGACAGTCCCTGCCTTCCTGGAGTTTCAATTCCAGAGGGTCAAGCTGGAAGCGGATAAGTAAAACTTCGTCCTGGAGGAGGTGGAACCAGAGCTAGCCAGGAAGGAAGGTGGGTGGGGAAGCTGAGAGGACCCCGTGGACTACGACTTGAAGGTGGGAAATGGCTAGAAGGTAGATGGGGAAGCATAAGGCAGTACACACAGGTGGAGACATCAAAAGTCGTATTTATTAGGAAACATTTGTTTATAAAACCCTTGGCCCCCACCAGGGCCAACCCATGGGCTCCCAGGGAGAAGGAGCCTGGCAGCCTCTCCCGCCAGCAGGAAGGGCAGGAGGACTAGGCACGTGTGCTCAGGGGGGAGAGGGTTCTGATGCCCAGGGCTCAAGTCTGGGTGCAGGGGTGTGTGTGTGTGCGTGTGTGGGGGGAATGGAGGTGTGTGAAGAGATCATGAGAGAGGACGGTGGAGAGGCTGGCTCTCTGAGGGTAGGGGCAATGAGGGTTCCTAAGCCAGAGGTCAGAGGAGTGGAAAGCTTCTGCCCTAAGGCTAGGTTAGAGGTCATGGTGGTCACAGTCATGGCAGCAAGTTAGAGGTCTTCCTCCTGGGCCAGACTTGGGGTCAGAGGTCATGGTGGCCTAGGACCCCTCCTGTCCAGCCTCCAAGTTAAGGATCAGTCCCTTTTATCGAGGTCCAGCTGGGAGGACTGGGGGACAGCAGCCAGGCTCCTGTGTTTGGAGGCCAAAACTCACACGTACATGGCCCGGGACATGACGAAACCCTTTCCTTGATAGGCCTCAGCTGTATTGTAAGCCAAAGTGTCATAGATGGGGTTGACCTTATCCAAGTAGTCTTCGTCATCCTCCAGGGGCAGCCCTTCTTCTCCAGCAGCATCACTGGGCTCCTCCAGGTGCAAGGGCAGGGCAGCTGCCCGCTCTTCCAGGGTGGGCAGCTCATGGTATCTGGGCATTTCCTGGGGAAGGGGCAAGGGCAATAGGAGATCTTCCTCCTTTTTCTGAGCCCCATACTCCACAAAACCACCAGAGGACCTTCAGACCTCCCCATTGCCTCCAGATGGGGAAAGGAACATTCTGGAGGTCCTGTCCCATCAGCCCCTTGGGGCCTCAGGTGCCTTACCTGTTCAGGGGCCGAGATACTATGCTCCACAAATGGGGTCTTCAGAGGGATGTGCTCCGAGCTACCTAGGGTGAAGAGCTGAGAGGGCTGGGGGCAGAGAGAAGGGGTGGGGTGGGGATAGGTCAGGGAAGATTCAGGGGACTGGAGCCAGGGGGAGGGAACAGGGTACATGGGAGGGTGAGTGTGTCATGGTAGTCAGGACTGTTTGGGGGAATGGAAGGATGGAGAAAAAAGGGGTGGAGAGGAGAATCTTACCATTTCCTGCTCTTCTAGTTTCATCTTGGGAGGTGGAGGCTTGTATGCAGGAGGGCCTTCAAGCCTGTGGGGCCAGAATAAAAGGGGAAAATACTAGTCTTTCATTCCCTGAGACTCTGCCAGTAGCTTGATAATTCAATGAGTTCCCCTCAATTCCCCTTGCATGTTGTAACATATTCTGTGCGAGACATCAGGGCTATAAGATTAAAGCCAAAAGAATTCCTGCCTTCAAAGAGCTTACATTCTTTTGGGGTAGGGGTAGGGGATAGCACATGGCACTGGATATTTGAAGGTCCAGCACTAGAAAGGGTTTGAATTTGGTCCAAAGCAGCAGACCATGCTGGACCACAGAATAATCTGAGACTACATCCTATAGCACTCCTCCCTTTCATGGCCAAACTAATAGAAAAAGCACTTTGTGTTTTCTCACAAGACATTCACATGGCAAATCCTTGCATATTTGTTTCAGACCACACCAATTAACTGAAACTGTACCCGCTAGAGTTTCCAGATGATGCCTTGATGGCTAGATACAGTCAAATGTTCTTTCTCTCTAATGAAACTATTCACCAACTCTTTCCCCTCCTGGAAATACTCCCTTCCCTAGAGTTTATGACACTGCTCTTACAAATGTTGAATAAAGACACTAAGAAAGAGGATGAAGAAAACGTTTCTTGGGATAGAGCTGGCTTAACTCTTGTGTCTGAAGAAACAGTACTCTTTCCCAAGGATTGCATGCGTAGAGACCGTTAGTAGTGATGGGGTGACAAGTTAGAGACAATTTTCCTATCATGATTGGAGACGACGTGGAGAAGCCAGAGAGAACGAAGGTAGGGAGGGAGGCCTTCTTCCTTGATGGAATTGCTTTAACTTTTAGCTATCTTACAAAGGGGATGAAGAGAATTCTCTTCCCCCATCCCCCCAGCTTCAATGTCTCTTTTAGTGTGATCTATAAACAAACCTCTAAAGTGTTTCTTTGAAGCTACGAAATATATGGCTTAGTTTATAGGAAAAAAAATTTTCATCAACAACTTAAGAGTTCTAAAAGAGCATATATTTTGATTAGCTGTGCCCCCATTTGCACAATTTCAATTCCTCAAAATAAATACAGGCACTTTAATATATTTTTTTAAACCCTCACCTTCTGTCTTGGAGTCAATACTGTGTATTGGCTCCAAGGCAGAAGAGTGTTAAGGGCTAGTCAATGGGGGTTAAGTGACTTGCCCAGGGTCACACAGCTAGGAAGTGTCTGAAGCCAGATTTGAACCTAGGACCTCCCATCTCTAGGACTGGTTCTCAACCCAGCTGCCCACACAGGCACTTTAATATTAAGGGATATTTGTATTCCCTTAGAAATGGTAGCAGATGACCTCTGAAGCTATGCTTCAGATCTTTTTAAGCTCCCAAAAAAATGCATTACAGTTTGCTCTGGGCAAGGAGTGCTAAAGAGAATTCTTAAAAAGAAAAGTTGCTTGGAATCTTGAGTGAACTGAATAATGGGACTAGTTTCAGAAAAAGTCACAATGTTCTTTCTCATGGGGCTAATGGCTAAACCATTGCAAAGAATTTTCTCCTGTTGTTGCTATTAAATTGCCATTACCAGTAATAAATCAGTAACAATAGCAATTACTCACATGGAAAGGATTTTCAACTAAGTCTCCAGCAGCTGTCAGAAGAGCATGAGGCGGGGGCAATGCTATGTAGCCCTCTGACTTGTATAGCCTGTGTCTTCTTTCTCATTATGAGGAATAACTTTCTCCCTCTCCTCAGGCTCCCTCCTTTCTGCCTGGGAGTCAAGTCATCTTTTCATCCCACCCCAAACACTAGAGGGAGCTTCCTTAACTTCTGGGAGCCATCCAAGTGCCAGTGTCCTTCAAGGCCCTTTCCCTAGATGAGTTTCTTCTTATATTTTATACTTCTTCAATTCAATTGTCATCTTGCGTATCTATATATTCAGCATATCTCTCCTCCTCAAGGGCCTACTAATAATGCCTTATTATGGCTTGAGAGTGACCTTAAGAGGCCGAAGGTTAGTGCAATGCAAGCTGTGACAAGTTCTAACATGCCAGAAAGGCTTTCAACCATAAAGTTTAAGAGTTAGGGAGCCCTCAATGACCATTTCGTCCAACCCATTCATAACAAAAAATCCTTACTTTAACACATCCAGGAAGTGATCAGACCTATAAATTCTGCTTGAGGATGGACCTCCAAGGAGTGGGAACCTACTACTTCCCTCTCAAGGCAACCCACTTCAAAGGGAGAGCTTTTGGCAGCTCTAATCACTAATAAATTATATATAGATAACAACTGAAATAAATAATCATTAATAAAATTTTCCTGGTGTCTGTATTTTCCTCTTTGCAGCGACTCACTAGATTGCATGGGGGAGCTGGCTTCTTTGGGACCATAAAACAAGTCTGATTTCTTCTTTAGATACTCAAAGATGGCTTTCACGTTATTTCCTGAGTCTTGATTTCTCCATGCTAAACATGCTAAGTTCCCTCAGTTGAGCCTCTTATGTCATGAACTCAAGGCCCTTCCTCTTTTCTCTAGAGTCAAGAGCTTTTTTTGCTGTTGCTTATTCCTTTTGCTACTGGTGGATTGGGGGTTCTTGCATGTTGGTGGTCATTGCCTTCTTAGCTTCTGTCTCCCAGGCCTTTGCCTTGATAGTATCTTCCCTTCCCAGTCAAAAGCTTGAGAGAGGGCAGGTAGATTTAAAGGGTTTAAAGAGCTTTGCCCTGAAGCCATCTTTCTAGCCCCTGCTGCCTCACAGTAGTGTCTGAGGTCAACCACTTTTATTAGTGACTTAGAGACATAGATTGGGAGGAAGACACTACTGTGTGACCTTAAGCAAGTCACTTAACCTAGTTGGTCTCAGTTTTCTCATCTGTAAAATGAGCTGGAGAAGGAAATGACAAACCCCTTTGGTGTCTTTGCTGCAGAAACACCAAATGGGGTCAGGAAGAGTCCAGCAGGACTAAACAACAGTGAAAGTGTTAATTAGCACAGGCCATGCACAGATCTCTAGGACACTGCCCTAGAGACCTCTTAAAATGCTGACATTGAACACTTAGCAACTTCTCTTAAAAAGTCTGGCCATGCCAATTCTATTGTGCAATAAGAAATGATAAATAGGATGATATCAGAAAGAGCTGGAAAGATCTACGTGAACTGACGCAGAGTGAAATAAGCAGAACCGGGAAAACATTGTGGAAGGGTGGACTGTGAAAGACTCAGCTACTCTCAGCAATACAATGATCCAGGGCAGTTCTGAGGGACTTCTGACAAAGAATGCTTCCTACCTCCAGAGAAAGATCTTTTGGAGTGAGAATGCAGATGAAAGCATGTGTATTTTTCACCTTAGTTTATTTGGGCGTTTTGGTTTTATATGATTATCCTCTTACAGAAATGAACAATATGGAAATATATTTTGCATGATAATACACGTACAATTCAGATCAAATTGCGTACTATTTCTGGGAAGGAAAGGAAAGAGGCAATTTGGATCATATAACTTAGAAAACTTATGTGGAAAATTATTATCTGTAATTGATAAAATAAAATGTCTTTATTTAAAAAAAAAAGTCTGGCCATCCACCAGTCCAGTCTGGAATCATTTGATGATGTTATTATCAGCTCCATATCTCTCCATTTTCTCCACGAGAAGAGGCAGTCCAAATCCTATTCTCTAAGCACTAATGCCAGACCCTTAACTTGGTCTCAAGCAATAGACTGACCTAATTTCCAAGGACTAGCCTTGTTGCAACAGACTAACCTACTTTCCAAGGACTAGCCTCCTTAAGTATGGAAAGGATCATTATCACATGATCAGGTACTTGGTGCAATATCCTGTGGCCAAAGCAATCCATGAAGCAAAGCAAACTACAAACTGTCCCTCTTTCCTGGCCGGTCCCTGCTAGTCTTTAGAGACGGGGACTGAAAAGGAGGCCAAGGGTACTGAGAATCAATTTTTAGATTGTAGAAATTGAGCTGTTGGGGCCTTACATGTGAGATCCTCACAAAGGGACTAATGAGTAGACTGACTAGAGGAAATGAATCATCAAGCTTGACATTCCTGTTGTACGTAAAGCCAAACCTTGGAAGGAAGCTGGTGATGTGGAGGGACAGCTGGCTCTTTAGTTCTCGGAGAGGAAAATCAAGGAGCTGGCAGGGTTCAGAAACATGATTTCATTGGTTGGATCATTTCTTACTGCCTTGTGCCCTTCTTGGAATTTCATTGGCAACAAAGAATCGCAAGAAGAGAATTGTACCTTATGCACCACTATCTGATGTGGAGGATGGAGGAGCTAGTGAAATTCTACCAGGACCTCAATGTTTTTGAGTTATTTCAGCCGAGTCTGAGTCTGCGACCCCTTTTGAGATTTTCTTAGCATAGATCCTAGAGTGGTTTGCCATTTCCTTTGCCAGATGTCAACATGGAATCTAGAAGCCCCCAAACTTGTAGCCTAGAAAGATGAAATGAACCCCAGTTTACCCAGGAGCCAGTGAGGGCTCCTGATTTGCCTTGTCACTGGGGTGAGGGGGGGGGGGGGAAGTCCTACTTCACTGCCTCTTAGACTAACAATAGAAGTTAGGATGTTGAATATCTCTTTTGTCCCCTTAGACCAAAGTCCTTTACCAAGGTGGGCCTTTCCCTTTTGTGTCCATTGTAAAGTATCAGCCCCTCACTGTAATTCCTGTCTGGAACTCCTCATTTTCCTTTATTACCTTTGTCAAGTCAATCCACTGCCCCTCACATCCTTAGCTCCCAGGTTTCACCTAGAAAGGTGTTTAAGCTCCCCAACTTTAATGGCTCCTTTAGTGGCACTCCCAGGGATAACATCCCCAGAGTCCAGGGTGTAGACCCTGTAAAAGTTGTGGTGCCAGACTGAGTAAAGAATCAAATACTGGGGGGGGGGGGGGGGGGGGCAGCTGGGTAGCTCAGTGGATTGAGAGCCAGGCCTAGAGATGGGAGGTCCTAGGTTCAAATGTGACCTCAGACACGTCCCAGCTGTGTGACCCTGGGCAAGTCACTTCACCCCCATTGCCTAGTCCTTACCACTCTTTCTGCCTTGGAGCCAATACACAGTATTGACTCCAAGACGGAAGGTAAGAGTTTAAAAAAAGAAAAAAAAAAGAATCCAATACTGGACGTAGCCCTCTCCTGATTAGAGACTTGGTTTTTCTGACTACTTGATAGTTCTGGGTTATTTCCAAGTTAACACAGACGAGTAATGGGGCCACAGCTAGTAGTAGTCTGAGGCCAGATCTGAACTCTGGAAGATGAGTCAACTGGGCTTCCAGCCACCTAACTGCCCCATAAGACTGTAATAAGACTCTCCAAATGAAATCAGCATGAGCTGAACTGGAAAAAGAGCAAAAGATGGGAATAGTCAGTGTTGGAGGGGTCAGGGAAGACGGGCAAGCCAATCCACTTTTGGAAGAGCTGTGACTTGGAATTATGATGAGGAAAAAAGGCAACTAAACTATTCGTGTCCTTTGACTCAGCAATTTCACATGCTGCAATGAGGTCAGACAGAAATAAAGGTCCCATAGACACTCTACTGCCCATAGCAGCATCTTTTGTGTTTGCCAAAGAACTGGAAACAGATTTAATGCCCATCAGTTGGTAATGGCTAAACGGTTTATGGTGAGTGAACGTACTACACCACAGGGAAAAAACACATGAAGAATTCCGAGAAGCATGAAGGACATCTATAAACTGATACAGAGAGGAGTCAGCAGAACCAGAAAAAAACAAGCTATATAATGACTACAAGAGTGGATGAAACCAAATCTGACTATCATAGATACAGTATCACTGAGGTTGGCCTCTGAAGAGTTGTAGATGGGAGCAGCTGGGTAGCTCAGTGGATTGAGAGCCAGGCCTAGAGATGGGAGGTCCTGGCCTCAGACACTTCCTAGCTGTGTGACCCTGGCCAAGTCACTTGACCCCCATTGCCTAGCCCTTACCACTCTTCTGCCTTGGAGCCAATACACAGTATTGACTCCAAGATGGAAGGATTAAAAAAAAAAGTAAATAGAGATGGGAGGTCCTAGGTTCAAATCTGGCCTCAGACACTTGCCAGCTGTGTGACCCTGGGCAAGTCACTTAACCCCCATTGCCTAGCCCTTACCACTCTTCTGCCTTGGAGCCAGTACACAGCATTGATTCCAAGATGGAAGGTAAGGGTTTAAAAAAGAAAAGTTGTAGATCATGCAAAAGCTTTCAAATATCCCTGGACCCCAAAGGAGGGTCAAGACGAACGGGTGATGTGAGGTGATGTCTTATATCTTTGTGAAACTGATTCTATCAGAATCACAAGATCTTGGAGGCCAATTAGTGCAACTGACCCAGGATGCCTGGAACATCATCCATACCAACACGTGATCATTCAGCCTGAGCTTGAAGATCTCTAAGAAGGGGAAGCCTACTAGCTTCTGAGACTGCTCATTCACCTTTAGGAAAGCAGACATTTGTAAAGAGTTTTTCCTGACATCAAAACTAAATCTACCCCTTTTCAAGCACCCATCTTTTGCTACTAATTTTGCTTGCTAGGGCCAAACAGCTAATAACGACTCCTTTAAATCTTTCTTTTCTCCGCCAGGCTAACTAAGCACACCCACTTCTTTCAGCTGCTCCATATATGCCACCCTCTTCTTCACCATCCTGGTCTGGATGCTCTTTAGCTTATCAGTGTCCTTATTACACCATGGTAACCATAAGGAAACTCAATCCTGCAGGTGCATTCTGTTCAGAGGAGGGTTTCCACCACCCTAACACACACATTCTCTCTCTCTCCCTCTCTTTCTCTCCCTCTCTTTCTTTCTCTCTCTCCCCCCTCTCTCTTTCTCCCTCCCCTTCTCTCTCTCTTTCTCACTGTCTCTCTCTCCCTCTCTTTCTTTCTCTCTCTCCCCTCTCTCTTCCTCTCTCCTGTTCTCTCTCCCTTTCTCTCTCTCTCTCCCTCTCTTTCTTTCTCTCTCTCCCCCCTCTCTCTTTCTCCCTCCCCTTCTCTCTCTCTTTCTCACTGTCTCTCTCTCCCTCTCTTTCTTTCTCTCTCCCCCCTCTCTCTTCCTCTCTCCTGTTCTCTCTCCCTTTCTCTCTCTCTCTGTCTCTCTCTCTCTCTCCTTCTCTTTCTTTCTCTCTCTCTTCCTCTCTCCCGTTCTCTCTCTCTCTGTCTGTCTCTCTTTCTTGCTGTCTCTCTCCCTCCCTCTTTCTCTCTCTCTCCCTCTCTTTCTTTCTCTCTCTCCCCCCTCTCTCTTTCTCCCTCCCCTTCTCTCTCTCTTTCTCACTGTCTCTCTCTCCCTCTCTTTCTTTCTCTCTCCCCTCTCTCTCTTCCTCTCTACTGTTCTCTCTCTCCCTTTCTCTCTCTCTCTCTGTCTCTCTCTTTTTCTCGCTGTCTCTCTCTCTCCCTCTCTTTTTTTCTCTCTTCCTCTCTCCCGTTCTCTCTCTCTCTCTCTCTCTTTCTGTCTCTCTCTTTTTCTCGCTGTCTCTCTCTCTCTCCCTCTCTTTCTTTCTCTTTCTCTCTCTCTTCCTCTCTCCTGTTCTCTCTCTCTCTCTCTCTCTCTCTCTCTCTCTCTCTCTCTCTCTCTCTCTCTCTCTCTCTGTCTGTCTCTCTCTCTTTCAAACCCTTCCATCTTAGAATCAATACTGTGTTTTGGTTCTATCAACATGGAATCTAGACGCCCCCAAACTTGTAGCCTAGAAAGATTTAGTGATTCCCCAGTGGTATTTAGCTCGGAGGTGAAAGCCTCAGGTTTGAGCCTGGTCCTGTGAGAATCCACAATCCACTTCAGATGGGGGCTAAGCCCAAGCTGAAGCCAAGTGACTCTGGTGCAGTAGGCAGCCCATCAGTCTCGAAAGCTGAAGGTCCTGAGTTCGATCCTTGGAAGGAGGGTGATATACTGGGAGAGGCTTCTCTAGAAGAGTCATTCAACTTCCAGCTTGGGCGCAGCCCCCATCTGAAGTGGATTGTGGATTCTCACAGGACTAGGCTCAAACCTGAGGCTTTCACCTCTGAGCTAAATAAAACTGGGGAATCACTAAATCTTTCTAGGCTACAAGTTTGGGGGCTTTTAGATTCCACGTTGACAGTTCTAAGACAGAAGAGGTGTATGGTCTAGGGTTTAAGTGACTTGCCCAAGGCCACACAACTAGGAAGTTTGAGGTCAAATTTGAACCCATGGTTTCCTGTCTCAGGGTCTGACTCAATTCACTGAGCCACCCAGCTGCCCCCATCACACTTCTCTTAAAGTGACTTAAGATCCCATTAGCCTTTTTAGCCACAGTGTACACAGTTGTCTCGTTGGATTCGAATTCTACTAAGACTCCCAGAGATGTTTCCGAGTTGCTGTCTAGCCATTTCTCTTAGACTTTTCAAGCTAATTTTTTGAAGTCAGGTGAGAGAGTAAATACAGCGTCCCAAGAGTAAAAAACAAACAAAAAATCCCAGAAAGCTTAAACTGCCCCAAGACTTTTGGGAAGGATTTTGAACTCGCACCCTGCTAGCCAGTTGGTTTACTATGTATCCTCTCCTGCTTAATGAAATCTGGGAATACAAGCATTCCTCTGCCTAAATGATTGACAGATTTATTCAGTACTCCCCGGGGTGTCACACTGGAACCACCCACCCAAGCCTGCTTTTAGGATCATCATTCAGTTGCCCCCTTATCCAGGCCACTCTCTTCCTCCTTCCCAAGAGACTATCAAAGGCTTTGCTAAAATCCAGTTAAAGGATATCTAAGGTAATTTCCTGAACAAGTTTAGTAACCAAGTCAACAAAGGAAATAAGGTTTGTCTGATAACCCTTTCTTAATGAAATCATGCTGGCTGGCTCAAATTCAGTCTCAGGCACTAGCAGTGTCTGGGCCAACCATTTAACCTCTGCCTCAGTTTCCCCAGCCATAAAATGCAGTAGCATAAAAAATAGTAGCACCCACTATCCAGCGATGTTGTAAGGATGATATAAGCTAATATCTGTAAAGCATTTGGTATAAGGTGGCCCAGGTGACAGAATTCCAGGCTTGGAGTAGGGAAGACCTGGGTTCAAATCTGACCACAGACATCCTAGCTGTGTGACCCAGTGCAAGTCATTTAATGCTGTTTGCCTAGAGTTGTTACTAAGACAGAAAATAAGGGTTTAATAAAAACATTTTAAAGCATTTGGTAGGGTATCTTGCCCATAGCTGGCGCTTAATAATTGTCCTCCTTCTCCTCCGTGGCCCAGTGATTTTGGACACTCCATCCTCTGGCTTCTGAAACACCAGGCAGGCCTTCTCTAGTCTGGCTAATCATCTCTAAGATCTTCCCAGCCATCACCGTTATCACTTCCTTCAGGAAGTGGCTCTTCTGGGAAGGTGACCTCATTATCTGTGGCCTGACTTATTATCTTGGCTCTCCCCTCCCATTCCCAGTAGCTGTGTTTGTTTCCCGTTCAAAGATCATTCTCCTGGGCAGATAAAACAGAAACCAAATAAGGACGGACAGTCCGCGCTAACCCCTGGTCCGCACCCCCTCAGAGCAGCTGCCCTCTTTGATCCTTAATCCTTCTTGCCCCAACAAAGCTTAAAAAACCAGCCGACCCTCTATTGTCTTTAGGTCTTTACCACCTTTTATATTCAGCCTGCTTATTACTTGTCTTTGCTTCCATCTTCTGTACAACTTGTTGGTTCTCTATGAATCTACTTCCTCAAAATGGTTTCTTTTTATGCCTTCAATATTTGGTTTTTGACAGCCTTCTATCCCTCCTGGACTTCCCCTAGAGAGGTTGCTCAGTGGATGGAGAGCCAGGCCTAGAGATGGGAGGTCCTGGGTTCAAATCTAGCTTCAGATACTTCCCAGCTGTGTGACCCTGGGCAAGTCACTTGACTCCCATTGACTAGCCCTTACCACCCTTCTGCCTTGGAACCAATACATGGTATTAATTCCAAGATGGAAGGTGAGGGCTTAAAAAAAAAAGAAGAGAAGAGAATTTAATCCACAGGTCCCTCCTGTCAACGCGGAATCTAGAAGTCCCCAAACTTGTAGCTTGGAGGGGTTTGGTGACCCCCAGTTTCTTTAGTTGGGAGGCAGAAACCCCAGGTTTTGACCTTGTCAGAGGAGAGCTTCTCCCTGAGGGAAGGTCCTACTTCACTGGTCTCAGGCTAACAACAGACCTTGAGTTATAGCGCAGTAGGTAGTCAGTCTCATAAGTCCAAGGTCCTGAGTTCGATCCTCAAAAGGGGGATGTGATCCAATGGGAGAATCTTCTAAGGCAAAAAGAGGCATCTGATGGGATAGCCATCCCCACTCTGAACTAACTCAAGGTCTATTGTTAGCCTGAGACCAGTGAAGTAGGACCTTCCCTCAGGGAGAAGCTCTCCCATGACAAGGTCAAAACCTGGGGTTTCTGCCTCCCAACTAAAGAAACTGGGGGTCACCAAACCCCTCCAAGCTACAAGTTTGGGGACGTCTAGACCCCACGTTGACACTCCCAATCCTTCCTCAAAACTCTTTGGAATCTCACTGATCTCTGGTGTACTTCTGCCTCTGCCTCGATTTCCTGTCACAGACTCCAAAAGGGAGGGCTAGTTCCCTCCTAAGATCCTGACGTCTCGAACCCAGAAACCAGCTTTTTCTTACCGTGAAAATCAGATCCATGGCAGAATTTCCCCACGTCTGTTCCCTTGCCTTCAAATGGACTGTTAGACCAAATCAGAGCAGGAGCACTGGTAGATTCTTCTATCGCCCTGCAGTATTCCGTTGATATTCTTGTACTACCTCCGGCATCCCGACCCTCACCCAAAGGCTTCCCCTGTTGGTCCCTGCAGCATTTCTACATTCCTCTCTAACCTTTTCCCCTTTTGATTTATTGATTTAAAAAAATTTTTTTTAAATTACATCCTTACCCTCTGTTTTGGAATCAAGATTGTGTATTGGTTTGTAAAAAATAGACTCGAATACAGGACTACAATTTCAATGTCACAGGTTCCAAGACATAAGAGCAGCAAGGGCTGGGCAATTGGGGTTAAATGACTTGCCCAGGGTCACATGGCTAGGAAATGGCTAAAACCAAGATCCGAACTCAGGACCTCCCAGATTCTATCCACTGTGCTACTTAGCTGTTCCTAACCCATAAGAAATTCTTAATCTTTTTTTGTGTCTTGGACCTTTTGGGGCAGTCTGGTGCCACCTATGCTGCACCCCATCCGCCATGTTTCAAGTGCATGAAATGAATAAGAACCCCAGCTCTGCAGCATCCAATGGTGTGGCTCTTTGGGCATCCTTTCCTTTCCCTCTCATTTCCAGTTTACTGCTTTTTGGGTTAAGCTGACCAAGGGATGGGGAAAGGGACTGTACCTTGATTTCCCTAATAAGAATTTCCCTTTATCAGCACTGGCTGGCATCTTCTCTGCAACTTAATGTTCCTAGAGAGCTGCCTGGAACTGAAGGAAGGAATTTAAGTGACTTGAGATAGGTCAGATGGAATCCTCGAACTCGGGTCCTCTGGGAAGAGTGTAGCCACTTCGCCAGGCTGCCGTTCTACAAACTTAACTCTCGTTCCTGTATTTTAAGTTGTGATCCAGGATTCCATAATCCCCTTTTCCAGTACCACCTTCTTAGCTGCTATCCCTAACCGAACTTCCTCAAAGGCCTTTCTTGATCGTTTGCTTTGGCTGGTCAGCACTAAGAGGAACCAGCTGGGTCTAGGAAGTCTTGGGGCTCTTCCCCAAGGAGTGAGGCGGACTTCTTTGACCTGGGGCCAGTCCTTTGGAGGTTCTGCCTTGTCTTGGGGAGTACAGCAAGCCCCTCTGCTGCTGTCATCAGGAGATAGCGCCATCGATGCGAGTCTTCTCTTCCTCTGACATGTCCTAAGAGATCTTTACTTGCCTGCCTCGGTGGGTCGACTTTTAGCCTTTCCTGGAGCATCTGAAGCTCCTTCTTTCTCAGATCGCTGTCCCTCCTCTTGAGGAAGGAGCTCACGGTTGATTCTTCAGATTTCTTCCTCCCGAGGCGGGTCAGGATTCAGCTCCGCCTCGGTAGAGCCCGCTTTCTTTTCTGGTGCCCAATACCAGCCCTGAGGCCCTTATCTTCTCTCACCTCTGCCCTTGTGGAAGGCCTCCCTCCCCAGCCCATCTAGTTGATATTCCTCAGCTGCTCTGGCCCTTAGTGCCTCTACAAGGGTACACACTGTCCTACTGAGCACGGAATCTCCTTGTAACGTGCCTTCAGCCTGCTTTCCCCGCGGATCTCCGGTCAGACTCCCTGGGCACTGTGTTCCAGCTGACCCAGCCTTCCAGCTCTCAGCTCTGGGCCTTTCTAGGAGTCTCAAGTCCATCGGCGCCCTTTCTAAGAGGGAGTTCATGTGCACTAAGAGCTGGAGACAGGAGCAAAAACAGTGCCTTCCCTCGAGGAGACACTAAACATAAGCCAACGTTCTCTGTGTACCAGATGGCTACCATGTATAGAAACACACAAGATACAGCTGACCTGATGGGAGATAGCCGGAGAGAGCAGACGGGACCAGACCAGGGAAGGCTCTCCTAGAGGGAGGTTAAAGGAAGCCCGGCCCAGGGGACAGCCTGAGAGAGAGAGAAGGTCCTCTACAGAAGCCCCAGAGCACAGAGACCTGGGGGAAGGGGAAAGGCAAGCGGGAGAGCCCTGGACCAGGAGGGAGGAAGTGCTTTCCTCTCAAGTTATTGACCTTCCGTGTTTCTGTCAAAGGCCTCCTAGCACCAAGAGCGGGCAGGACTCCCCACCTGCCTGGCTTTGGCTCTTTTTTGTATCTACAAAGTGTTTACACATTGTTCCCCACATGGATCCCCAACTCCTTGCAGGCTAAGGCAGGGACTGGCTCCTCGGGGCCAAGCACAAGTACTTACCGAGTGAAATCCTTCCTGTTTTTTTTTTTTAAACCCTCACCTTCTATCTTGGAGTCGATACTGTGTATTGGCTCCAAGGCAGAAGAGTGGTCAGGGCTAGGCAATGGGGGTCAAGTGACTTGCCCAGGGTCACCCAGCTGGGAAGTGTCTGAGACCAGATTTGAACCCCTTCCTGTTTTTTAAAGAAGTGCTTCACTGTCCCCGATTCCCCGGAGAGTGAAGACTATTCCCCAGGATCCTTCACCTTCCCTTGCAGGAAGGAGAACAGCCTGCCCTTTGCCCACTTGTTTACAATGTGTGTGTGGCCCTAGCAGAAACAACATCCTTGGTACACTGGGAAGTCACTGCAAAATTGCCACCTAAGGGGGCACCTTTGACGACCTCTCAGGTAACTCGGGAATAGCTGAACAAAGAGCAGCCCAGGAATGCGTGGGAGCATTGTTGTACTTCAAGAAATGATCCCAGGGCATTGTGGGTAATAGGAACCACTCCAGAGAAACATCACCCAGGGCCGGGCAACAGACAGATCAAAGGAAGGCCCAACCCTGCCCAGATGAACACGCACTGACCTCTTGACAGAGCGAGTTAATTAAGGAGAACTGAGGGGTGGGCAATGATGGGGAAAAACGTGACCCCCAAGTTCCCAAAAGAGCTCAGAAGGAAGCCCAGAGGAGCAGGACTGCTTTGAAAGTAATATACTTAAGATGGAAATGCACGATTTCCGAGAGAATCTAACGTTTGTGTTTAGCTGGGTCTATGGAGATGCCCTTTTTGGGTATAACCTATAAAATGGAGATTTGAACCTCAGACTTCCATTCCCAGAAGTCCTTGGTAGTTCCCAGAATGCCCTAAAATCTCACCTGAGCCGAGAACAAAAGGGGTATTTAAACTGACTGTACTGCCTACTCCCTGACCACTCTTCTGCCTCGGAACCAATACTTGGCATCGATTCCAAGATGGAAGGTGAGGGTTAAAAAAAAGAAAGAACCGATGGAGTCTGAGAGCGAGCGGTCGCGCGTGTGAGCTGGTCCTTTGCAGAGAGGGGAGGCCTGTGTTTTCTCTCACAACATCACTAATATGGAAATGGTTTGCACGACTGCACATGTATAACATGTCAACTTGCTCCCGGTCTCAGGGAGGGGGAGGGAAAGGAGAGCGAGATTACGAAACCCAAAACAGAAACTCAAAACATTTGAAGATCACTTTTACGTGTTAATTGGAAAAAAAAAACCCATAAAAAAAAAGGTGCTGTTTTCACTTTCTCCCTCTCCCAGATTATCTGCCTTTTTTTTTTCCGGTCAGACAAGAACCTACTCTAGATAAGGCGCTGTGATAAGAACTAGGGTTACAGAGGCAAAATCTGGAGCTGGAGGGGAGGGAAAAGTCATGCCAAATTAGACTAGAATGGAAGGGGATTGGGAGAGGATTCCAACAGAGAGTGGGATGGAAGCCAGGTTTTCAAGGAACCCAGAGAAGCCGAAATGAGGAAGGGGAGGGGTGGACTGAAACTCCCCGGAACCAGGAGATGCAGGGAGGGCTGTGTTAGTGCACTCTAGAACATAGGATGAGGAAAGACCAACAAAGAGGATTTTAATATGTATTTTGGTCCAGGAGATGACAGAGAGCCTCTGGAATTGGTTCGGTGGTGGGGTGGGTGGACATGCCTGGGGAGGATCATTTTCAGAATTCCAAAGCCCTTCAGTCACCAGGGAAATTCCCCTTTTTAATTCATGCTAAACCTCCTTTCTCTCCACCACTGAACTGGTTCCCAGTCTGGGAGCCATTCTGAATCGCCTCTCTGGGTACAATCGGACCGTTAACATTTTACAGCCAAGATGAAAACCCACAGGTGAGAAGAATAAAGGCAGAGTTATTCTGGCACCGGCGCTGTACCCCCAAACTATAGAAATGTTTCGGGCAAATTCTTTTGCTTCTTTACATCCTTGTGACTGCTACCTCCCAGAAGACCCTCAGAGGATTGTCCTCCTTGGATGGTCCCGTAGATGGACAAAGAGATATCATCAATTGTATCTCAGACACCCATCTATCCTCTCAACTATGAGGGTCACCCCCATGTCTTCAGGCCAACCTCCACTCTGGCCATACCTCAGCCCATAGCACTCTAGAGTCCTGCCTTCACTGTTGTAAAGAGTATAAAGAGGGGGCAGCTGGGTGGCTCAGTGGAGGGAGAGTCAGACCTAGAGATGGGAGGTCCTGGGTTCAAATTTGGCCTCAGACACTTCCCAGCTGGGTGACCCTGGGCAAGTCACTTGACCCCCATTGCCTAGCCCTTACTGCTCTTCTGCCTTAGAACCAATACCCAGTATTGATTCTAAGATGGAAGGTCAGAGTTTAAAAAAAAAAAAGCATAAAGACCCCAGAACTGAGTTATCTAGAGAACAGCTTTCTATCTATGCTGTTCCACCTAGGAGGTAGGCTTCCACCTATGCTGTCCTCCTGGCAGATTCAACCTTACCTTTTTTTTTTTTTAATAAAACCCTTGGAATCAGTACTGTGAATTGGTTCTAAGGCAGAAGAGTGGTAAGGGCTAGGCTAGGTGACTTTCCCAGGGTCACCCAGCTGGGAAGTGTCTGAGACCAAATTTGAACCCAGAACCTCCTGTCTCTGGGCTTGACTCTCAATCCATTGAGCTACCCAGCTGCACCCCCCCACTACCTCATCTTGACCCTCTTTCTGTTGCCAATGACTTCTCCTCCTTGGAAAAATCCCTCTTTTGGTCAATATTTGTTTTAATTTTTTTTAAAACTCTTACCTTCCCTCTTGGATTCAGTACTGTGTATTGGTTCCAAGACAGAAGAGTGGTAAGGGCTAGGCAGTGGTGGTTAGGTGACTTGCCCAGGGTCACCCAGCTGGGAAGTGTCTGAGACCAAATTTGAACCCAGGACCTCCTATCTCTGGGCCTAACTCTCAATCCACTGAGCTACCCAGTTGCCCCTTCAACATTACCTTCTAAATGAATAAATTTCTCCTTTTATTTTTAAGCTGTTTCAGTCTTGCAAAAGATACCCTTCCTAAGCCCGGGGATTCACCTCAAGCCCCGCACAACAATACAACTGAACCAAGTTCTACAATTTAAATAGGCTAAAAAGTCAATGCCAAAGTTAAGAAAAAAAGTTAATCAAATGATTACTATTTCCTAAAAAAAAAAGAATGAACTGATTTGGCAGTTAATTGGCAAGGAGGAGACTAAAGGACTAGTGACTTCAGCCACCAAAGGATCTCGTGGCAAAATGGAGACATGTGACCAAGGAGACAACGGGTTAGGATGTAAAATCATAGAAGAGAGTGGAAGACTAGGAATGAATGGCAGCACCACCTCATAAAAAAGCAAGAACAAATTAAAAAACAACAGCCCAGAATAATGAAATTATGACATTTTAAAATAAATTTTCGTAGAAAACTTGGCGAGAAACCCAATGAAATCATGTCCTAGTGAAGGAATTTAAGGCTGAAACTGGAGAGCTAAAAAAAAGGAAAAGATCTGTAAAGATTTCTATAAACAAACTCCTTCCCACTGGAATCACATTGGAACTTGACATCCATCACAGTCCTGAATATACTACAGGAGGAAAAAGTGACAATGAAGAACTCCTCCCCAAATCAGAATAATTGAACTGGAACAAATATACAGAGCAAATATAGTTTGGAGGAGATGCAGCTTTTATAGCATGGAGGGATTTTTCAGTTGTTTGACTCCTTGTGGCCCTATCTGAGTTTTCCTTTTTTTTTAAATTTTCATTTCTTTATTTATTTGTTTTTAAAGACTTATCTTCTGTCTTAGAATCAATGCTGAGTATTGGATCTGAGGCAGGAGAGTGGTAAGCGCTAGGCAATGGGGGTTAAGTGACTTGCCCAGGGTCACCCAGCTAGGAAGTGTCTGAGATCAGATTTGAACTCAGGACTTCTTGTCTCTGAACCTGACTCTCAACCCATTGAGCCACCCAGCTGTCACCCACATTTGAGGTTTTCTTGGCAAAGATACCAGTGATTTGCCATTTCCTTCTCTAGCTCATTGGACAGATGAGGAAACTGAGGCAAACAAAATTAAATGACTTGCCAATGGTCACTGTGTGGAGTGAGAAATTAGTGTGTTATTCTCAAGTTATTAATATCCAAAGGTCGGTGTGTCCTGCCCCCCCTTCTTACCAAAGCTTTGCAGCTTTAAGGAAGTCTGGAAATTGCCCCAGGCAGGAGAATGAGGTAGTGGGAGCAAATCTTAAAAAACAATCTTGAGTATCCCTTTGTCCTAGAGATTCTCCTATCATATCTTTGTATTTGGATTATGGACTCTTCTAAGAGAAGGTCAAGCCCAATGGCTGGAAGGATCCTCCCTCAGCCCCTCCTAGAGAACCCAGGCCTGAACCACTCCCCTCTTTGTGTCCGGCTCCAACACCCAGATAGATCACTCCTATGAAATATTGATTTGCTGATGGATCCACTGTGAAGCTATTCTAATTCTTGAAGATGTAAATAAGCTTGAAGGTGTTCATTGTAAAGCCAACAAAAAACTATTTGGCACTCTTGTACCAGGTTATAATCCCTTCTGGGAGCCTTGATCACATCAAGTTTCTCCTATATAAAAAAGGGATTTTTCTGTGAATTTTGGGGTGCTTGTCTTGGGTCCCAGTTTGAGGCAGCACCCCCCACTTTCTCCATAGTCCCTTGAGTCTTCACCTGAGACAATGCCCCTCCCTCACCATCTCTTCTCTCTCAATAAAGCCTCATGTTTTATTTTGAGTTTATTAATTTAATTGATTTAAAATATCTTTCCATAGTTATCGGATTCATGGTCCTCCCCTCCCATAGCCAAGGAGCAATTCCACTGTGCCATTGATCAAGGTCTATTTCCCTATTATTGATATTTACACGAGGATGATCATTTAGAGTCTACATCCCCAATCATATCCCCATCGGACCATGTGATCAAGCAGTTGTTTTTCTTCTGTGTGTTTGCTCCCACAGTTCTTTCTTTTTTCCTTTGTTTAATTAATTAATTAATTTAGACTATTTTTCCATGCTTATAAGACTCATGTTCTTTTTCTCCCCTCCTCCCACTTCCCTCTGGTAGCCAACAAGCAATTCCACTGTGTCATAGATCCAGACCTATTTCCATATTATTAGTATTTGCACCAGGGGGATCGTTTAGCGTCTCCATCCCCCAAAGCCTTATATTTTAAATGATTGACATTCACGGTCATCTCTTTTTAAATGAGTGGTAAAAGAGGGTGAGCTTTGGAATTTCCAAGGCCCCTCCATTTCCACCCTGCTAGTAAGTGTCGGAGGCTGGATTTGAACTTGGGAAGATCAGTCTTTCTTACTCAAGGCCCAGCATTTTATGCACTGTGGTGCTGTTGAGGGATAGGTGCTTTAAAGAAATACCTGAAAAGGGGGAAGGCGAGCAACTATTCCACTCCTTTAAAAGTTATTTTATTCAGGAGAACTAAAGGGCTATTTCTAGCATCTTGGATGTGGAGGTAGAAAAGGCAATCATGAGAACTGATGAGAAAGTTGGGGAAAGGATATATGTTAGATACATGGGGTATGTACAGAAGATCTGTGTTGGATGTGATCCAGCTATCAGGAAGTCTGGGGTTTGATTCACAAGCTAGGTGAAGGAAGAGGAGACTGGGAAAACAAATTCACGTACTAATAATAGCAGACCCCATCTTTTTTCATCATACAATTTGAACTAGAGGTGCTGAATAGAGGCCTTGTGCCAGGTCTAGGCACCGAGTCACTTGGGCCTGGCTCAGGACAACTGGGTTCCTGCACTGACCTCCACCTCCCTGATCTTCGAGGGTCTGACATCACAAAACAGTGTGCTTAGGGGCCTCGGAGTCCCTGGGCATGGGGCGTCTTGGTCTGAGTGCTGACATGCTGCCCGATGGTCTGCCACCCCTCCTTTGGCACCTCCAAGGTTCCCACCTTTTCCCTTCCTCCTTCCCAGGGACCCGTGTCTCTGGCAACCTCTGGTTGCACTGGGAGCCCATCATGTTGACCCTTAGGGGGCC
Organism: Monodelphis domestica; assembly: GCF_027887165.1. Classification (NCBI taxonomy): domain Eukaryota; kingdom Metazoa; phylum Chordata; class Mammalia; order Didelphimorphia; family Didelphidae; genus Monodelphis; species Monodelphis domestica. Next base: position 422,190,165 of record NC_077230.1, read on the forward strand.
ACCCTTCTAGTTTCCCTTGGATTTCTGGCTCACTTCTCGTGTTGTTCTGGGGCCAAAGTTGCTTCTGCTTCCTTTACAGAACTCATGGATAACTATTGGGTTTCTCCATCACTGTTGGGTCTGGCATGAACTTCAGGGTATTGCTGGGGTTTGCTTATGGAAGCTGGGTGGTTGATCTGCCTCCCAATGAAGCCATCAAAATGTTGAGGATACAAGTTCTCACTGTGAGACCCTTCCTAGCTGTGTGACTTTGGGCAAGTCACTTAACCCCAATTGCCTAGCCCTCAGCACACTCTGCCTTGGAGTCTTGGAACCAATACTCAGTACTGATTCCAAGAGGCAAGATAAGATTAAAAAAAAAAAAGGAACTCTGCATTTTATTAAGAAGACTATGAAGATTTTAGGAGTGGTGGAGCCAAATGCCCACTCAAAGACTCTCCCAAGTAAATACAAACACGTGAGAGTCCTTTGAGTGGCTGCCCATTATCACCAGGTGAAGCCTATCAAGGGGAGACTTTCTTTCTAGATCTTATCACCGAAACCACCCAAGGTAGAGCAGATAGCCCTGCTTCCCGATAACATTGTATTGGTTGGCTAAGCCAAGAAGGTGGCAGAAAAGCTAAGGGATGCTGAGATCCGCAAAGGAAGTGAAGTCTACAAAATAAGCCCTCAAAAGCCAACAGTGTTTCTATAAAAAGGTAGATGAACAACTAGACCTCGAACTTACTATAAAGGAAAGGTCATTGCAATCGCCAGATAATGATGCTTTAAAAATAGAGGTAGATAAGTGGAAGAGAACTTCCTAATCCCATGTTTAATAAATGATGGATGAAAGAAGTCCCCATCTGATAAGAACTGCTGGGAAGGCAGTCTGGCAGAAATTATGCTTACGACAACACCTATATTCCACAATAAATGGGTATGTGACCTCAATATCCACGATCATAGCATTAAAATAAGACAAGAGAGACAGAACAGACGGATCATGTTGCTTTTCCTAGCTATGGATAGAAGACGTATTCATAACCAAAGGATAAAGAAATTACCCAAGATAAATGAGATGCTTTGGATTCCATAAAACTTAAAAAGCTCTTGCACAAATTTTAACATACTTAGGATAAGAGAAAGGGCAGAATGGGGGGAAATTTGTGTTCCATTTTTATAAGGGCTTCCTAAACAAGATCTATAAATACAACAGAACAAAAGCAGAGTTGTCAGAGGATAGGAACAAACTGTTCTTCAAAGAATTGTGAACCATTAACCTCTGTACTAATAATAAGGGAAATGCAAGTTAAAATAAGCCGGAGGCTTTACCGTACTCTCTTCAAATTGTTAGATTTAAAAGTTGGGAAGAGTCAATATTGGAGGGGTTGTGAGAAGGTAGATACACTTACACATTGTTGGTGGAGCTATGCATACAAGTATAAGTATTTTGGAAAGCGAATGGAAATTATTTAAAGAAAATGACTTAAATGTTCATCTCTTACAACCCAGAGATTCTACTACTATGTTTACTCTCCAAATTATTTAAAGAAAATGACTTAAATATTCATCTCTTACATCCCAGAGACTATACTACTATGTTTATACTCCAAATTATTTAAAGAAAATGACTTAAATGTTCATCTCCTACATCCCAGAGATTACACTACTATGTTTATACTCCAAATTATTTAAAGAAAATGACTTAAATGTTCATCTCCTACATCCCAGAGATTACACTACTATGTTTATACTCCAAATGATTTAAAGAAAATGACTTAAATGTTCATCTCCTACATCCCAGAGATTACACTACTATGTTTATACTCCAAATTATTTAAAGAAAATGACTTAAATGTTCATCTCTTACATCCCAGAGATTACACTACTATGTTTATACTCCAAATTATTTAAAGAAAATGACTTAAATGTTCATCTCCTACATCCCAGAGATTCCACTACTATGTTTATACTCCAAATTATTTAAAGAAAATGACTTAAATGTTCATCTCTTACAACCCAGAGATTCCACTATGTTTATACTCCAAATTATTTAAAGAAAGTGACTTAAATATTCATCTCTTACAACCCAGAGATTCCACTACTATGTTTATACTCCAAATTATTTAAAGAAAATGACTTAAATGTTCATCTCTTACAACCCAGAGATTCCACTACTACGTTTATTCTCCAAGGAGGTCATTGATAAGAAAGTTCCTATGTACCAAAATATTTCAAGCAATATTTTGTAACAGCAAAGAATTGGAAAATAGATTGGAGAACGGCTAATTAAATCGTGGTACGTGAATATAATGGCATATTATAGCATATAAGCTGAACAAAGAAAGCAATATATGACATGACTAGGACAGAGCAAATGGAAGAACTACTACTTTATGCCTTTAAAAATATTTTTTGTTAAATGGGCTATTTCCTTGGAAGAGGGGCAGAAGAGATACTGGGAGAAGTTTGGGTGATGTAAGAAACCACAAAAGGAAGCTTTTGAATAGGGAAAAAAAAAGAATTCTTGCAGAAACCGCTAGATGGGATCAATAATACCTCAAAAGAATTTGGCTTCACTGTCCTCACAGGAAGAGGGAAGTAAAAAAGTTCATTTTCAAGGCTGTGAGAGGCACCTGCATGGACAACCCAAGAAGTGTGCTTGGTAGCAGCTAGATCTTGGACAGACGCAGAAAACGGACAATGATTTGGATCTAGATTATGTGTTATTAAGCGAATCTGTTAGGAAATTATTACACTGCTTTTCCAATCCCAGATTTCTCCTTGACATAAAGATCCATCTTTTCGATGCCAGTATTCTAGTGGTGGTCATGGGTGGCTACAGGCCATGTTATTGACCTTCAAAAACAAGGACTAGCACTAGCCAGGTGGCTCAGTGGATAGAGAGCCAAGCCTGGAGTCTGGAGGACCTGGATTCGAAAGTGGCCTCAGGCACTTCCTGGTGGTGGGACCCTGGGCAAGTCACTTAACCCTAGTTGCTTAAGACTGTATCACTCTTCTGCCTTGGAACCGATACTCAGTATTGATTCCAAGACAGAAGGTAAGAGTTTTTAAAAAATGAAACAAAACAAAACAAAGGGTAACAACAATAGCACAGCAGCCACAGTCGGTGACCACATTAAAATGTAACTGGGGAATATTTAACAATATTCTTTAAAAGTACAAGAAAACAGATAGTATTACATTTTAAAACCACAGCTTTCTGTTTAAATTTGACGCCCTACGATAAACTATCCAAAGAATGAAAAGGAGGACTTCTGGGAGAAGAATGGAATAGAGGGTGTCAAAGAATGTTGGCTAAGTATAACAGGAGGGAGGCTGAGGGCCACACTGATAAGATACTAGCCCAGGTTATTTAGAGAATGCTTCAAAGTCTGAGTAGCCCTGACATTCCCTCCATGTTGCTACTTAGGAAACTGGGTTTCAGAGAGGTCAGATCTAGAGTTCCACAGCTAGTAAGCATCGGAGGCAGAATTTGAATGAAAGTCTAGTGGGCTCAATGGATGGAGCCAGGCCTAGAGACAAGAATCCTGGATTCAAATCTGGCCTTGGAGACTTCCTAGCTGTGTCTCTTAATGCCCATTACCTAGCCCTGACTCCTCTTCTGCCCTGGAACCAACCCATCAATCCACAGTGTGGATTCTAAGATGGAAAGTAAAGGTTTGAATTTAAGGAAAAACCCAACAAGCTAGCAGCCAGCCAGCCTACTTGCTCTGTTGCTACCCTTGCCGATGGACCCTAGAGAGGAGGCTCTGCACAAGAGGGTCATGGGAGGAGAAACTGAACAGGAATGAAGATCCCCAATGGGGAGACCCATCAAAGCCCAGAATGCTCCCAATTCAGCATGGCCATCTTCAATTCAGCCCCTCCAGGAGAATTCGCTTTGCTCCTCCTCCCCCCTCTGAATTTGCCCTTTCCTCTAAGCTTTCCTGCTTCCAGAGGCACCATGAGGATATCCTCCTTCCCACCCAGTCTCCACCATGACGAGTAGGCTCTGGTTCTTCCCTTTCTCTCGCCCCCAGCAGAAGCACCGATTTCTCAAGTCTCGTCAAGAGTCGCCACATCTGTAACATCTGTTCTCTTCTCCCTACTCTCTCTGCTGAAGCCTGGATCTCTTGGCGTCCACACTAGTCCAGAAGAGTTTCCTCCCTGCTTCCAGACTCTCCTCTGTCCAAGCCGTACTCCACAGAGCTGACAGAAGTCTTTGTAAGGCCCCCATTCTAAAACCTCAACGACTTCTAGCATAAAACACAAACTCTCGAGTCTGGTTCTCCGCTGTCTCCTCTATCTACTTTTTTTTTTTAAACCTTTACCTTCTGTCTTAGAAGAATCGATACTGAGTAAGGCAACAGGTTAAGTGACTGGCCTAGGGTCACACAGCTAGTGAATATCTAAGACCTTCCCTGCACTTAGATCTTCCTGGCTCTAGGCTCAGTGCTTTGTCCACTGGACCATTCCATACTGGGGAAACCAGAGACCACAGAGAAGAAAGGACTTGCCTGAAGTCACCAAGGTTGTCCCTATTATCACTGAGACTCAAAACCAAACCAGGGCTCTTTAGACCACCCTTCACTTTCCCTTGGAAGCACTCACTCATCTTCCTCTTCTTCAGGTCTTCCCCGGAGCTCTTCCTCCTTCCGCTGCTGCCGGCAGATCAGGATAGCGGTGGCAGCCACGGCCAGAGCAATGATTGCCGCAATGATGCCACCAATGATGCCACCCGTGGCACCAGCACCCGCTGTGTCGGGAGACTCTGCCAGAAGGAGAGGAGTGGGGTGAGGCGGCTGTGGGGGAGAGGGGGCACCGAGGAAGGCTCAGTCCTCCTCTCCCCCAGTGCAGGCATCTCCTCTTCCTAGTGGTGTCCTGGCTCACTGGGTGACCTGAGGGACATCACCTACTGTCTCTGGTCCTTGTTTTCTCCATTGCTAAGGTAGCCTGGGCCATGACTGCCACTCCCAGCTCTGACATTTGATAGGGAACCAGGAGACCTAGATTTCCCCCTCCCGCTCCCCCAGCTGCCTGTGTAACTCACCTCCGGTGACCGGGGCCCTTGGGGGCTTGGGCTCTGCCCAATCCCCTCCCTTCATGTTTTCCTTCTCCTTGAAGGCTAAGGTCCTAAAAGGTAGATCCTGCCCCCCCCCCCCCCAATCCCAAGAGCTTGAGCTAACAAGAACTTCCTTTCCTGAGGTGAATCACTGAAAACACTCTTGTTGCTGCCACCCTGTCATGCCTCAGGAGACAGAAAGACAGACAAAGGAGGGAGAGGCTGAGTGTGTTTGGAGAAGGGGAGGGAGGAAAGGAAGCCGCCACCCTTCTGAGGGGTTCAGGCCTCTGCCCTCACCTCCCTCAGGGCCCCAGGGCCTGGATCCCTCCCCGGCCTCCCCAGGCTGCACTCCTTCGGGGTGTCAGCCATCCAGCCACCCTCCTCTTCCCAGCAGGGTCCATTTTCTTAGGGCCTCCTGTTCCCCCTTAGGACAGCAGCTTGGCTCCCCCCAAACCTCTAGTCCCACAACAGCCCACCCTGCTTGGGGCTGCCTCCCCACCCCATGAGTCTAGCACCACCCACCCACCCCTCCTTCAGGGACCTGGGAATCTGGCCCCTCCCAATACCTGCTTCCCACTTGGGAATGGGACAAATCACAGAACTCCCTTTTGTCTTCCTCAAAGGTCCTTTATTGAACCCTTGGGGTGGGTCGGATTGGGGAGGGAGGGAACCCTATATGAAAATATAGTCTCTTTGTGTCTCCTCCCCAGGCTTCCCCGGGGAGACAGAACAGAAAGGGCCACCTGCAGCTCCCTTTCGTATCCTATTTTGTTTGAGGGCACAGGAGGTAGAGAAGACAAGTCCAGTGTATTAAATGTGCCCCCTCCACCCTCTCCCCTACTTTCCCAGGTCCCAGGCAGTGCCCGCCTCAAATTCCAGGAACCAGGGGTAGCCGATGAGCTCCCACGTCTTTCCAGTCTGACCAGCCCATCCGGTGTTTCCCTCAGGTTGAGAATCCCTGAGGGAGGCAGGAGGAGGAGAGGTGTATGTGTGGTTACTTGGCCCCAGTCCAAGAGGGTGTGCATGATGGCTCGAGCCAAACTCGGATCTCTCGGGGCTGGGAAATAGGGATGTCCTGGGGTCACACGTAGACTGCCCTCCGGGAGATGAGGGAGCCATCCAGCTGGGACTCCATGTCATCCTCCGCCCCTGGATGGGGCAGCATGAGCCTGCCCTCCTCCTCCTCCTCTTCCACATCCTTGGTTGGGCCAGGGGCTATAGGGGCCCAGAGGACTGGCCCCCCATTGCCGAACACCTGGGTCTTGGGGTCATAGGATCCCCCAGCTCCTCCTCCAGGGCTCTTCCTTCTCCGTCTCCTCAGCAGAACGAAGGCCATGGCCCCCCCGGCCAAGAGCAGCAGCAGCAGGATCCCCCCCACGGCCCCCCACACCACTGGACCTATATCTCTTGCCGAGGCCCGAGGGGTGTCTGGGGAGAGAGAAGCAATGGACAGGGGAGGGGAGAGAGAGAAAAAAAGGAGACAGGGTCAGGAGGGGGAGACGACGAACGGGACGGGGAGCACATGAAGGGGAGGACATGGGGCCCTGGGGACCAAAGAGAAAGGAGATGACTGAGGCCCAGAGGAAGGGAAAGCAGAGAACACTGCATGGAAGGGCCAAGAGAGCAAACCAAAGAAATAGCAGAAGAGGCAGAAGAGAAGAGGGGGAAGGAGGGAGGGAGGTCTGAAGGGAAGCAAGTGTCAAAGGAGGGTGAGAGAGGGAGAGGAAGAGTAGAGGGGCCCAGTCAAGGGGGAGAAAGGGTGCAGGAGAGGATAGAGATGGGAAGAGAGAAGGGAGACAAGGAGGAGGAAGAAGAGAGAAGAGACAAGGAGGAGGAAGAAGAGAGAAGGGAGACAAGAAGGAAGAAGAGAGAAGGGACGCAAGGAGGGGGGGGGAAGAAGAGAGAAGGGAGATAAGGAGGAGGAAGAAGAGAGAAGGGAGATAAGAAGGAGGAAGAAGAGAGAAGGGAGATAAGAAGGAGGAAGAAGAGAGAAGGGAGATAAGAAGGAGGAAGAAGAGAAGGGAGATAAGAAGGAGGAAGAAGAGAAGGGAGATAAGAAGGAGGAAGAAGAGAAGGGAGAGAAGGAGGAGGAAGAAGAGAGAAGGGAGACAAGGAGGAGGAAGAAGAGAGAAGGGAGATAAGAAGGAGGAAGAGAAGGGAGACAAGGAGGAGGAAGAAGAGAGAAGGGAGACAAGGAGGAGGAAGAAGAGAGAAGGGACACAAGGAGGAGGAAGAAGAGAGGAGGGAGACAAGGAGGAGGAAGAAGAGAGATGGGAGATAAGAAGGAGGAAGAAGAGAAGGGAGATAAGAAGGAGGAAGAAGAGAAGGGAGAGAAGGAGGAGAAGAGAGAAGAGAGACAAGGAGGAGGAAGAAGAGAGAAGAGAGACAAGGAGGAGGAAGAAGAGAGGAAAGAGATAAGAAGGAGGAAGAAGAGAAGGGAGATAAGAAGGAGGAAAAAGAGAAGGGAGAGAAGGAGGAGGAAGAAGAGAAGGGAGACAAGGAGGAGGAAGAAGAGAGAAGGAGATAAGAAGGAGGAAGAGAAGGGAGAGAAGGAGGAGGAAGAAGAGAGAAGGGAGACAAGGAGGAGGAAGAAGAGAGAAGGGAGATAAGAAGGAGGAAGAGAAGGGAGATAAGAAGGAGGAAGAAGAGAGAAGGGAGACAAGGAGGAGGAAGAAGAGAGAAGGGAGACAAGAAGGAGGAAGAAGAGAGAAGGGAGATAAGAAGGAGGAAGAGAAGGGAGATAAGAAGGAGGAAGAAGAGAAGGGAGATAAGAAGGAGGAAGAAGAGAAGGGAGAGAAGGAGGAGGAAGAAGAGAGAAGGGAGATAAGGAGGAGGAAGAAGAGAGAAGGGAGATAAGAAGGAGGAAGAAGATAGAAGGGAGATAAGAAGGAGGAAGAAGAGAAGGGAGATAAGGAGGAGGAAGAAGAGAGAAGAGAGATAAGAAGGAGGAAGAAGAGAGGAAAGAGATAAGAAGGAGGAAGAAGAGAGAAGGGACACAAGGAGAGGAAGAAGAGAGAAGGGAGACAAGGAGGAGGAAGAAGAGAGAAGGGAGACAAGGAGGAGGAAGAAGAGAGAAGGGAGATAAGAAGGAGGAAGAGAAGGGAGATAAGAAGGAGGAAGAAGAGAGAAGGGAGACAAGGAGGAGGAAGAAGAGAGAAGAGAGACAAGGAGGAGGAAGAAGAGAGGAGGGAGATAAGAAGGAGGAAGAAGAGAAGGGAGATAAGAAAGAGGAAGAAGAGAAGGGAGAGGAGGAGGAAGAAGAGAGAAGGGACACAAGGAGGAGGAAGAAGAGAGAAGGGAGACAAGGAGGAGGAAGAAGAGAGAAGGGAGATAAGAAGGAGGAAGAGAAGGGAGATAAGAAGGAGGAAGAAGAGAGAAGGGAGATAAGAAGGAGGAAGAAGAGAGAAGGGAGATAAGAAGGAGGAAGAGAAGGGAGAGGAGGAGGAAGAAGAGAAGGGAGACAAGGAGGAGGAAGAAGAGAGAAGAGAGACAAGGAGGAGGAAGAAGAGAGGAGGGAGACAAGGAAGAGGAAGAAGAGAGAAGAGAAGGGAGAGGAGGAGGAAGAGGAAGAAGAGAGAAGAGAGACAAGGAGGAGGAAGAAGAGAGGAGGGAGACAAGGAGGAGGAAGAAGAGAGAAGGGAGACAAGGAGGAGGAAGAGAGAAGGGAGACGGGGTTGGGGCAGACAATGGGATGGCTCCATGCGGGTGAGGGGACAGGAAAGAGAGGAAGACCCCACGGCCATCTCCTTCTCCCAAAGCACCTTGGGAGCCCCTAGCAGGGAGTCAACAGCACAGCACAGCGCCGCAGTGGCAGCTGGCGCAATCACAGCCACCACCATGCCTGGGGGCCCTCAGGGAGGAGGGGAGCTTTCCTGAATTGACACAGGAAGGCAGGGTCAGGTCAGTGGGATTAGAACCCAGGCTTGTAAGTCCAGGCCCCCTTCTGCAGCCCTGGTGACGGGAAATATACACAAGCGCTAATAGAGGGAAGGGGCGAAGGGACCAGGGATAGCAGGCAGGATAAAACCAGGGAAAGAATGGGATGCGATGGAGAAGCATCATGGATCCCAATCTGGGCCAGAGGCAGGAGGGGAGCCGGCGATCGGAACTGGGGCCCCTCCCCCACAACATGCACCCCAGGAGCCCCCGGACCCCCCCCCCAACTCCCCATCCCGCCCTCATTCAGGGAGGCCACCTAATCTGCCGAGGAAAGCCTCACACAGTGGGCCGGGGCTGGCCTGGCTTCGGGCAACAAAGCATGAGGAAGGGGATGAGTGTTTGTGTGTGTGTCCTGGCTTGTCTCCCCTGCCTGCTCCTGCCCACGGAGCCCACCTCTTTGGGCACGCCTCCCTCTGGCTGGGCCTGCATCTAAGAGGAAAGGGCCGCAGACACATGCCTCTGATGGGATCTCTAAGCAGTTTTTGCCCCCTTCGCCTCCTGAAGTCTCAGCGGCCGACAAAACCGTAAATCAAACCAGCCCCAACGTGTAGCCTTGGCCAGGACGCCTGAGCCGGCGGGGCTCCCCTTGCTGGGAGGGGTGTCTGCTGGGGAGCTGCCTTTTCTGTCTATCGGGGTGCCCGGCCCGGCCGCTTCTACAGCTGCCTGCCTTTGGAAGAGCTCAAGCTCTTCTCGGTCTGTCTCTGGATGGCAGGTGAGGTCCGTGTGACGCAGTTTGGGCGGGAGGCCCAGCCAAGGTCAGTCTCGTGGCGGTGCTGGCCTGGCTTCACTGCCTTCCTGCTGCTCAGGAAAGTTCTGCGCTACATGCTGGAGCCCTTAGAGCGCTGTAAGCTCCCCGAGGGGGGCTCCGGTGCCAGGGAACATGGGAGAGCACCTAGGGAGAGGGCCTGGTTCGCTGATTCCTATCAGCAGTCTGCGCGGGCCAACAAGAAGCCCTTGTTTGGAAAGGAAAGTCTAGGATGGAGAATTTGAGCCTTCCTGCTC